>NW_015090862.1:14753002-14838194 GCF_001431845.1 Calidris pugnax
TGTAACCCACTTATTACCTGGATTTCATACCTGTAATTAGAGATAGTAGAAATAAAAAAAAAAAAAATTAAGAAGGGAGCTGGTGCTGAATGATTTTGGATATTTCCATAGTAATTTATTTTGTGCAACTGTTTGTCACAAATTAAAACCTTGGTTTGTGCTTTGTACTCCTCATGGAAGGAAATTTGTAGACATACAGAAAAATCAAATTAGCCACATAGGTCATATTTTGACACTGCTGCCTCAGATTGGTTTCATTCATAAATCCTTCCTTATACCTATCTGAAGTTTATTGTCTTGCACAGGCATGTGCTTCTCACCCAAGTCATTGCAGAAACAAGCTGGTGAGAGGAACGTGGTCAGGAAATCACGGCTTGATCTGAACCAGAACTGAATAGATTTAGCCTGTTGACCGAAATAAACCACATTAATATTAAAGTTTGCAAGAAGTGCTTTGACTACAATCACGTTTAATACTGCAAAACACAAATGATAAGCAGGTTGAGATTCATCCCATTTGCCTAGATCCCTCCAGGAGACTGTTTCAACTCATTGGATCCAGGGGCTGCACTGCAGCTGAGATAAGAGAAAAAGAAAGTTCAAAGCGTTTTACAGGTATTAATTACAGATAAAGCAGGAGGTAAGATGAGGATGTAAGAAACCCAAGCTCACTTCAGTCAGATTTCTCACTGTCCCTGGGCCTCTGTTTATGCCATGGGCTTGTAAAGAAGCTGTAGGAGAGTGCCCTTTACAGGGAGCAGCAGTGGATCAGCACATTGCCGAGCACTAAGCAGGCGGCACATTTAACAACAAAGTTGAATAAGTGCCTTCCCTTAGTTTTAGTTGCATTTATTTCCAAGCCAGGGTGAGTGAGGTGGAAGAATGCAGGACTCCAGCCTCCTTGTATTTGTTTCACACCTTAGAGTAACTCCTGAACCTCCTGGGGAGTGGTGCAAGTGCCACTGGGACCAGAGAAACACCTTTCCTCGAGCAGCATTTTGACTGCCTACCGACTGAAATGTTGAGTTTGCCTCAGATGCAGATGATTTGCAAGGGGGAGAAGGAAGGATAGTTTCCACTTACATATCCTCTTTATTTTCCATGGTCAATGGAGAGATACAGCATTCAGTATTTCTCCCTACCTTTTCCCTGTTTCTTTTGAAAAACACCATTTTCCTCCTGGAACGAGCACTGCCCTGTTGGGGAGTAAGGGGGACACACACACGACACACGGACCAGTTTTATCAGGTGATTATCAGAGATAATCCCTGTGCACCATCATCAGCAAACAGTGTCAGCAGCACTTCGGGGAGTGCATTTTTGTAGCTGATTCCTGTGAAGAAGGCAGCTGGGAGTCTGGAGGTAGAAAGGTGTTTTTGTCAGTTCTCCAGAAATATTAACTTGTGTTTTTATTCAGTTTTCTTTTTCATAGGTGTAGATAAAAGGGAAGAAAACAAAGTTTTGAGCGTTGGCTGTGTCCTTTTGAAAGTTTACTGTTCAGGTGCTTTTAATATTGCCTGAATGCTAAGCATTTTGCAAGGAGAATAAAAACGGTGATGGAAGTAATAAAACATGAAAAATAAGTCCTTACATTGTTTGAGGTGCTTATAATGCTGAAGGCTTTTATTTATTTTCTTGTATCTTATTCACTGGAGCTTTATGTAGCCATGGAGCTTACATGGTATTATTGTGTTGCTTTGGAAAAGCTGAGAGGGTGGATTTTTTGATGCCGTGGCTCCCAGCTGCCTGGCAGCAAGAAGCTCCTTCAGATGTCAGCAGAGGATCCAGCTCATCTCCAGGCTTAAGAGCAAGCTGGAACCCCCCAATGCCAGACACTGCTTGGTGTGAGAGCAGGAGGACTTCCACGCATCTTTTCAGATGGGATCTCAGCGCCAGAGCATCTTGATGGCTCCAGACAAGTCAGAACAGAGCAGCCGTGCCCCTGCCACAGTTTTCAGCGCAGGATGAAGGCGCTTTCTTTTGAACTGCTGAACTACAAATTCCCCTCCTGGCCAAGTAACCGTGGCGGGTGGGACGAAGGGGAGAAGAAAGAGTTGCTCAGCGAATGAAATCCCGGTAGGTGTGTGTGTGTGGGTGGTGGGAGCAGCTGACTTGCCAAACCCACTTGGATTCACTCCACCGGGCTGAGCGCAGTTGGGAAATCTGGCAGGGTTTGATTGCCCACTACCTGGAAAAACTCATTTGGAATGCCTGGTATCTCCAACCAACCCACAATTAAGCGATTCGTTGCAATGATCAGAGGTTCAAAGAAATATGCAGCACTGAAGAATATTCTAACTGGTTTTAAAAGTAAGGATAATAATTTAAAAAGAAAAAAAAAAAAGAGCCCAAGGAGAGAGGAATCCTCCTAACAGAGAGAAGAAGGAGGAAACAAATGGAGCAGGGATTTGTTAGCAAACACCAGTTTAGGCCTATTCACTGATTTCGTGCAGAACTAGTTGTGCCACTTCAATGTTTATTTATCCACTACAAGAGTCTCGGGTATGAAAACAGACACAGAAACTTACCGGCACGCAGGTATTCATCATCTGGCAGCAGAACCATGTGAAAACCCAGGCAGGAGCTGCAGTGCTGTACATAGCTTCTGCCTGGGAATGAACAAAATCTACATCCTACAGATGGGTTTTTAAGGGTTCAAAAGCCAACACTGCAACGTTACAGGTCAATGGCCTTGGGAAGATGGGTGAAGAGATTCAGGAGCAAACATACACACATTGAAAACAACTTCCTGCAAGCCTTATAGAGCTACTTTTATATCAAACCACTTCAGAATCAGAAATCTTGGGTCACATTTGCTTTCCTCCTTCACCCATCTTCAGTATCATCTTCGTTTTTTTTTTACAAGATAGTGACAAAAGTATGTATTTCTGCCCCAACCAGAAGCAGTCTGAACATCCCTGGGTTTTTTAACATTTTTGAATCAGTTTCAGAAATGGAAGGAGTCATGGCTAGTCAATGTGAGTTTTGAAATGCACATTGATTTTCACATCCTTATCTGAATTCAGCCTGTGTATGTTAAGTGATTGCCCTGTTTTGAACTCTTGGAGATGCTGCCAGCCTTACAGTCATCAGCCATGCAGAGGTAAACAGCATGACAATTCAAGAAACGTCCATTTCTTGTTTCAAAGGTTTCTGAAGGTTAAACCTGGAACAGAATATAAGTGGAGTTTTAAATTGCAAGGATAAGTGTCTGAGACAGCTATAGTGTTACATAGATATATAAAAACATTGCCATCACTCTTGAGTATAAAACTGAGCAGAGAGGGACTTTTTTCTGCCTTGGCTCTTTACGGCAGGTATTTCATACCAGAATTATTAGCTGTGGTGTTCGAAGATGAGAGTGACGTTAGTGTGACGGTTGTGAAAAGCTCTTGCATGGAAGCACAGATTTGGTGACTAATAGGGAAGGCTTTGGATGCACACACCTCTGAGATGTATCAGTGTTTGCATTAAGCCCGGGTCAGAAGCGATGACTGAGCTCACGCTAAGCTCCCTCGCAGGATGACTGTAAAGATGTTTTTGAGAGAGCTCCAGGTATAGCTTATGCAAAAAATTAATCCAAGTACTCAAACCCAAGCAATCTGCTTTTGATACAGAGCACATCATATTAGTGAGCTGGAGAGACAGAAAATTAAAGGTGAAGTGGCCCAGATCACCTTGGCTTTGGCATTTTGTGCTTGTGAGTGCCTTACTTTGAAAAGAAGGTGCAGAAATAAGTACCTTCTGAATATGCTATTAACTCGAGAGTATTTGAAGGGGAGAGAAGCTTGTGGTATGTGAAAAATACCCTTGGGAACCAGTGCTAGATGCAAAGTGAATCTGCCAGAAACGATGGGGAGCAGAACAGAACTGCTGAGCAGGTTTGTTGGGGCTTAACACGTGTCTCCTGCAGGAGGAAACCTTCAGTGGTGGGCAAACAGGAGTTTGTAGAGAAGCGGAGGAAGAAGCAGAGCCAGCTTTGTGTGGGAAAGCTTTGCCCAAGGGTGTGTGATCCCAAGAAACTGGACCCAGCTCTATCTCTGGCACAAATCCGTGCTCTTCACTGTCTGTGCATCGGGGTACTGTTTGCTCTTGTCTACAGTCAGGCTGCAACGATCAATAACTTCTGTCCAAGGCCTTCAAATTCTCCCTGAAGGAAACCCCGGAGGTGGCCACGCCAAGTCACACCTGGTTTGCAAGCGGATACCTTCTCATAGGGAAAAAAAAAAGAAAAAAGAATGTCTAATTTGCTCAGCGAGGAAGTATGTTTTGAATCTCAGTGTAATCTGACTCTCTGGATCAGGAGAGATAGTGCATGGTTTTTGAGACAGAAATATATCCCGTTCTTGAAGTGGCTGGGAGAAAGCAGCGATCTGTGTGGGAAAGCTGGAGAAATGGCGGGAGGGAAAAGAAAAATTACATGCATTAGTGGTTTATGCCTTCCAGACATTTACAAACTCTGGGTAATGCAACTCAGAGGGAATTTTAGTCATTCCAAGGAGGCTGCATGATTTAAGAGGGCATAAGGGCTGCAGTTTGCTCTATGGTTTAACTCACAAATAAAACTTCCATCAGCCAGTTGAATATCTGGAAGGAATTTGGGGTTGCAGTTTTAGGAGAACAGACATTAATAAAGCGTTGCTTTATTGCTTTGGTGACCTATCACCTCAGTATTGTCTGGCCCCGTGGTGCTCATGGTACAGAGAGGTTAATGTGTAAAACATACCACAGCTTCGTCAGGTTTGGGGAAAACAAAGACAATCTTGCGGTTGTTGAACTTCTGATTTTTTTTACATGTGCTGTTGCTCTTTCTTTCTGTTGCATGCTTTAAAGACCACCTACCCGATCCATTCTCCCTTGCTGGCCTACTCTCTGCTTTCCAGAGAGAATTTAAACCAAGACAGTGTGCAGATGAAGGTCCAGTGGCCATCATCAGCCCACGATCTAATTAAAATAAAACTCTGGCAGTTACATGCCCCTTTAACAGTCTCCTACCAATTCAATTCAGTAACATCTTCCAGTCCTTTTCTGAAATAGCCGATACATTAGAAAAGGTCCTAGAGCAATTTCTATTGTATTCTGCTTGCAGAGACCACTTTATTTTGTTTGATCCATATTGTAATACCAAGGTTGGGGTAAATTCTCTTAGCACTTTTCTTCATTTGGCATTTTCCCTCTTCTATTCCCTTCTCTTTTCTCCTTATATTTTCCATATTTTTCACATTCCAAAATATTTTTCTGCCTTTGTTTTTGACATGTAAAGATAAGACATATATCAGTATCAAAAAAAAAAAAGAATCCCCCAGTCTGCCTTGTGATGAACAACAGATGAGAATGACAGCAGTGAAAAAAAATAATAAAGCATTCTCCTTCTGTCTTGAAGGACATTAAAGAAATGGAGAAAAAATATTTGGAACTGGGATGAGAACTTCAGTCTACTGAGGGTTTAATTTTTATCCTTATTTTATTAGGAAGGGGAAACAGAGGCAGAAGGACTTGCCCAAATGAGTCAGTCATTCAGCCTAAACAGATGTGCTGGCATGATTCTGGTGCCTTTCAGAAATACCAAGACTCATTTCGATTGTGAAATACTTGCTGAAGTGCTTTATCAGGGAGCCTTAAAGGGGTTTCATTTCAGAGCTAGCAGTTTGAGGCCGTTGTGATGTGAAGGAAAAGTAGATAATACTTCATATTTCAATCAGACCACGAGCAAGGACCCAGAACAATCAAGTTCAGCCCCTTTGCCCTTCATGCCATGCTCCACATCCAGCACTTGGAGAGAGTTAGAGCTGATGGAAACCGGAGCAAACTTGCAGTATTGCAGCAGTGAGTAGGATGGAGTGTAACTGGATTTAAATTCATGAGCAAATTTCAGCAGGCTCTTTCTGATCCATCTACTGGGGGAATATCATCAGGACAATTTCATCCATTCAGGTGTAAAGTGATTTTAGTGATCATAGAAGTCTCCACAGTGATGTACTCTCGCTTTTCTTCCTCACTTCTGCCCCTCTCAGGACAGCTAACTAGAGCTTGCTGTTCAGATTATAGTCTAGTTTATGATTAAAATTTTCCCTCTTCCGTGTGCTCTCACTGTCTTCAGCACTGATTCCAAATGGAATCTAACACAGATAACTGGAGATGATTCCTAACCCTGAATTGCCAAGGAAAAACATAGAGTTGCAGTGTCAGGTGTTGCAACAGAGGCCCTACAGAAGGCCAGAATCAAATGTATTCTTCATGGCACCAAAAAGCAACCTAAAATTTCTCAGTTTGCATAACCAGAAGCGCTCTGAAAAAGCTTCCAGAGGTGCAGGAGGTGGAGGAATCTAAATTGCAGACATTTTCATTGTGACCATTTTCAGAAAAAATGCCTTGCAAACATATTTCTATAAAGACAACACAGGGCTTAGGATGCTTCGACGATAGCCAAAGCAAGCAGCAAAACATGTGAATGCCTCCAGACTGCTCCCAGGGTTTTGTTCCACTGCCAAGAGCTGAGACGTAGACTCACAGCGTGAGGCAGCAAACTCCTCTGGCTTTATGTGCTTGCACATGAGGTGGATTTAACATAAGAGACTATTACGCTCCCCCCGCTTCTCCCTTTCTATTCCTCCCTCAAGATCTTGGTTTAACTGCGAAGAGAATAATATGGAAGTAATTCCAGATCTGGTGATACTAAAGGCAGATGAAACAAATTTGCCAATCACAGCACGTATTTATCAAAACATCTGTGCTTGTGAACCCTTTAGGAAGACCAGTTTCAGTGTGCTTCGTCAGGTTGCTTCCATCTTGTACATGTGGACGGCCAGGTGTTGGAAGATCTCTTAGATAATGTGCATGCTTCCTAGGGCTGCTCAGAATATAGGGTCAGGGTACCAGAAGGACATACAGTTTCTGCTCAGGAGGAGCTGGATAGGTACAGGTGCTTGCCTTCATTTATCTTTCTGCCATTCAAGGAACTTGGATGAGCTCTTTATCTGACTGGTGGGGCATCACGCCCTAAGAAGTCAGTGAATCTTATCATCACAGGGCAAGCTTTCTTAACCTCCCTTTCAACTTGCCTGTTTTCCTGAGATCCTCCTGAGCTAATGGGGAGTTAATTGTCTCCAGGGTAAGGAAATCAGCTGTAATTCCTACCTGCAAGGGTTTGGTTTCTCAGATATCATCATTGGCATTGGGAGCCTGACAGCAATTAAAGGTAGTTAGCCACTGTTTGGTGAATATAAACCTCTGCAGGCAACAGTTATTGTTTGCTGCTGTTCCCTGGAGGAGGTGAAATGCTGGGGACTGCTGCATTTGCACCTTGAGCCTTTTTGTGACCCCCACCATAGCTCTGGTCTTCAGGGACACTGTTGTGAAGCAACCATTAGGGTCTTCCATTACCAAATCCTGGTTCCCAATTCACGCAATGGCTGGAGATACAGGCCTGGAGTCTACGGAGCATGTTTTCAGGATGACCCTTGAGAAGTCTGCCCAGTTTGTATGAGGTACGTGTGTCTGTTGGTAAACATAAAATCCCCAGATCCATATGGTGGGAGTAGATCCTGTCAAAGAGAAACTTTGATCACCCATGTGTAATTTTCTCATATGCAGATGTCAACTTTCATAAAGCCTATGGGTTCAGTTTCAAACTACTGTGAAAATTTTGCCCCTGTTTATTTTGTATCACTTAAGAAAGGTTGACTGGATCCTTAAAAGGTTGTCAGCCCTGATTAGATCATCATTTAGGAATCACATGGTAGAACTCGGGAATGAACTTGTATTTGGAAATATTCGTTTGAACCGTCTTCTGCTCCAGTTTTGCTTATAATTAAAACAAGCAGACAGTAACTCTCTGTCCTTCAGTTAAGTGGGTCATAAGAGATATTATTAGATGATTAAGTGATTTCTGATGGGGTATTTGGAGAATGGCTTCTGTGGGTCTCTTGCATATGCAGGAGTGGGAGCAAGTTACGAAAGCAGGGGGTTGGCAAGAGGTTTGAGCTGGTTGGGTGAGGGAGCTTGGGTGGGGACATAAGGATCGTGGGGTGGAAAAGGGAGTGTGGTTCTCTCACATGGCACACTGCAGCCAGCCTGGGGGCACAGGCCACAAGGACGAGAAAGCAGCACAGAGATGCCAGTGACTAAGGAAGCCAGATAGCTTTGCCATTGAGTCAGAAGAGATTTCATTTTTCTGTAAGTAAGGTCATGTGGCTACTTGAAAACTTCGCAAATGTAGCAACAACTGTAAGTCCTGTAAAAAACAAACTATTTCTCCTCCCACCATGTCATTCTCTGCTGCATCAACAAAAGCATCAACAAAAAGCAAGCTATCTGTTATCTCAGATTTCTCCATGCCTGATATTTGAGCCAGTTCTTGCGTTTGACTGCTCAGTTTGTTGTGAAGAGCTTTTCAGAACTTGGAGAAACAAGCAGAGTTTAGTCACCTTTGCTTTGGATTTATATCAGTAAGTTCTAAGCTTCTTACTCAAATCATCTTCAGTCTCTCCCTCCACTTCTGCTTCTGAACAAAGGGCCACAGACAGAGATCACAATCCAGTGCTAGAAGAAGCCGTCTTCTGAACATGTTCATGCATGTAGAATATTTCCCAGAAGCAAATGCATTTTTCTAATCTCAGGACTCTGCTTTGTGCAGTGAGATCAGACCTTGAGCAATAGAAATTCACTGCCAGACTTCCCCTCTGCTATGTGCAAATTCTGCATATCAAAGGTATCAGGGACAGGATTCATCTGTATAAAACTGATTTATTAGAGCTCATGAAACCAGGTTTTATTCACATGGTACTGCAGGTAAGCAGTGTGGTTTAACTGTGGGATGGCATCACTGAAGGGCATTTTACTTGCTTAATGTCTAAACAGAGTCAAAAACAGGGAGAAACATGTTGAGTAGCCAATGACAAAGTGGGGGTGCAGTGATTTCTGCCAGGTATTTCAGACATCAAACAACTTCTGGGTTCTGTCTGATCAGCTTTGAAACATCCTATTTAAGATTAAAAAATTTTGGATATCAAAGCTTATGTTTTTAAAAGATCTGTAATAGTTAGCACCCACAGCCATTCTCTCCTGCCACTATTGAAACAACCCTCTTGTTTTCACATGGCGCCTGTATTTCCATGTGGTACCCAAAGGATAACTCGGTCTGTCATTGTCTGTAGCCTCTCTTGCTGCGCTGGATCGTTAGGCTGACAGCTCTGGTGTGGCTGATTCTACCACGTGGGTATTTTCCCCCTGAGATCTAAGCTGGCACCAGCACCCATCTTTTGAATATGCCCAAAGACCTTTTGAACGGGAGGAAACTCCTGGATGGAGCCATGCTCTGTGGGTGATTCTGCAGCATCAGTGGAGGTTCCCCCCTCCCCTGCACTGACGTTAAACCAAGTGCTTGGTTGTCTCTGAGCTGCCAAGTTGTTAATGGCAGCTTGAAAAGCCTTTAGCTCCCCTTCAAGCTGATGGAAATCACAAAATCTTCATTTCTTATAGGATGACTCCCTTAATTTCAGACTGTCCTGGAACTGCCAAACTGAGGTGAATTATAGACTAACATGCCAAGCTATCAAATCCAAAAGACTTTTAAATTACCAGTATATTTCAGATGCAAAATCCTTACTATTCAATCTTCTTTCCTGCTGTGTGACATAACACTAGATACCTAATCACATTCTCTGTTAGATTTGTTTTTTATTGAAGTAGTGGGCTTATCTTTGTGCTCTGCTACTGCTGCTACATACACCTGTAAATGAAATCGGTGTAGATTTATGGATGTTCATATGTTGATAAAACAAGAGAAAAGCAAAAATAATTCAACACTGCATATTTGAGCATGCAAGGGTTTTTTTTTGTTTGCTTGCTTTGCTGAGTAAGCTACTCCGAGGGCTGGTTCTGATCACAGGATTTCGGCCACCTAACCCTGAAGCAGATAGTGACTGGTGGAAGTGAACTTCTTTAAAAGCGGCGTGAGTCAGACTGGCATGAGTACAGAGAGCTGAATCATACTCCCTCTGTGTTTGCATTCATGTCCGTTAAAAGCAGATAAAAGGGCTTTTTCAAAAAGGGATGAAGGGAAGATGTCATATGGGGAAAATGCACAGATATCTGAAGCTGCTTCTTGGTTTTTGAAGTGTAAAATCTGAAGCTGGTCAGTGAGGGAATGGGATAGAGAGAATTATGGATTGTTGCGAGTTTATATTGATCCAGAGGAAAACAAAATTTAGGATGCACCTGTATGGAAGGTGGCTTGAATGTTTAAAGCGGATCTAAGAGTCTGTAGGTAATTTTGCATTCAATTAAAGAAATTGACTGTTTCCCCCATGCACCCAAAAAAACTTTCAGAGTCTGTGTGTGCAGATGTATTAACCTAATGCTGCTTATTCACAGAGTTGCTCTGAACAACCTGAAGCCATCAAGAGCAATCAGTTGTTTACAAAGGTAAGAAATAGCCATGACTCGCTCATTCCAGGTGTGCCTGTGTCTGGATGAGATGGGAGGTAATTCTGAAATCTCATTCACCTGATGGATGTGGAAGGGAAACCACAGGAGGTGAGGACACCCCACCAAAATCAAGCTGTCTTCTTGCTGTGAATATCCAGGAAGTTTCTGTGGTGCAGATGTGACAGCACCAGCAAAACTTATTTCATGCTCCTGTCCCATGAAGAAGCTGTGAGTATCAGCAACCACACAAAAGAGCTACTGGGGGATTGGGGAGGGGAGGTTCTTGAAAATAACAAGCATTATCTATCCATCGTGGAGGAGGGTGGTAGTTACTTGTGGATCCCACTGCCTAAACCCCATCAAAGTAAAAGCACAGCACTGCTATCTCTTGTTATTCTGGTTTGGTTTTTGTTTTTAAAATGATTCCAACATGTTGGTTTATGATTCTGAAACCCTGCAATTCTTTGACAGAAAGCTTTAGTTTGTTAATCAGTTATGAATCCAAGTATCCCTCTGACACAAAGGGTGGGTGTGAGTCGTTGTGATAAAACGCAAGAGGATTATTATAATCCTTTTCACCAGAGGAACCAGCCTCAGCAAAGTTTCTTTCCTGCTCCTTTCTCAGGTCCCTACCACCTGGCAGAATGGTGGTGTTGGGGATGGAGGGGATCAGAATCTGTCCCAAGATGTCACAAGATGAGGGGCTGTTCTGCTTGGGGTGGGATTTTTATTTTTTTTTGCAAGAGAGCTTAGCACACTTTTTCATCTTGTTTTATGGTGGGGAACAGACAAACCAACGGTTCATTTAGGCTGGAAAAATAAGGGAGTTGCTCACTGACAGAGATGAGATGTTCTGGACTAACCTCTGAATTTGTGACAAAAACTGGAATTGCTTTTAAGACCTAAAGGAGTCTTAATGAGTGAGATGTTAGCATTAAGGATCTGTAGTGACCTTAATTAGGGTTATTAACTTCACAAGAGATATTAAGCCTGATTAGTGCTGGAGACAATTTCACTGGATCTTGGGTCTGACCTGTCTTGTTGTCTCGTGGTAGAGCAGTAGTGTAACTGCACTGGTGTTGTTCCTCATTTGCACTGCTGGAAAAGAAGAATGGAGCCAACACAGTTCTGAGGTACTTTCTGTAAGATCTTATTCAAATTTTATAGAACCCCACTGGTTTACTCCCTCTTAAACACTTTAAGATTTTTCTGCCATAAAGGGTTGTTTGGAAGGCTAAAAGTATTCAGGAGGGAGGTGGTGAGGCAGCCAAAGGTGTGTGATAAATTAGTGTAATTACTCAGCTTCGCACTATAGCTCAGAGGTGTCCCCTGTACACGTGCAGTGCCTGCATTAGTAAGCAGTAATAATGATAATATAGCATCAACATAAACAGAGCTGGACACATCTGAGGCCCATACTATTTCTAGATACATTGCATTGCCACATCTGGCTCCATGTTAGCAGAATGGGGCTTTCATGCTATTTTTACTCCAGACTTTCTTTTCATAGGACTTCTGTTTGACTTCCCACAGCCTTCCCCCCCCCCGCTCCTTTTTGCCTCTGACTGCACTCCACATGCACTTGGGCACGACAGTGAACATGCAAAATCACACCAGCAGGCCAGTCACAGGAGGAGAGAGAACCTAACTCCTTTCTTTTACAAATCCAGTTACTTCTCCGGTTGCTCCATCCAACCATTCCTCCTGGCTAATGACTTGGTTTGGTTATTTCAATCTACTGGAATTACTGCTGCTAAAATAACCTTCCAGACTACTTCTTCTGGCCCTGTCTTTGGGCCTTCCCAGCGGAGCAAACATCTTAATAGCAACAAACTTATTTTCCTTTAAAGCCTCCTATACCTCGGCATGTTCAATCCAATTTCTTATCCTGGTCTTACCCATTCAACTCTCATCCACTGCTCCTCTACTGAAGTTTGGAATAACAGCTATTTGTTTCACTTTGGAGCAGTCACTCAAGTTTGTAAGGTACAATTTAAAGTGAAATATGCAATTCTCCAGGAGCAGAGGTGTTTCCATTGCTCATCCAAGCCTTTGCACAAATGTTGACCTCTTTGTGAAGGCAGGTAGTTTAATTATAGGAAAATCTGTGAACAAAGCCCATGGTGGCTGTCTTCTGTCTTCCACACTGGTAATGAAAACTAAAATTGGAGAGGGGTTCTAAGAGCCAGATCTACCAGTTATGTGATCAAGCAATGTTTTGTTATGTTATGGGATTTCTCAGCTGGAAGATAAACCCCATAAATGACCACCTAAGAACCAATGAGAATGAACATTTTCCTCCCATAACAGTTGGTTTGCAGAGAAATCCCAGTGAGATCATATTTACTACTCTGCTGTAGAGTTTTGTTCTACTTTCTTACTGTTCAAGTCCTGCAGAGTCTACATTCAGGAGGGTGCAAGAAGTTATTAAAAACCATTTTTTCCTTTCCTCCCCTCCTTGACAACAGCGTGAACATGGCACTGTGCTCCTCAGAGCTTCTGCAAAGACTCTCACCCCCACCATAAGCATCTCTAGGGAGAAGTTTCCAGTCTTTGTATTTATGCAAAACTAATATAAGAAAATTAGGGCTGTATTTTGCTCCCAGAGTGAAAACTTTAGAAAGTGTTTTTAATAGATTTTTCTCTTACTGATTGGCTTGCCCTGTGGTGCAGCAATAAGTAGTTATGAGCAACTCGCCAGTGAAATATTTCACTTTGAGAGAACCTGTGATTCAATATATAAGCATGAGTCCATCTGCAGTGGAGTATTTTTAATATCCCTGAATCTGCAATAATATGTTTAATTAAAGCCAAAATGAAGTTTCTATTGCTCATTTTAGGCCTCTTTTTCTCAAAGCAGCTCTGTGTAAATGTTCTTATGAAATATTATGGAACTGAATGATTTCAGATGAGGATACTAAGCCAAAACTGGAGTTTTTCTGAAAATATTCTAAACAAAATGCAGAACCAAATGTTTGAGGTTTCCTGTGATTCTCAATAATTTGAGTAATTTTTATAGCAGCTTCTTCACAAATTGTTTTGAGGTAAACATTCATGGCCACAAGCAAAGTTGTAGGTCAAAAATACCAGTGAATAATGCAGGCAATATGCAACAGCATAACGCTCAGGTGTGCTTACAGTCTCTCTTGTAATAAAATTGAGCACTGCTCCACTTCATACCTTAGTGGCTTTGATAATCACATTCAGATAGCAATTCTATGAAAGTCCTGTAACATCTGGGTAGCCTGATTTGTCCATTACAGATGCTGTTTCCTCTCACTTGTGTCTTTATGCGCTCTAACTAGTAAGGACATTGCAAACACTCAAGCCTTGGAAGTAAATCTTCTTTTCTTTGGAATTAAAATAAACACCATTCAGTCACAACGGCTGTAACTTTTGTTCCCTCTTGTTTTGTCTCTTGCTTAAAACAATAATAATTATAAAAACCATACTGTCTTGGTTAGGCATTTCCCGAGTCAGTACTAAAGTAAACACAGAAATTGCTTTCTGTAGGCAGTCGGAGTTCTTAGAAACACAGAGGTGTCCCTATAATCAGTGCAAAACATATTTGGTTAAACCCATATTGCCTTCAGAGCACTCTCAGCCTGTGTGGAAACCAGACAGGACTTTAGAGAGATGCTTATGATTTGATCGGCGATAAAATGGCAACTGCGGTTAAACCCATATTGCCTTTAGAGCACTCTCAGCCTGTGTGGAAACGCACACACCAGACAGGACTTTAGAGAGATGCCTATGATTTGATCGGCGATAAAATGGCAACTGCACATCTGTATCAGGTTTCCAAATCATGTCAGGTTCATTCAGCAGGGTAATTCAAAGACCATCTAGGCTTTGATGGTTGTGCAGTTTACAGGAAGAGAGAGCTGTAGCAATATTGTCAACGCATGATTTTGTGTGGGCCATGCTGTGGAGTCGCTTCTAAAGCTTCTGCTTGGTTGAGATCTGATCTCACAGTACAAGACTGACTTTGTTCTTTAGTAGGTACCTATAACTTTGTTCTTCAGTAGGTACCTATACTGATTTTTAACAATATTATACAAGAACAAGTATCCTGCTATTCACCTTTTTTTTTTTTCTAATCTTGCTGCATCTTGATGCCCTGGTTAGAATTTGCTAGTTGGTGATTATTTGAGATGGATTGATCTACACTTTGCTGCAAGCCTTACAGCTAAACCAAATTTTCATTGCGGGTTAAACTGCTGTTTTGCCACTTTGAGCTAGTACTGTGATGCTGAGGTGCAATGGTTGTATGGTTGCCAGCAGGACTGACGTATTCACGGGGTCATCCAAACAGACACACACACTATAAGTGAAACCCAGCAACTGGAAGAGATATTTTTTTCCGAATTCACGCATTTCATCATGTATCCCTATAGATTAAATAATTGCAAGAGGTTTCCTGGTTGATGTAGGGTGAGTTGATTGGCATGAGTGAAATGTCCATGTTAGAAAAAGAAATAGCTTCTTGATGTTATGTTGACTTTTTAAGTGGCTTTTGAAAGAAACGAGTATTTCTTTAGAACGGTTGGTGGAAATTGTATACAGCTCGGCTGACACGTAAACAATTCTGCACAGCCCTACAGGGATAAGCAGGAAACTAGAGCTGGAAACTTTTGTCTTTTTTGATAGAGTCAATTTACTGGGCTGCAACAGCACTACTTTCTGAAATGTTCTATTTAGGCAACCATTTGTCTATTTAATGAGAGAAAGGATTAGACAATAAAATAATTACAGTAGTCTCTAAATATTTGAAGATAGACAAATCCTCAGAGAGTGTCTTTGACTTTTTTAGAAAGCAGAACAATGACCTTTCCCTCAAGGGATAGAAGGCCTATGGAGGCATGAGATTACACTAGAAAAGCTGGAGATTAGGTTTTCTGTTTATTCAAGACTTTTATTATTTTCTGCCTCTCTTTTCCTCTCCATTTTTTTTCCCTCCTCTATACAGACCACAAACCTTCCTGAGCAGGAAGTGTCTTGCATGTTCCCAGGTTTGCTGGAAATTCCAGGGACCACGGCAATGCAAGTAATGTAAAGCAACATTTGGTCCATGTTACTGCAAGAAGAGATTGGAAATGAAAAAGAAGACATCAGGCTGGAGAGAACATCAACAAGCATCAGATGAAGTTATCAGCCTGGTTGGCTGTTAGCCAAGTTGCCACAAGCCCCGTTGGAGTCTGCCTTATGAAATGCCACTTCCAGCAAAGCCAGAACCTGCCTGTGAACACAGCGGGGCTGGAAATGAGAAAGCTTGTAACCATCAGTGAGATGAGCTTCTGGAAAAGTCTTTTATCAGGATTCACTGAAGCACACAGCCTTGCTTTAAGGTACAGGGTCTTTTTCAGACTATGGTAAGATGATGCGATACGTATCTGCAGTATAAAAGCCTGGGCACAATTTCCAAAGAGGTCCAGCCCTGTGCATTGTTCTCACCACATTCTGCATATTTGAGTAGGAAAACAAAACATTCCCCAGCACTAAAGTTCTAGTTTAAGTTTTGAACAAAACTTGAATTCAGCTCTTTTACTCAAATCTGTCCCAAACAGAGGGAGCTTAACCTTTGCTTACTGAACCCTCTGGAAGTGTACTAAAGCAGTGTAATTTGTTTCCTTTCATTCTCTGCAGACAAAGATTCCAAAGCTATAAAAAGTGAATAGGATAATTTCTTTAAAATGCCTTTTCTTTCTTCTCCCTTTATATTGCCTTCAGCAATTTTAAGCCTTCAAAGACAGCTACGGCGGCTTAGCAGTTTCCCTGACAGTCTGCACTACTGAAGTCAGACTTTAATTGAGCACACTAGCATCCAAATATGATGCACCGTGCAGCTGACTGATTAATTTTTAACTACCCTGGATACCTCAGGAAAAGTAGGCATACTGGTATGACTACTTTTCAGGTATTTTTCATTTTGGTCTTTTCTTTTCCCAATGTGACCTCATCTTCTCTATTGTAATAAATAGCAAGAGGGTAAATGGACATCCTAAATCTAGACAGTGAATTTCATGCTGGTCAAATCAAGATTTCATTTTTTTTTTTCCATAATCCCAAGGATTAGAGTCAGTTGAAAAAAAAAAATATAGCTAAAAATCTTTCTATTAAAGAAGCCATTTTACCAAAAACTTAAAGAGAATAAGGTTGGCTAATCAGACTGCTTATAGCTATAACGAGATTTGTTTAATTTAGAGGGGGATCTTGAAACTGAGTCTTCTGTATCGAGTACGAAGACATGGAGTCAGACTCTTTCAAATTCTCCCAATGTTGCTGTTCCAGTTTGCTGATCTTACCCACCCAGCAAGTTCATTACTCTGGCTTGTCTCTCCTGAAAGTTTTCATGAGAATTGTTGAAAGGTTTCATTTTTGTTCCACTGTGGAAGGAAAATCAAGTGTCAAAATCGTGATGCCTGGGGCCTTGGGGTTCTCTTTTCCCTTTAATGGAAGGAGATTGCTGTTTGTAGTCTGCCTCCATGTATTGAAATGGCTTCTCAATTCAAATTGCCATTACCGAGAGGAAGACGATTGTAGTTTGGATATCAGTTTCCAGGGATCTGCAACCTGCCTGGCAAGGAAACATGGTCAGGTAGGCTTTACCTCATTTAAATGCCATTATTCCAAGGACTTGCTCAATCTATGTACCCTGAAGTGGGAGAGACACTGCAGAGAATGGAAAGATGGATGGCAGGCTTGGATGAATGCCCTGGTTAGATTCTCTATATTAGATTGTCATGCTTTTCCTGGCCCAGATGCTAACATCTAACACATTTTTAATACTATTGCCTGTTGAGATCCTATTAGAAAATGATTCAGAGTCTGGAAAGTTAGAGAGGAGAAAAAAAGTTAATTCCCTAGAAATAATACAGTCATTATGTGTACACACAATTCAATATGTAACTTGGGTTTTTTATAGCCTCTCTACCATCCTGTACACCAGCTTTTTAAAATTGCAGTCACATTCATTATAAAGTAAATGCCTAATTCAAGTGATTCTCAACACAGTTCGTAATTTAAATTCCTATTGGAAATAAAAGTAATGACCTGCAATAGTTCATTAGTGGCCTTGCAAACGTTCATTATTCCCTTTCTCTTCATCTTTCTCCTCTTTTTCTCCCCTTGCTAAAAGACAGGGGAGTTTAAAGGCTTAGGCTACCTTTAGAGCTATCCATCTCTAATGACCCATGAAAATGAACATTCTATTCCTGAATGAGGAAATCATCACTCCTTGGTGTTTTCAAGGGGATAAGTGTGTTCACTTAGTAATCCATGAGAAAACTAGACATTCCAGATAATTTTAAGGCATTATTTTATATTCATGCCCAGGATGTTTTTGGGGTTTTTTGGTTTTGTTTTGTTTTTATTTATTTATTTTATTGTTCTAAAATGTCAAATCAGATACCGAGAAGCCGAGCAAGTCCCTGAAAAAATGAATACAGACACTTGGGATTTTGAACCCAGGTTGTTTCTAATGATACTCTGGATGCTGCTACACCACCAATGGTTTAGCTGGCTCCCCATTGCTTGGAGATGCACAGAAAGAGGGTACCTGCCCTCTTTGTGCCCTATAAGCTTCCCTTTGCAGCCTAAGCATCAAATGACACTCGGCAGTTGGTGTGCTTCAGCACAGCCCATCTCCCCTGGCTTCTCTGTCAGATGAAGACTTAGCATCTGCCATGCAGATGATCCTTGGATTGCTGAGGAAAATGACGCAGAGAGGCAACATGGGGCTGCAGTGAGATTCTGCATTACTTAGTCCCAGGAGCAGGATTTAACATCGCTTGCTCTGGAACAGTGTTATCCTTGGAAACATGCTCATCCTTAAAAACATGTTGCCTTGTTCACCTGGCTCTCTTATTGCCTTGAAGTCCTCAGTCCCTCAGCACCACTCCCTGTTTGTCTCCTTTATGGTGGCTCATGCGGCAGCGTTTGCTGTTGGTGTGGAAATGCACAAGTGCTCTCTTCACCAAACCCCTCACAGCAAAAAGTCTGCGGGATTAAACATCCTGTATCCCACATGGCTTGAGCATGCTCTGCTGTAGAGTGTTCTCAGAGGGGACAATGAGTGCAACAAATCTTATTTTTTTTCAGTTTTTCTCTACCCCAGTGATTTTCTTCCTCATTAGCAATCTAGTCAGTATACTGATGAAGACTGGTAGGGGCAGGCCTTAATACAAACCTCTTTAGAATATGAAATAAACGATTGCTTGCCTGTAGAAGTCTCTCATAAGTGCTTACCAGAATTTAAGTTTCACTGACTACCTTCTATATATGCAAAGGGATTATTTTGGCAAAGTATGCATGAAACAAAACCTGGTAACATGCTTAAAAGCATTACCTATTGTTGGAATTTGGGTTATTCAGTACAGTCATTAGATCACACCCAATAATTCTGTAAAAATTGATTTTTCCATCCTAAGGTAAATTTACTTGTATTGAATTGCTTCAAGCAGGTTTCCCCAAAGCACAATGCTCCTCTGTGAGCCACCAGCACCATGGCCGTTACCTGGTTTGCTGATGCTTACATTAGGTCATCTAAGACTCAGGTTTGACTGAATTTGGACAATGTTAACTCATTTGACTTGTGTTGAACTTCTTCTAGAAGAAAAAAGTCAAGGAATACTTTTTCTCAGCCTTCTGATCTGGCTTCTGAGACCACTTCTCTCTGACTGGTGAGACTATACTGGAAGCCTCTTCCCTCTGTGCTGGAAGGCAGCTGCTCTCAGCTTGGTGTTATGTCTACCTCAACAGCGAGAAAGAAAAGCTCAGTTCCTAGTTTCTCATAACTTGCATGCAGTAAGTTGTTTTCTTTTTAAGAGATTTTAACTCTATTCAGATCTACTTAACACACCCATTGGCTTGCTTCCTCCTCGTTTGGTGTGTACTCTGGTGTGTCAGTCCTTTAGCTTTGCCCATCGGGTTGGTGTCAGCTGTGATGTTAACCGCCTGTTCCAAATTCCACTTTAAAACAATATCGTTCTCACTTTGTTCACTATAAGCTGACTACACAGTACCACCTGCTGATGGATCGGCATCACAAACCTGGCTTTTATTACTGCTTTTTTCAAAGGCAGAGTTGCCTGTGACAGCCTTGCTTCTTAGCAAGGGGCCCTGTGTAAGAGGTAGGAATGCTCGTGCATTCGTGCAGTGCTTTAGACTCTGTCATCTGCTACCACTTAGCTAAAGGATAATGCTGTGTCAGAAGGAGACTTGTGCTTTAGAAGAAAGAGTGAATAGTCTCCATTTTTCAGAGCCTAAAAGGGCAGAAAAAAAAAAATCAGAGCATAAGCCAGCAGGCCTAAGGCTATTCTGACTTACATCAGAATCTGTATAGGCCCTGTACGGCTTACAAAGCCTAGTCATCGCCTACGTCTACTTCTGTTACCCATCCCAAAGTTCAGGAATAACAGATAACTGCGTATCAAGGTCATTATATTTCATTAGACTTCATTAACATGAGAGCTGATCTTGGTCTTATCTCTTATTTCAAATGTTTTTACCGCTGAGGCACTATGTCCCTCATCCTCCACAAAATTCAGGAAATAAACTTGTATAATCTCAAGCTAGGAAGCAAGCTTGTGCTTTTACCATATGAGAAATACAGTGAAATATTGATTATAGTTTTTCAGTTGTTGATTCTGAATCGGTCACTCACCCCAGGAAAGTTCCAGTAACTTCTGGCCCAGTGAAAGTTTGCAGAATCTGCCCCTTCCTAGGGAACAAAATCAGTGTAATCACAGCCAGATAACTGTCAAAGAGAAACAGCGCAAAGCCAAGAAAAAGAGGCGAAAGAGCCAGAACTTGGTATTTTGCAAATCTAGATTCTCGTCTCCTTCAATTATCTATAGGGCAATTAAGAACAGTTTAGCTGATCTCCAATAAAACATTGCTGTTTTCAAAAACTTCCTTTCTCCACAATTTGCACAGTTTTCTCTCTTTATTTTCCTATTTCTTCTTTTAAGATGTGAAATACTCTAATGCATGGGTTTTAGTTTAGGAAGGCTTGCTTTTTTCTTTTCATTTCATTAGGACAGAGTTCCATTTGTTCAGCATCTGCACAGGACAACATCTGGAGCCTCAGGAAATTCAGCTGCTCTGTGTATGACGCTTAAATGAAATTACTTTTTCATGCACTTCAGAAGAGTATCAAGAGCATCTCTCTGACCAAACAGGGCCTTTTGTTCTCCTCCAGCAAGTGTTTCTCATTAAAAATGTCATCTCCCTAACAAATTGCTTCATTGCCTTTGCAGCTGGGGTTATTGTTTTCATGGGTTTGTACTTGTGTGATTCTCTAAGGGAGCAGAAAGCTAAGAGAAGTGGGGCTTGGCTTCTTCTCTCTTTGCCCTCTGCCTGCCATACTTTTGTTTCCCACCTTTGGGGTGGAATGCCATATATTTAGCTCTTTGCCCTCTGGATTCTCACAGGGCTCAAGCTGCCAGCTCGGTCCATGGTTAACACAGGCCATGGTGTGGGACTGTCCATGCTCCCACCGAGCTGCTTTCTGACCACCTCATCTCGGCTCTCCTGGGGCCCTTGTGCTTGCACAGGAATGGAGGGTGAGGGCGAGGAAAAAGCAAAGTGAGAAATAATGTCCATTTAAATCTAGAATATGAAAGATTATTTTTAAATTAGACAAATCTGCTTCTTCTGTAAGAAACAGCAAGTTTGGTATTTTCTCCAGCTATTCTTCCTGAGGAGAGTATGCAGGACAGTTGGGTCTGCAAGAAAACCCAAATTACCTTCAGGGACAGGAAGCATGCTGTGAGTTTTCATGAAATGTCTGAGCAGAAATAAAACTAGAGGCTTAAGAGAAGTTGCTGGAGGAGTTCAAAGGCAGACAGCATCAATCTGTACCTACCGGAGCAGGCTCTAATAGTGCAAAGTATGTGCAATCCCTCACAATAGCAAGCAATCCTGCAATAAACCTCACCTGGCAGCACGAAAGTGAAGGGGCTACATCATTTCAGAGAAGAACTGCTTAGAAAATGTCAAAACTTCAAAAACGTGTTTTGCAGGGAGGATATTATTTAAACCCCAAACATAAAAACCTCATTTTTTCTCACCTCTCACTTTTCAACCAGGATTGCCTCCTTTGTGCGTTTTGAAAAGAACTTTATTTCCACCCAACTTGAGGAGAGATATATGCCAAAATCTTAAAATCACAGAATATTTCATGTTGGAAGAGACCTCTAGAGTTCATCTAGACCAAACCTCACTCAAAGCATGGTCAGCTTTGAAGTCTAATTTCAAATGGCAAGTTATAAATAATCTAGAGGCTACATCTCACTTGCATAAGTGTTCACTGCACGGTAACACGCCATCTGCTTAACCTGATATCTCTCTTTTTTTTTTTTTGTAGGTGACTACAAATTACTCATTAATAATTTCACCAACCATATAAACTTGCTGGGTAATCAATTTATACAGGCTTATTGCCCAGTTTCACAGTTCTAGTGCTAGTCCCACAGTATTTGCAGTTTTTCTTAAAGTGTTGATTCCCAGAGTCATGTATTTTCCTGCGAACGCAGGTTTTCGGTTTTCCAAATGGCAGGAGCTACAGGGAAACGTTGACAGGCTCATACCTAAAGAATCATAAATGAGAATGTAAGTAATATCCCTTCAATTTTATAATTCTTTACAAATCTGGTTGTTATTTAGACATTCTGATGTTTAGAACTTCAGCTTGTAATTCCAACTTCTCCTTCATTTAAAAAAAAGGACCAGAATAGTTGCAAACTAGTTTGGTTTTTTTCTGGTTTGTTGAGTGGTTTCTTAATGGGGGGGCAGAGGGGTTTGGGGGTATTTCTCATTTTGTTTCTCTATTTCATCTGGGACACCAGCAGCCATTTAGGTCAGAAACCACAACAGTTACCTTTGGTTGTGTCAGGCACAGATTATTTTACCCTGTTCCCTCTCCTCCTCCTCCTCCTCCTCCTCCTCCTCCCCCCGTCCCACTTCCACCCAATGAAAAAAGTTTCTCTGTGTTAAATATAGCACCAGCCAGGCCTCCTGTGCGGCAGCTCCCTTTCAGGCTGTAGCAGAAACATTGGGCACCACACTGTGGAAAATAAGTATGTAGCAGTTGTAAATATACACGTATATTTATATATATAAAGCGGTGCTAGAACCCACAGTCTATAATTTGTGGGTGACCTTTAACTACATGAGGATAAATGGTTACAAATGAGGACCTCTGGTCTTGGCTGTTGTAACCTATTTTCTTACTCCTGTTAGTAAATCAAAAAACATGTATATCCATGGGGTTTTTTTTAGTGTAACATTTGGCTTAGATTTAAGCTGGGATAACTGAACAAAGTGGAAAACCAAACAAATAAATATGATTATCCTGCAGTGTTTCGTTTCATGGAGTGAGGTTCTGAAATAAGCAAAGTGTGTGGGATACTCTAAGGTCTGCAAGAGAGACATGTGCTATTCCCATAATGAAATCTACTCCCTGAATTAGGTCTTTGTGCTATTGGGAACTTTTCCTTCTGTTTATTTTGCTACGTGATTACATTTTTGCTGGAGCCAAGCGGCCTGATTTGCAGAGGCGCGATGAGTCGGGTGACATGCAGCCCTCTTCTTGAAGCACCCACTACATACGATCAGAGGGTAAGCTCAGCCTCCAAGGTCCAGGCTGTTCTAGGATGTTTGGTTTTGAAAAGCGCTGATAAGGACTATTTGTGATGGTCACATGCAGAGCATTTCAGGAATAGGATGGAAACAAATATATTGATTACAGATAGATCATTAAGTAGGTGCTGGGTGATGGTGGCTCCCTGAGAGCAACACACACAGAGAAAATAGAAAGAGATGTAGCACTCAAAAGCTATAAATTGTGTTCCCAGTCCCTTTTAACTTTTTTTTCCCTATCCTTAATTAAATGTGCACATATGATCTTTCTCTATTATATTTGTTCATCAAAACACAGAGAAATAAATTTTAGCAGGTCTTCCATGACCTTAAGCAGCCAATAACCCTTTGGGCTCTTGATTTCTCCACCTTAATTTCAGTGAGTTAATTTTTCTGCGTCAGTCTCTACTTACTGCTGAGCTGTGGCCCATCTGCCTTTGCTTTGAAGCTGAGATATTCTTGTCACAACAGAGAATAAATGTTGGGCTTCACAAATTCATCAGCTTATTACCCATTTGTTTCAAGCTTTTCCTGAACAGAAGGAGCAAAATGAAAAACCCCAACCAAAAGTAAAAACCCTGCAACCCCATCTGTATGTGGATTTCCTTTCTTTCATCTCTTCCATCCTTTCTTCACATCCATCTCCACTAAAACTCATTTAAAATCTCTACTTTGTTATCTGGGCTATACCATACATACTCCATCTCAAGGTCAGCCGTTTATTTCCTATTTCCTTAGAGTACTTGCCCCAGTCAAATCCCTGCCACGTTTTATCTTCCTCTTAGCAGTCTGACATTCAAGGCTTTGTAGTTTACTCCCATAAGCTCAGGAATGCCTTTCCCTGGGTTTTCACAGGTATCCTGGCCCTATATGTATGCAGTTAACAGATTTCATAGGCATCTCAATTCCAGGTGCTGCTGAGCACCTTATCCACCTTTTCTGCTTTTGCTCTTACTAAGCAGCTTGTTCTTCTGGGTTTCTTCCCCAGAGTGGTAGCCCTGCCCAGAGCTTGGTGGCTGCATGGAGCCCTTCAGCCAGCTCTGGCATCTGGAAGAAGCTCAGTTTCCCTATAAATACAGTAAGGATCAAGAAGAAAGAACAGAAATAGCTTCATGCTCCACCATCAAATTAGCCTCACGCAGGAACCCTGGCTTGGTGGATACCCATGAGTCTGGCATCTCTTCTAGTGCCTGTGAGACTGGAAACCTTATTCGAGACAGTGTATTCTTGACAGGTAACTTCACAGGGGAAAAGAAGGAAAGTGCTGCTGGCATTGTAGAAGAAGGGCTACATAGGGAGCTAGACAGGGTTGGTAATGGCAACAGGATTTTAATTTGGTTACAGCTATATAAAAACAATTGCAGACAGTGGCTAGAGAGCCAGTAAAGCTTTGGGGAAAAAATAGTGGTGATTCCTGAGATGCCTAGAAAGATGTTCATCTTTTGAATTGGGGAGGATGGGAAGGGAAAGAGCGTTATGAACATGAGTCTTAGAGAAGAAACAAGCCTAAGGGGCTATATTTCAGTTCCTTTGGACCCAGAGGGGCAATATCATGCTTGGAAAAAATCTGGAGTGCAGTGCTGAGATCAGAAGCAGGGCTCAGGCAGAAAAAGGCCTGTAGCAAGGACCTGTGATACACTCCAGATTGCACTGTGTTATTGCTGCCCTTAGCATGGTTACTGTTCTGCCCTTCTGTGAATCCTCATGTGCTGCGTTAAACCCGTGGGCTCTTTGCACAGCTACGGTACAGAAATTAATCTTTGCAAACAGTTCCCTTGTCTGTACACTCCCCAGTCTCGCTTCATCTCCTGTACAGGTTTAAGGAACTGTGCAGCCCCACAACCTCCTGAAATGTTTCCCAACAGTATTTTCCTTGTTCTTATACTGAGCTTCCTGATGGTTTATCCTTCTGGTTATCACAGAGCTATAATATCTAACTGTTTCTCATGAGGGGATAAAAAAAGTCAGCAGAAGTAAGGTTGGAATATCTCTGGTTCTTGTCTTCTTTATGGTTAAAAAGGTCTCTTTCCTTCAGATGTGGAGGGATGGTGATGCTGTGAATGTCATCCTGCTTATGATGGAAAAGGGGGATGGTTTTCATTGTTTCCCAAAGGTGCTCTAACTGGATTTGTCTCATTTCCTCTGCAAGCTCGTTCCACAGCTGCATCTCTTCAGCCAGGAGACTTTGTCTCTGGCTTTTGCACTTTTTGTTCTGGACTTTGTGATTTGCACTGTCGTGGTGAAGAAGTATAACTGTCCAGCCAGCGCACAGATGGAGAGGAGGTTTGCAGTGTACCAGGCACTGTACTAATTACTCTGAAGATTAGCTCTGAGGACCTCAATTAGGAAGAGAGGCAGACTAAGAGCAGGTGGAAGCCGTGGACTGGTTTGTCAGCCAAAGGACCAAGTCACAGGGGAGCCCTTGCTTTCGGTTTGTATTTGCCTTGAGATGCTGTGTCTGAATCAAGGACACCGTACACAGCTCCAACACAGGCACATCTGGGGATTGCAGGTGCCTTTTCTCTCAGTTATTGATGTTGTGTCATTCCTATTCTTTTGTTTTTAATATACCTTTCTTGTGCAAGATTCATTATTTTGGCTTCTATACCTAAATCCTCCTCCCTGAAGAGGTGGGAAATTTCATTTCCAGGAATTTGTGGCCGTCTCAGTAAACTCTTCAGAGCTCACCAAGATTAAAGATGACTTTCTGCCCCCACCTCCTCCCTTTCATTTCATTTTACTAAACTCTACGTTCAGGCTGACAAGGTGCTCACATTGAGCCCTTCAGCAGAGGATGGGGCACAGACATTCAGCTGCAACCCCCTGGGACCTACACTGACCTTCACTGTGGATGTTGTTTGCATTTTTTCCCTTTGTGGCTTCAGCTCTCTTCCCTGTTCTCATGAACCAGTTCTTTCTGATTTACATCTGTGTGGGGGCAGCTGAACTGGTTCCACAGTGTTGCTTATTAAAAACTGCTTCTATTTTTCTCTCTTCCTTTCTGCTGCCACCCATTTGCTCGTGTTTGAGTACAAGGGTGATTGCACCTTCCCTGCCCACCAAGCCCTGGTTCCAGAAGTCCATCTCCAGCTGACACTACCCTGTCTCCATGATGCCTGGCCCTACCTCATGGCTGGTTGCTAGTACTTGGCAGCACACCTTGTTCTGGGAGGTGTTTTGGTTACTGGTGGGTGAGTGACTTGATTCAGAGTTTGGTTTGGATAAGCTCCCATAAATTGTAACGCTTGACTGTAGGTTATCCAAACTATCTGGGCCTCTTGAGACTCTAAATTGGCCTGGAAGATCCAGGCTGCTTTCTGAGATTTTGGCACTTCCTGATCCTGGAGAAGCTGCAAATAGCATGGCAACAGGCTCTTGCATGAGAGGTCAGCATTTCTGCTTCTTGTCTCAGCTGGATCCTGCAAAATGAGTGAGCAAGCAAACAAGCCCATTAGACCCAGCCACACAGTCAGGTGGGAGCATGAGGGGATTCTAAGGAGCTGTCTGGTTCCTATGCTTGAGACATACATCACCAGGACCTGTAGGTTGGCATTTGATAGAGAGAGGACTGGATAGATTCTCTATTGGCACAAAATGAGATTTGGCACCTCAGTCCAGGGCTAAGTCTGGGTGGGGGAGGGACGTCGTACCATAAAAAGTGGTCAATGGAGATGGCTTTGTGTAGAAAAAAAAACAATAGGTGAAGGCGTGAATGTCAGATTAAAGTATGTGATTTTGCTTGCAATATAGCCCCTCGTAACTGTGTATGGACAATCATCTACAGCGTCACAGCTAACACAATATCCTCTCTGTAGGGAGGGTAGGAGAGTTGGACATGAGGAGACTGAGCAGTTCCTTGGCAGAGCCTCACAGGTTCCAGCGTGCAGTAGTTCAGTGACTTTCAAGCCAAAAGTCTTGTCCAGATAATTGTATTTAATAGCCACCAATGAACCTACCCTCTCAGACTTTGTCTATATAGTTTTTTAACACATTAACAGTGGTGATTTATAATTATCAAGGCAGGAAGATTAATGTGGAGGGAGAGAAAGTCCAGTCTTTTACAAATCTTTATAATGATCCAGCTATTAAAAAAAAAAAAAAAAAGCAACTTTCTTGTTCTCAGACTGAATGTAGCAGTCACTTTATATGACTAAAATGATTTTTTACTGGTTTTAATCCTTAAAAGCAGCCTGTTATTCAAACACACACACAAAGAGAATAATCAAATACAGTTATAACATATGAGATTACTGGTTGAAGTGCACTTCATTTTTTCTGGAAGACAACTGTTAGCAGGGAAGGTAAGAACCAATCACAGCTTAAGAACAATGTTGTTCTTACAGACCTACCTTGTATCTTTTGACCAAATTTTTTTTGGAAGGGGTATGATTTGTGAGGAAAAAGCTCAAAGTGATTGTAAAGTGTTTTCAGGGTAACAGGATTTACTAGAAAAGTATTTGATAAGGTTGTTTATCATGTGCTAGGTTTTTTTTTATTTTGTAATGCAAAGTTGTTTTCACTGAATCATATATACATATTTTGCACCACATAAGACTATTCCTAGAATTGCAAAATCAGCTAGAGAAGTGAAATAAAATCTGCATTAATCTTTAGCCAAAAATACACAACACTGATATATCTTCCACAAAACAAAGAGGTTAAAATTTGTAATAGCTAAGCAGTGAAGGTAAAGGTTATTTTCAGTATGAAAGAATACAATGTAACACAATTTCTAACTCCACTGTGCATTACTTAAACATTACGCTTTACTCCTGTAGAGCAAAACTAGGAATGATAGGAAGAAATATATTAGAATTGCTTATTAATTAGGACATCACAACTGACAAGTGAAAGACTCAATATTTATTGTGCTGAAGTGTCTCATTGTAATTAAATGAAAAAATTACTTTGTTTATATCCAGGTATTAAAAAAAAAAAAAAAAAAGTGGTCAAAGATTTGGGTATGTCCTTCTGTACAATAAACCACTTATTCCTATAGCTACAGTTGTGGATGGATTCGATATAGAATATGGGGATGGGATAGAGCTTATACCTGCGCTGCCAAGTCTGTAAGACAAAGAAAGCAATCCTCTGACCCGATGATGTCATTTATTTTTCACTCATCTTTGAATCCATTTTTCTTATCTCAGACCAAAAGTACTGGATAAACAAAATCATTTTGCCAAATATGTACATTAGATGGGAAGGGGAAAAAGAACCCCTCAAACCCTACATTTCTGTGACATTATAGCACGTTCTTCAGAGCAGTTCACAATCTCCTGGTGTTTTTGCTTTACATACTGCAACCCTCCCTCTCCCCAGCTTTATTCTGGTGTGCAGCCCTTCCTGCCCACATGGTATATTACGCTTTATGTGGACGTCATGAAGATATTGCTAAATCACTGCTGTCTTGCCAAACAACTGGCTCTTCCTCTTGCCAATTTTGTTCAGCCTCTGAAAAGCTTCAGGACTTGTGCTGGGCCTCAATTCAAACTTAAATGATGTGCTCAGTTACAAATGTAAAATAAAATACAGGACACTAACAAACTAGTTAGGTTTTGATTAATTCTGTGAAGGGGTTAATGGGATTTTTTCTTCTTCTTCTTTTTTTCACCCTCTAAGGAAAAAAAAAAAAGACAGAGTGAGAGACCCAAGTGGACACAACTAGAACAAAGCCCTGTTTATGATTAGTATGGCTGAAAATATCCATGTTAGGCCAGGTGCAGATGGCTAATTCCCCCAGACTACAAGCCAATTTAAACCATAATTCCTGAGATAGACCACTTTTCCCAACATTAATGGGAACCAGCTGCCTCCTATTAATAATATGGATGATTACAAGAAAAAAAAGTGGGGGAGGGAGTAGTGAAGTTAGAGAAGATATTATTTTCCAGACTGTTGGCTGTGTCCTGCTGAGGACAATATGGAAAGCTATGGAATACGAGTCTTAAAAAACCTGTCAAGTTAAATATGCACAGCATGTTTGCTCAGAAGAAGGATCGAGTTATCTGTGTACTTCTGTGTTTCGGTGACAAGGTTATTTAAGGGGTAGCAATTGTATTTATTTAGTTATTTGCTGGTTCTTTGCTTTTTTGCCTTCCCTCTGCTGACACTGGATGGTTTTGATTAGCTTCCTAGGAGGGAAGCCCGTTGCCCTTGGTACTTTGAGCCTGGCTGTTCCCACTGAAGCCTGATTTCGTGTGAGATTGTAGAGTACATCAAAGCAGAAGGACAACAAATGATCTGAAGTGTTCTACTGAGAGCCTGACTTGCTGGTTCAAGAAATTTGTTCAGGCTTCTATTATCGCCGTGCCAGTGTGAGATGAAATGTGAAGACATGGCAATTCACAGCATGCAATACCAGTGTGTCTCGAGTGGCTTTTTTCTGTGTTCTTTATGATTGTTTTCCTTTGGTTGTTTTTGGGAACCTGAGTAGAACTTATTTTAAAAAATAAACTCCTCTACATACTTATTTTACTTGTCTGGAAGACGAGAGGAAAAGGCCCATTGGTATCAGTCATCTTGGCTATATTCCTTGTTCCCTGTGTCTACATGATTCTTAACACATGGATCATTTCTTTGAGATTGATGAATAAAAGAGCCTTGCTACAAATGTTTCCCTTGCCCCTGCATGAGATGAGTAGGAGCCAATGCCCTTTTCCCAGTTATTCTGCTAGGATTTTGTGGGATTCTTGGAGGCATTTAGCTCATGCTGGCTGCATTTCTTCTTCATCCCTTTGATGATGGTCTCTGGACACATGGAGGAAAATCCCCCTCATGGCATTCTAATTCCTGCTAGAGGGCTTGCAAGGGGTGTTTTTGAGTACCTGAAGAGATGCATGGATGGAGGAAGCTGAGATTCCCCTCTATCCAGCCTGAGGCCATGATGTCTTCCCAGACTAAGTGGACCTTGCACATACCTCCTCCAAATAGATGCACTGCAAGGAACCCTCATAATCTTTCCTGGCCCTCAATGGTTTGTAAGAAGACATGAGGGAGAAACACAGTGTAGGACTTTGATTCTTTAATACCCTGATCGCTTGGCATTATAACAGGGATCCAGGAACTGTGGTTTGTTGGAACTATTTCCCTCACTTAAGCTATCTTCTGTCCCTTGTAGGTTACAGGAAGAGCCCTCTACTAAGTCAGGAGCAAAACATTTTCTGAATTTCAAACCCTTAGATGACAGCTCTGAGAAAAAAAAATAATCTCTATCTTTGACCTTCCAGGTAAACCAAGAAGCTAAGGACATTCCAGCAACATATCCCAGTGGCAACGCTCTATCTTCATTCACATGTCTTAGTAGCCCAGCCCTTAAATGGGTCACCGGAGCATCTCTCTCAGGTATTTACTGTAAAGAAGAAAACCTCCACTGCCCATATCCAAACTTCAGAGGAGCATTTAAAGCAGATGTAGCACAGGTAACGGGAAAAGAGATTATTGATTTTATGTATGTAAATGGAGCATAGTTGAGTTGACAATGTCTCTTTAAATAATTGAAAAATCAGCCTCAGCTGACAGTAGCTCACTAGATAATGAGGCTGGTTGTGGAAGAACTTGAATAATTAGAGAGTGGGGATTCTTGCTGTGTGGAATTGACCCTTGGGGGCTTGGAGAAAGCAGGATTTGTGGCTGCTCTGAAATGCCAGTGGTCTGGTCCAGCATTCCTCTTGTCAATACGAACCTTGTGTTTTTATTGGAAACATGTGTCAAAACAAAACAGCATTTGAGGCCGCTGCTGAGAGAAGGTGGGCAAGTCCAGAGACAGCCAACCTGTTTTTCTGTTTGTTGCCAAAAATATCACGCCACTGCTGCCCATCATGCTCAAATGGAATGACAGATGGAAAGCACCTTCATAGTAAAGAATTTGTTGCTGTCCAGGTATGTACAAATAGAAAAAATATCTTATATTACTGATTCTGACACTATTCCCTCCTTAATGATGTTATTCCCACTCAGAAAATTAGAGAGGTCAGGGTGACTATGGCACCCTGCTATACCTTGATGATGCCCAAAATGAGAGTTTGTATTACAGTACCTCCCTGAAGAAAAGCTGTTGGAGCAAGGCAGTCCTGATGTTTCCTGGACAGGCTGAGGAGCATTCAGCGAAGACCTGCCAGTCATATATAATGTTTTACTCCCTAAGGGCTGCCAAAACACTTGAAAACTTTAAATTATTAGTCTTGGAACCATTACCTGCATTATAGAAAACTCAAAGTAAAGAGGTGAGAGTCTTAGTATCTGGTGTTTACATAAATAAGTCTTTGGGTTTGTTAGTTTTCTTTTTCCTGACTTAAAAATATTTTGTTGGGCTGATGTTAAACATCTGCCTTTTTCTCTACCCTCCTTCTGAGATGGTTTTATTTCATGGGTGAATTAAATGGTTTGGAGAGCTAAAGAACCCAATTTGTAATTTGCTTTAGGGGCTTTAAGAATGAAAGGCAGGGATTGGAGTAGAGTACTTAGTTATTAGTGTCTCCATATTTCTTTCCCTTGATCTACCTGTCCCATTGTGTTGTCAGATCTTCACAGTCAAGATTTGAGGCAATAATGGTGAAAGCTGGAACATATGAGCCCAATTTAGGCCCAGTACCATCATATTTCTGGACTGAATCTAAGCCTAATTGAAAAGGCAAGAGGATATCTCTGGCAAAAGAAAACATGGCTGTCACGGGCTTTACCAAGTTCAGTTTAACATAGTAGAATGTGCTCTGGCATCTTTGTTTGGTTTCCATTTTAAATATAAAATTAAAGACATATTTCCTCTGTTGTAGGTTTTAAGGATGATTTACAAACCAAAAAAAGAACTCAACAGCACTCCAAGGTCTGGTCCTTGTGATGCCAGGAAATAAGTTTCCACTCATCTTAATGTCATCCCTGTAACTCTTTGTGCAAGCCTGCTTACATACCATCTTTTGGGCAGCTGGTATAGTTGTCACCATTCCTCATGGCACCTGTGATCTCTTCTTATGTATTTCCTAATGCTCTTGAATAGTTCAGGAATTAGAAACTCTTTGCATCCAAGTTCCAAAGGATTAGATGGAGGCCCATGGAGGTGGGATGAGAGGATTTTCCTTGAGCCCCATTTCTTCATTGTTGCCACAAGCACAAGTAGCTTTGAGACGTTCTCTTTTGAAGGTCAAAATTTCAGGCAAAACTCAATTTATTTCCATATTCTGAGATCTTTTTCAGTCGTCACTGTTACTTCTTTGGGTATCCATTTCCAGTTTAGAAACTGCAGAGGACTTTTTTTGTAGTCAATAGTCCCTGTGATGATTGAACCACCTTGTGATGATTGTCATGTGCACTTCAGAATACAGTGTATGGGAATGTTTTGCCCTCAGTAATAGTTTTACCAAAAATAATTTCCCTTATTAATTAATTGCACAAGCTTAATTGAGTCTTTAATGGAATGTCAAAAAAAGATACCCATTCTAGAAATCAATGCTCACTTGTGGTCTTTGACCGAGCCCTTTGGTTTTACTTGCATCTGATGCATTTTAGTGTCCTCATTGCTCACTGAGCAAAGACCCTGATGTGAATCAAGTGCATTTGGGAAAGGTTATTAGAAGTAAAAAATTCTGGAGATCCTTAAATTGAAGTAATAGGATCTGATAGCAGGCAGACTGAGCTCTGGATGACTCCATTTGAAGACCTCGTCTATCAACTAGGAATTGGCACAAGCAGCCCTTGGATTACAGTGGAATTATAAGCACACTCTTCTCACGGCGGTGGCACAATTGTTTTGAAACTAGGCAGATCTTCTGTGTTTACTATTTGGCAGGTTCTGTGTTTTTGGCTGGCAGCCACGCTGAAATGTGTTTAGTTTTAATTGACAGCCATGGTCAACACTGCAGATCCCAGGTAGGTACTGCTAATCCTGACAAGGCAAGGCAGAAACAGACAGCAGGCTTGTTTTCCAACTAGCCAGAGACTCAATCTTTGGGAAAGCAAAGTCATTTTGCCTCTAGACAGTTCACCTTCAGGATGTCCAGCTTCATACTCAGCACCTCTTTGTAAGCAGCCCACAGCCACGGTCCCTAAACTGTTGCAAGCAAAATAATTTTGTGATCAGCTTTGATGCAATGGGAAACCAGGTGCTGGTATCCTTGCACAAGAGGTCTGATTAGAGCAGAGAGACATCCAGAGTTGTATTTGCTTGGATCTGAGACTTGAAAGCAAGAACAGTTACACACAGACCTGTAGTTTAAAATATGAGACATTCCAAAAGTGCATATGGTTAGATTTATGTAAGCCACAGTATGTAATGGTTTAGATTTACCCTCCTAGTCTTTGTGAGAGAGTTTCAGCCTTGTTCTCAAGAGAGTAACATAGAACATTTACAAAAGTAAAACGAAAAGAATAGCATATGCATAGACTTACGAAGGCTTAGTCATGACATCTAATTAGGGACAGCAGTGATTTCTGTGAACCACAAAAATGTTAGTTTCAGTTGGCATAAAATTCCACAGAATAATACTCGCGACTATCTCTCAGTCTATCTGTCTCTCTGTCTATCAGTTGCGCTTGTGTGCGTTATTGTTAGTGATGCATTCCTTCTCCTGTTATTGTCTTCCTTATAAAATAATTTCTCAAGGAATTCTTTAACTTCTCCCTTCAGTGCCTTGCATTTCAAGTAACGGCTTAACAGAGTTCCATGACAAAGGGACTTATATTTATGGAGGAAAGTTTGCACACCCGAATATCAGGACAACATGCCTCCTATCAGCGTTTAGGTCTCATCCTTACTAACAGTTTATGGCTTCAGTGGGGAAAAAGAAACAGCGTCAAGCTAGATATTACCAAAAGAGGACACTGAAGGTAGAAATTTACTTTGCCAAACAGAGCAAAGGAAATTTGGTGTGTCACCTGGGAGTAAATGAGACAGTTGTTCCATCCCCGTCTTGTAGGATCCCCCCTTAAGAAAGTACCCCAGACCCCGACACAGTCAGTGACAGCTTTAGAATATGACTTCAGTAAATCATGGTATTCCCCAGCCTCCAGATACAATTTCTGGTGGTATCTCTGCAGACAGGCATCTTCAGAATAGCACAGCATTTAAGAATTCGGATTATTTCTGAGAGCTGTTTCTTTGAATCGGGGGCAAGTTGAAGAATATCCCCCAGTTGCTCATTTTTAATGGGGCTGCATGATCGAGGTGGAGACCTGGCTGTTCCAAACTTTCCAAAAGGCATTTCCAATAGTAGAGTAGCCCCATTTTCTCCTTCAACAGGTCTTTAAACTGTGCAGCACTCGTTCATCAGCTTCAGACTTTGATTTGGCACTGCTATGTTGTGCAGATGTAGCAATCACATTTGCGAGCCTGGAACTAATTAAAAATGGAATATTTTAGATCAGTCATGGTGAGTGTGGCCAGATTTACAGGGAGAATACAAGGGAGCTTAAGGAGCAGAGTGAGCTAGCCTTTTAAAAATGTCCTTCCTTCAATGTTGGTACATTACCTACAGGCCAATTGGGTTGGTCCTTTATAGCACTAACTTTATGCACCCTCAGGCTGGTTAAAGTGGAGCTTTAAGGAGACACAGGCATTTCACGGTTTGCTACGTTTCAGATGCATGGAGAATTGTCTTTAAAATCTGCCTGGCAATACATAGCTTTTTTTAATTCTCTCTTTTAAGAGGGCATGGTTGTCAAGCCTGTCCATCAGTTTAGCAGGAGACAATGATTTAAAGGCAGTGGGGAATAATAAAATTAGGAGATCAGAACAAAAATGGGTGAGGAGATAGATGTGACTCTAGCCCTGTAGCAAACATAAGTCTAATAGCTGCACAGAATGAGGTAGGCCCATCACAGGTAATACTGTTACCTAAAACTTGGCGGCTGCACTGATTTCCATGAACCTCTCCAATCCTATGAACTCGGTTTGTGAGCGACTGAAGAGAGAGCTTGCCTGCAGACAGCGCTGCGGGGTCTATGGGGAGGAAAGATTATCCACGGAGTAATTATATGGTAGGTCACCATCATTTTCTCCTTGCTTAGCTCAACATTTTCTAGGTTTTGCTGCTCCTGGCTGCCAGCTCGGCACCTGCTCTGTGCTGAGTCAAGATTAGAAACAAAGAAAAAAAACCTGTGATCTCTCCCACGGTGTAGTCAGGGCTCATTACAGATCAGTGCTTTTCCCCTTTGCACCTCACCAACAGCTTGCTCTAGCTGTGACTGGCAACCAGTGTGCCACGACACCAGTCACGGACCAATTACACCACTCATCACGGTCTGGTGGGGACATCGGGTTCCTGTCACCACTGCTTTGCATCACCTGGTTGTCTCCTGGGCAGCGCCTGGCTGTGAGTGCCTTGAGTCAGGATCTCTTCACTGCGTGCAAACTCTCTAATGGGTTATTTGATTGGCTCTTTGGGAAACTGCCTCTGGGCAAACAAATAAATGACAATAATAAGGCTGTGCCCTAGATGCTGCTGGGGAAGAGAAAGCTCACCTGTAGGTCGTCATTCAGGTGAGATACTCCTTCTATGACGCTCAGGTGGCAAAGTCTGTTACTGGTTTGTATATAGGAAGGTGACTTTTCAGTCCTGGTCCCCCCAGATATTTGAGATTTGCAAACTCCAAGCTAAACAGATGGTTTAGTATCATATAGTGATATTTTTTTTCCTTTTAACCCAAGACCTTTAGAATAAATTTGTAGACAAAATGGTAAAGCGTTGAAGGCAGGCGGGGGCACTATGGTGGGGAGGTGATTGGGGGGTGTCTCCAGACATTTGCACCCAGCTTTTCACTCCCAGGGATGCACTGTCACCAAAAGGCTCTGTGTGGTTCTGCTGAGGGTATCCAGCAAATGCCTCAGCTTATCCGCCCACCTTGAAGAATAACAAATAGCAAATCAACTTTTCTTAAACATGGCACGGCTTGCAGTCTCTGCAAGGGGTTCTTTGCAGCATGGCTTATATTACCATTAAAATGATTTAACTGGAACCTCTGCTCAGCAGCATTGTAGGTGACACGTTCCCTAGCTGCAGTGTATCCAAACAGATTGTTGCAAGGCCTTGAATAAACACTTTGTAAGTCTAGGTCTGAAGCAATATACATCAAGCAGCATTTATTTCATGGGTGCCAACTAGTTCTTATGTATTCCTGACAGAGAAGGCAATGTTTTCTATCAAATCTGGTGGGTGTAAACAGAATACCTATTAATAACATGGCAGGAACCTGACTAAATGCAATATTTATGGCTCATGCGTATGAAAGTCTCATAGATAGTTTGCTTATAAAGAGTGAATGAATTCTGTGGCTAATGTTTGAAATGAGCAAGAGAACAAGAATAATGTTAAACATTTTTCTCACAGGCATACCTACCCACACACTTTTGTTCCCCTTGTAATTGAGGGATCGGTGCTTTTCTCAGCATAGGCTGAATGCAGAGCTCATCAAAGCTGGTCCATCCATTGATTTCAAGAGGTTTAGTGCTAGGGTCAACACAATGCAGTAAAGAATTACACTAAAGCATTCAAAATGTAGCAAAAGAAGCAAAATCCCAGGGTCCTTAAATTTTTATTTTTTTTTTTTTTAACGTTACTATGGTGAAATCCCAAGTTCATCAGTTGATTTTGGTGATGAGTTTAAACTGTGCTGAAATGGAACAAGACCAGGTCTTGGCCAGCATGGCAGTCATTAGGTGGTGAGTTGTGTGCTAAGCACCTTAAAACTGAACCTTGTCCAAACCCCAAGTCTGCAGAATGGAGATGGAAATTCTGTGAAGCAAGGCTTCGCTTTGGGTATTCTTGCTCCTTTTTGCTTTCACACAAATTAGCAGAGTTCTAAAAACAGCTTCTAACTCTCATTTCTACTGGCACGGCCGCTATTGATCGTGTCCAGAAAGAGGAATGGAAAGACACGACAGAATTGGCAATGATCCTGAGCTGTGGAGTTTGGATCTAAACCCCGATCCAAACTTTGCTAGAGAACAGGAGGGTTTTTTTGTATCTGGAGGTTTGACTTAATCTCTTGTACGTGCATGGAAAATCCATAGTACTGGAGTATGGCTTTTTCTCAATGGATAAGATCTATCTGATCTGGTGCTCTGGGGTGACCAGCTTGGTGAGGAAACTTTTAACCTGGGATGAGAGTGGCCTAAGCAGCAGCATCTGCAGGGCAGAGGGGTCTCCAGCCATGGGAACCAGGAAGGCAAAGAATATTCCCAGAGTTCCCAAACCTGGCCCGGCTCGTATGTCTCATCTAGCTTTTTTCCAGAACTGCCTGGGTTTTTTTGGTTGCTCAGTCAGCTGGAGCAGGTATAATACTTAAAGCCTGATTCACAAATGCTTCCATGAATAGGCTGGAAACTTTAGTCAGCATGAAGATTTTGGTCACACTGTGATTAATACTTGTCCAATTCCTGCAGGTTGGTTTTGGCTTTTTTTCTAATGAGTTACAACTCACTAAACTCACTGTTTTCAACCAGTTGCTTGCACCTGGGAGTGCTTTTATTATCATTTACTATTTGTTGGGTTTTTTTGGTTTTCAGTTCTTCAGTCTCTCCAGTCAAGAAACAGAAATACTAGCATGTGATTGAGCCAACAAGTATCATCATCATTATTAAAATCAACTAACAAAATATCATACTTTACAATTTGCAAAAAGACAACAGATTGGCAATTGCTTGTCCAAACTGTATGATAAACATGTTCCAGTAATGAGTGGCTTAGCAGAAAACAGGAGAGAAAAGACCACAAATAAAATCAATATTATTATAAACATTATTTGCCACAAGTAATTTGAAAAGCTCCATTTTCATCCAAAACATTTGTTTTAAATTATATGCTGACATATTCTGGAAATAACCATGATAGACTATTTTTAAATTAGTAGTACACAAAGGAGTTTCTTCTTTATGTCCTTTTTCACATCAACAGTTTCTGGTTTCTGACGTGCTAAAATAGATTTGGGTAAGGATTTATAAATGTGTGTGTATTTATGCATGTATACGCTTTTATTTATTTATTTTCTGGTTTGGACTACAGAATTGTGAGCTTTGGGAAGCAGGTGGTTTCCAGCATTTGAAGAGATCTGCATGTTAAGTGAGTTATGTTTTGTATTGTAGGGAAGTATTGCTACATGTATTTTCATGACATTCCTTTCAGGCATCTTTTAGAGTTCGTTTCCAAAATGCTATGAAAAAGTGATTTGCTTTCAGAAAGGAATTGCTCAGCTAAAAATAATAAATATGCTAGAGCTAATGTGGAAACTAAATATGTCAGAGGTGATGTGGAAAACATTGGAGCAGACTGAGCTGAAAGGATAAATGATCCCAAGGAGGAGTCAAATGAAGCTGTTGAGAAAGGCCAACTATTACCAGAGTCAGGACAGTTTGGAAACCACAGATGAAAGACCTTTGCTTCCTATGGAGGCTTCAGGAGAACCAAGAGACTTGAGTGGATGAGTCTGTCCCTGCCTGGCCAACATACCCTCCCGTTGCCCCTTTCTGGGTGAAGAATCCAGATGTTGGCAGTGCCCCAGGCCCTACATTCCCATTGTGGGATGGCCAAGTGTCCCATGGAACTCATGCAAGCTGGGAATTCCAATGGTTTATAGTTTCAGTGGCAAACACATACCCATGTCCAGGATAAGCATTTTGAGTACTGGAGTTCTCTGTAGGAGCTGAAGTTTCCTATTGCCATCCCAGGAAGCCTTGACAGAAATAAAAATCAAGATTTGCAGTTTCAGCGGTGCCCTGTATAACTGGCTGACAGTCCTGGGGGATGCCTGCCCTGTCCCCATCACCATACAGTGTCTATACCACAGGATATACCTCATGACTAGATGCACTGTCATACGTGTTTGTTGTTTTCCTGGTTTTACCACCAAACATCAATTGGCTAATGGTTGGCAGATAACTCTGATGGGTGTCATCTCTGCTTTTGAGAGCATCCATCTTACCAAATCTCTCAGAACAATTCTTCAGTTTGGCTACTGAAATGAAAATTAAACATCTTCCCCACCAGGAAAACTAATTTGAAAATACATTTTTAACCCCAGAGCAATTTTTTACCTGCAAACTTAATTGTATTCCTTTAAGAAGATGTAATTAAGTATCCTCATGGCAGACCATCAGTTTTTACAAAGCATCTCTAGAGCAGATAGACATCATTACTAATACAATTCTTGGAGGTGCAGGCAGGAAATAAATTGGTTGTCATTGGGACATCATCAGTATAATGAACATCTGACATGTAGGCTGTTTGTTTCAGACGAAGTAGACATAGATGAGGGGGAAAAATTGTTAATAAGAACAGCAGACAGGACATTGCAGACTGTATCTGTCTCATGAAATGTTATTTGCTGCCAAAACATCACAGTAAAGAAAGACTGGTTTACCTGGGAATAGATGAGAAAAATAAAGTGAAAAGACACTTTAAGGTATGTCCTGAGAAGCTCTGCTGAATAACGCAGTTCGAATCTTTGACTTTTTTTTTTTTATTGCATCTTGGTAGCTACTTTCATTTCAGACAGGAAATTGGTAGTTTGCCTGTCTTTTATTTCCATTTACCACTGCAGCAAAACTGAACCTTTGATTTTTGGAACTACACCGTCTCCAAGAGAAATCAGTAGCTAACATTGTCATTCAGACAAATACAAAGCAGAGCTGGTTCAAGTTCTGCAAAGCCTACGGGGAAATTTTGACATGCAGAATTGAATACCCAAATGCCCTCGGCTGCCTCAAGGATTTCCGGCAGCGTCTGCAGGATGCGGGGGAAAAATTCCAGGGTTGAAAACAGCTGAAAATGTTCCATGATAGTGTCCCAGCTCAGCACTCTTTAGTCTGACTCGTCTTACGTGGATTTAAGCATGTGTTTATTGTTAAGGGAAGATGCTAAATTCAACAGGAACCCACTGCTTTTTCTAGGAGGACCATAGCTCCTTTTCTGATTCAGGAATTATTTAGGAAGTGAACCTAGACTCTTTCAAGTCTTTTCTTCCAATGTTCATTAGCAAGTTTGGACGATGTACACTCTTTGATTCAACCTAGTCAATGTACGTGATGGGTGAACTAAATCGCACAATATGACTTCTTTTCCCAGTTTTAGATGACTGAAACATGCTGAAGGAGAAAAATTTCACTTTGTTTACTTGGAGGAGTTTTGAATGGATGGTTGCTCATGTCAAAGGGATTAGTGAAAGGATTTATCAACATACTCGCACAGATCCCCACTTGTCAGGATACGTGTGAGCTAAAACCCCGCAAGTCAGAGCAAACTACAAGAAGCAATGCTGTGGGAGAGTGTCCTTATACAACTAGAGCAGCTCAAAGCACCGAGCACACCCTGAGATGATTGGGAGGTATAAATAACCCTCCCCCTGAAATGCATTTGGCCAGAGAACGCACAGTAGACAGCATAAAAGTTTACGTGGAACCTGAAAGAGATAGCCAAGCCTCTACAGGATCAAAAGTTCAGATAAACATCCTAACGCTCAGATTCTAACATGAATGCTCTCCAAACCTATCCAAGCCATCTGGGCCCAGCTTATTAACCTCATAGTGTCATGAGAAATGGTTTTCTCGCAAGGTTTCTGATGCTTCCTGCTGTTTGACAGGCAGGAAATACCATTAGAAGAGCCTTTCTCACTGGAGTTCATCATTTTTGGTAGGAGAGGGAATCAGGAAGTGCAGAGGCAGCGCGAAAATGAAATCCAGCGTGGGGATGGGGGGGGGGAGAAGGGATATCGAGAAGGAAAGTTCATCAAGTTAACAGGCAAGGCTTGAGAGGCATCAGCACATGTGGGAAGGGGCTGCTGTACCGGGCGGCGCTTCTGGAAGAGCGACTCGCCCCACTCGTTGGTCCAGCCCAGGTAATAACACTTCCCTGCAATTGGGGAACGCAGCAGGATGAGAAGCTTTGTTGAAAAGAAAAGCTGCAAATGCAGCTCTAAAAAGACTTTGCAGCTCTAAAAAGAATTTTCCTTGTCCCAAATCGCTAACATTAATCTTGATGCTGTTGTCACTTTGCAGTGTGGCTGGCATCCTGAAAAGGCTCGTCATCCATTGTTTTTTTATTAATATTTATTTTTCATTTTGCAGAGATCTAGTTAAACACTGGGCTACCTGCTAACCTGTGTGGCATCACCTCATTGCTCCAGGGTGACAAGTCAGCAGCAATCGCCTCCGATGATGGATTCGGGGGTGTACGGCTGTGCTGTTTTGCTACAGCATGAGCAAATGGAGGATCCTTTGTGTGCAAGTCTGAGGCTGTGTACACATGTGCGTAAACCCTCCAAAAGCAAACAACTAGCCTTTATAAAGCCAAATTCCAAGCAAGAAACCAGCTCAGCAGCTGTGAAAGGTGTCTCTGTGTTTCATTGTTGATAAAAGTACAACCCACAGTGACTCAAACCTCAGGATGTGGTGGGAAGCCGAGAAGAAAAGAAAGATAGAGAGTGGGGCAGAAAGGAAAGAAAAAAAAAAAAGCCTTCTCAGGATGAGGAGTTCAGACACGCCAGATTTCTTTGGCGCAGACATTGCTGTCATGAGCCTCACAGACGTTTAATGTTTGATTCCCTGCTTTCTTTTCACTTGGCACTGAGCGTGAAGATTTTGAAAACAGTATTGCAAAGTGTTTTAAATTGCAAAGCTGACCTGTGAGTGCCATTAACAGCATCTCCTTCATATGCTACAAGTTAACAGTGCAGGCAGGAACCTGCCATGTGAAGGCTGTCACCAATCTGTCATTAACCTGCATCTGCTCACGGTGACATAAACGTCGATGATTGTTTTCTTCCCCACCACCCCTCCGCTCCAGCCCTTTCTTGAACTCTTCTGGGAAGGCAGAAGGCAGCTGCCTGCAGGACAGGGACTTGGCACGGAAAAAGGGAAAGGGAAAAATCTAGTCTGGAAGCTGAATACTAAAAGAAGGCATCGATTTCCTATCAGAGAGGTGAAATGTTCAAATTTGCTACGCTGCTTTGGCTTGAAAGGCATTTACCCAGTCATTGGGACGACCAGGCGTGCGTTCAGACATGCCAGATTTCTTTGGCGCAGACATTGCTGTCATGAGCCTCACAGACGTTTAATGTTTGATTCCCTGCTTTCTTTTCACTTGGCACTGAGCATGAAGATTTTGAAAACAGTATTGCAAAGTGTTTTAAATTGCAAAGCTGACCTGTGAGTGCCATTAACAGCATCTCCTTCATATGCTACAAGTTAACAGTGCAGGCAGGAACCTGCCATGTGAAGGCTGTCACCAATCTGTCATTAACCTGCATCTGCTCACGGTGACATAAACGTCGATGATTGTTTTCTTCCCCACCACCCCTCCGCTCCAGCCCTTTCTTGAACTCTTCTGGGAAGGCAGAAGGCAGCTGCCTGCAGGACAGGGACTTGGCACGGAAAAAGGGAAAGGGAAAAATCTAGTCTGGAAGCTGAATACTAAAAGAAGGCATCGATTTCCTATCAGAGAGGTGAAATGTTCAAATTTGCTACGCTGCTTTGGCTTGAAAGGCATTTACCCAGTCATTGGGACGACCAGGCGTGCTGTGTTCAGATGAGATGATGCTTCAGGATTCATTCTGAGGCCCCAGATTTCACTCCACCAGCTCTGGCCACCTGGCTTAGGCACGGCTTCTTGCTGAAGCAGCAGGAATGACTTGAAGCTTGGTGGCTTCAGCGTTTCTCCTGTGATGCTGTTGTCAAATATTTAGCTACAGGAGCACTAGTTCAGGCATGAGGAAGGAACAAAACTATCGTGTAACAGACAGTACCTTACCTAACTAGCAGAACAGGTCTTTTTTTCTACTGAACATGTGTTTCCTTCACTTGCAGCGAGAGAGGAGTACAGCTACAATAGGAATGAAGTGAGAGCAGAACGAGGTAAGGGATAAAGACAATAAGAAACGGAGCAAATCGTGAGAAGGCTGTATAGGCTTGTCTCTAGCATTTACTGATAGGAATAATAGAGGATCTCCTGTCAGGTCAAATCCAGTGTGTTGAATTGACAGATGCTGATTCAGCACTGAGACAACATTGTCTGCTCTCCAGAGGAGGATTTACAAAGGTGAACCTGAGCCTCCACAGCGGTGATTTTCAGATTGCTGGTGCTGGGAACCCAGGAACTACCCAGACAAGGCACATGGATCATAACTAAGAAAACCAAGTCTATTATTGACAGATGTACACCTCTTCCAGCAGGCCATTACAGAGGCCCACAGCTGGAGAGATATTGAAAATGAATGCTCTGTCGTCAGCAAAGGGGAGTTGGGCTTCAAAAGTTGGTTCAGAGTAGGAGCCAAACTGAGCTGCTCTGCATCATCTTCACTGGTGATGACGGGTGACTTCAGTGACCCTGGGGGAAGGTCTGCCTTTGAGAATATTAGGTTGTGTCTGGGCTGTTTTAACCTCCAAAGAATTTGAACAGAGATCTGAGTGCCTGGAAAAGACCAGGTACAGGAATAATTGCAGTGGTGCTACCAAGGTGCCTTGATCTGACACCTGATCTATGCCGTGCGTTGTGGTCTTTGGTCTTTTTTGGCCGACTGTTCAGAGATGCTGACTGCAATCAGGAGCACATCACATGCAGCTCATCCAGGGACTGCTCGCAGGGGGCATGGGGAGAAGCCATAGCCTTGACACAGGCAGAAGCGTGAGCTGGCTACTGCCACCTGCCTCTTCTCTGCTTATGCTTCAGCTAAATGAGAAAACTTCATTTTAATATTCACATGTTCTTATACACATACCACTTACGTATGTGTGTGTGGATACAACACATAAATAACACAAACATGTTCGTTTATCAGTGCATTTCCTGAATGGCTGTGGTTTTTTAATAGCCTTATCCCTTTATCTCCACAAATTAATAACACTATTAGATCTGATCTCTAATTATATTCTGAAGACCAATAAACCCCTGAACATTTCTGGATGTCTTTAATTAGAATAAAAGCCAAACAAAACAACCAAAAGAAAACAAAGTGGTTGACGAAGCCTTGCTACCCATTTGCTGGTGGTTAGGAGTAGAACTGGGTAAATTAGTTATTGCAAACATCTGATGATTTTAAACCTGTCTAACTTTTCTCAGTATTGTGTGAACAGGCCTTATCTTTTTGTACATATTTAGATTCTTTAAAATTCTTTAATACATATTTTGTAGAAGCGTGTTTATGATGGGTTTTTAGTTCATTTTTAATGGCATAATGTGTGTTCAAAGATATTTTACCTTTACTTATTTCTTGTTCTGATGATTTTCATAGGAATAAAGTAACCCCTTGCTGTAGTGCAACAGTCTCTGGGGTGAAGCACCTCTGGTTAACTCCAGCACAGAAGCAAATCACATATGTGTCTTAGAGGCAAACTCAGGGAAGGAGAATTTGATAGAGAGGAAGAATTTGACTTGGGAGGGAACTCTTCAGAAATTTAGATCTTCAACAAAGCAGCAGGATCAGAGCTTCTTTGCATGTGAATTGCCTGAACCGCATGACTGAGCTTTAAGGAGAGAAATAACAAAAGAATAAAATGGTTCACAGGGTACATCAACCCTGGAAAATAGAAGCATTTTATAAATGATTTCACCTTCTTTTACTGTTGATACCCAACAGTGATGCACAATTACTTTATGTTCTAGTTGTTTTGTTGTATCTGAAACACAAAGCCTTCACTTTAAACCTGGTTAAAGAATAAAACGAGAATACAGCATTTTCTACATTAACCATTAGCTAAGCAGCAGGGTTTTCTCAGGCTGTTCTGGGAGAAGAAAAAGTTTTTTAAAAAAGAGTAGTTTAAACTTTTGCCTCAAGGGCTGGAAACCTATTTTTCAGGCTGTTTAACTTTTGTCATTCTCAGTGCATCTGTTCAAATTAGCTTCAGACAGTGAAATAAATAGGAAATATTGCCCAAGGGTACTTGGTTTTGTCAGAAGAGACTTTGAAAAAAAGAGAAGAAGAAGGAAGGCTGATTCACGAAGGCCTGCCGAGTCTTTTTGCTGACATGAAATCAAAACTGACTGAGGTTAAGTTTATTCAATTATCACAAACACCCCAGTGTAAAAGAAAACCCAGAAAGTGATAATACTGGATTAAAAGTTCAAGAGAAAACATGGTGTGAACTTCCCCAGGTTTGAATTCAAAGTTTCAGCAAATGAAAAAGAATGCCAAGAAAATACGGGAAACAGTTTTAGAGAGGGGACAAAGAAAAGATTTCTGTACCCACAGTACAGAATGGCAAAATAACCAAGATATTTCCTGCGACAGATGTGCTGACCTTATCATTAAGATCTTCATGTCTCTTCATGTTAGAAGACATTAATGTTGATTCTAGAGAGTCAAATGGAGAGAGAGCCTGGACACTCCACAAGCAGCACATTAAGCAATTCTGTCCAAATAAACTCTGTTGATGACAAAATCCTGGTTACTTGGTTCTTCTTCTCTTAGAGTACTACCTAGGCTGTGGCAGCATCTTTGTTTTCAGACTCCTTTCTATACCAGTCTTCTCTCTGCCTATTTTCCCAACAAAACCCTTCATCATCTGCAATGATGTAAAATATTTGTATAACAGTGATATGTTATGTATATGCATGACCATGGCAAGATGTAATAGCATTTTCTCATCTTTTTAAGTCTTCCCTCCCTCCCTGCTGTCCATGGTTTTATTCCTGGTGAGTTGGCAAAACCTTTTCAATTTCTGTGTTTGCAGTAGATAAGAAGTACAGGGTAAACTCATGCACCAGCCACTCACAGATGGTGATGGCTCTTGTATATGTGTCCTTCATACTCTAACCAACTGACCAACCAAAAACCTACCTGAACATGAGCAAGGCAAAGCAAGTCTATCCAGGCTGGGACATCCCTGGAGCTATTCCTATGTTTCCTCTAGAGATCTTCTGGCCACACTGACAGTGTGGTCCCAAGGCTTCTGGCAAGGCAACTTCATTTCTCCATCTTTGTAACGGTCTTACCTTTCTGGACATACGTTGATGACTGCTGGGTAGGGTAAGGGACCCATCTGTGGCACACAGGTTAAGGAGGATAATTTCTGATACCAGCTCTTTACAAGCAATAAGTTGACATGACTCCATACCCCCAGTCTGTTTCCATTTCAACTCCCACTATGTTACTTCTTTCCCACAGTCGCATAGTTTCCTAAATGGTCTCTAGTACCTGGTATTTAATTCACCTGTTTTTCCCCTGTATCCTCTGTATGCATGAATTACACTGTTATCAACAAGACAAGCTTATCTCTTCTTCTTTATTGAATCTGGAGTTTGTTAATACATCCATTACCCTTATATCACAGAAAACAATTAACAGACGTGTTCATAAAAGAATCATTTTATCTTGGCTAAATGTTTGTATCTCTCATCACAAAGCCTTGCACAGCATACCTCTGGTCCAGAGTCCTTCTGGAGCACCAAGAACATCCTTTAGATCAAGCTCAGTGACTGTAAGTGGCTTAATTAAAAAAAAACACTTTTGTGTCACAAGCATATCTTTGCTATCACTGATGATGTTTCTCTAAAAGTTAAATTCAAAAATGTCTAAGAGCAGCATGGAAATACACACACAGTAGACACTCAGTCATGTTTTTGTCTAATTTGCAACTCTAGGATGTTTTGTGATAAATTAAAATGCACTTCACAGCTCTCTCTGGCATGTACTTTAGCTGTAATCAACATTTCTAAGTATCATAATAATGACAGCGATGATGATGACAGCCACTGCTTCCCACCTATTTGCTGCACGAAAAGAGCTGACTGCAACAGGATGTACTATGAGTTAGATTTACTCCTAGATTTATTCCTCCCCTCTCTCAGAGGTAAAATAGGTCAATATTCTATTATAGTCCAACTATTATTAACTTTCTTTCCCCATATATTTTGATATTCCAGTGAAAAAGCCCCATGAAAATCAGAACTGAACTTGGGCATAGAAAACTGACTCATCTCAGGTGTAGTTTTTAAAGTTTTCTCAATCCATACTTTCCTTTTTCTTCCTTTTTTCTTTTTTTCTTTTTCTTTTCTCCAGGGTTCCTCTGCATACACTCTTTGCTTTCTCAACAGAAAGCAAAAGGAAAACAAAAACTGAGGACTGAAAATGGAAGAAAACAAAGCAGATCTTGGTGCTTGTGGTTATTTTCATTGGGAAAAATACCACCACAATATCTTTCCAAACCCCAAATAAACATTATTATTATTTATTGCAATAACCACCCCTTTTTCACAAGTGCTGCTCTGGAAAGGTGTGCCTTTCCTGGAATTGTGCTGGAAGTCACGCACTGCAAAATCTTAGCTCTTTCTTTGGGACAAGAAAAGAAAATATCGAAATGACAGCACACAAGGGTGTTTTCTGGGTAGTGCAAACTTCTCAGTAGGCAGCCACATATATTAAAGCAGAACTACTATAAATGTCTTGTCCATTTATTCTGATTACTCTAACAGAGAGCATTTGCTGGATTACACCGCCTTCTCTGACAGAAGAGAAACTGCAGTAAAGAAATTCTTCGGTCTGTGTCCAAGGTTCAGGCAATCTGTAAGAAAGAATGAAAATGATACAGAAAAATGAGTATCTCATTTCAGCAAGGTCTGAATAGTTATCTACAACATTTTGGGTGATTTGGCATGTTTCCTGGCTTTTTCTTTCTTTCTTTCTTTATATATTTATTTAGCAATCATTTTCATTAGAAGAGGTGTTTCTATGAAAATGAAAGCTGAGGTTATTCATGCCTCCCACTTTTTTTCTCTGCTCTATCTGAAGCTGTAGGCCTATTTTCCTTCTTTCTGACTCCAGAATAAATCACATATAGGTCCATTGGAGGTCCAGTACTGGAGAAACACCTGTGTGAAACTGGGCTGAGCAGCGACACATCACTTACTGGCTGTTACATGTCTCCAGATGACTGCAAAGACTACAGGCTGGGAATAAGTACCACGTATTAAAAAATCCATACGAAGCAAAGCAACTTTTTGGATGAAAGTGCTTGACTTTGAGGTTAACGGCCAGGGCAATGAAATGCAGGGAAACAAATATAATCACAAACAAGGATCCCTTCCAAGGAGCAGCCTTTCTTCTTTCCCCAGCCTGAGTATTTAAATCTATTGCTCCTCATTGGAAAATAAAGCTGTGAATGCATTATTAAAAACTGGACTGATCAGTGTCTTAATCTTTTGGTTTAAACATGAGAACAGAAGTTTTAGGATTAAGCATATTAACTGTTCCATTGGTATGTGATATTCACTATCGGGGGTCAAAGGTTTGAAAGCAGTCTCAATTTTTTTACTCACAATCTGCTACAGAAGCAATTAATTATAAGTACAAACTGGAGGCAAGAGGGGAGAGAGAAAAGGAACAGCTGGAGTAGGTAGCAAAAGAGAGAAGTGGGAGGAAATAAAATGGAAAAAATACACATAACTGTTTGCTGTAGAGACAACAAGGAAAAAGGTATGAATTTGGGTTCTTTGAAAATATTCTTGTTGACAGGAACCTAGAATTTTTATTCACCATCATGTCTTTCTCCAAAAGTATCACTTTTTACTTGAAATCTCAATATTTCACATAATTTACATCTTAGGGAATCCTCATTCCCTGCGCTTCCCCCAGATGTGTGGAATGAGAGCTAAACTATCTAGATTTTTCTAAAACATGGAATGAAAACTCCAAATCCATAGCAAATATCACTAATAACATACAAGATAATAAAATTATGTTTTCATGCTTTTATGAGGTTGGGTTGGTTATTTTCATCCTACCAATCATTTCCTCTTTGAGGCACTCTCGGGGAGGGTAAACAGGGACATCGGATAAATAGCTAGCAGGGGCTAGAAATGTCTAGTGCAAAAATATTGATAGCTCAGACTGTCTCTTTGCTTTATGCTTTGCCAGTGCTACAGCTCATTTTTATGGAGTTAATTATTATATTGCGAATATTGTTTGTCAAGAAATGTTCACAAGAGTCTTCACCCCGCAGAGCTGTGCAGTGGTACTTTCAGGCAAAAATCACAGTTATAGAGCTTCAATGGAAGGTATTTTAAACAATTGCTTGAAAACTAAGTATGCAGTCAAAGTTATAGGTAAAAAGGCTGAATGAGCTGATGAAAGTTATCTCCCAATTGAAGGAAATCGTGTCCAGATGAAGAGGTCACTGCATCTGCAAGCCTTAGGCATTGCATGGATAATAATCCCCAGGTTCAAGCATTAACAGGAGAATGAAAGACAAATGGAGATATTTGCCATTTATTTCTAAACAAATGAAAGTTTATTACGTGCAAAACCTTCACCTTGTCTCAACAGGCAGATCTTAGAGGGCAATTTCAGGGCAGTTTTCCCCGGTGAGTGTTTGCTCCAACTTTATGTGGGTTTCTGCTTCACCTCCTCGAGATACAGCATTGGGCTGATCAGAGACTGGCTGCTGCTTTGTGCTTAGTGCTGCTACTTGTGACAAACAAAGCTCTATGTAACAGATTTATTTTTAGGTTAACAGAAAGACCTACTAAGTGACTCTTGTGGACTATGAGAGACATGTTTCTACTGCCTCGGTACATGCCTGGGAATGACTTGAATGCAAACAGGTTGAAGTTGAATTAGCCAAGATGGAAATTATATTCATGAACTGATTAAAGCATTTTACTGATACGTGGGACGGGACACGTGATCCTGACCAAGAATAGTTGGACCTGCCTACAGGCAGGAGAGATGTGATGATGACCCACATACCACCAGACTGGAAAGGGTTAAAGAGCACCAGTTAATCTGCAATCAAGCAGCTGAGAGGCATAATTAATCAGATTGATTAGGCCATAACAGCTGTGGCAAGAGGTAGCTTCAGTTTGTCTGGAAGGGGTGTCCGTAGGCCAAGCCTGTAGGCTGAGCTCCTTGGAGGAAGGCTTGGAGGCCTCCTGGACTGGAACCACCAGCTGTCCTGCGCCATCCTGAGGGCAGCTGCTCTGGAAAGGAGCTGAGAATGACTATTCTTTTAACGGTGAGTAATTATCAGGCTTAAATACAATGTTCGTCTTCTATAGCTATGATAGTCCCTGAACTGAGGCTTAGTCTGTGTTTATTTGGCTGAGATTTCCTAGCTTGGCTACTGCGTGAGGGGGACACAACAGAGGCTCCAGCTGGTCCCAACTTATTCTCCTTCCTTGGCAGTGTTGTGACGAGAGAGAAATGGCACCAGCTCTTCAGTTGCCTGGGCTCTTTGTGAGCTTCCACGTGCAGAGGTGGAACTGTTGAAGTGCTTGGTGTAGGCATCTGCCTGTGAATGCCTGAAAGCTGTGGAAGCAGCATTGTGGGGTGGGCCCAGGGCTCTAGGATGGTTTGATGCTCTGCTGAGGAATCTGCCAATTCCTCCTCTGATCGTTGCTGGGGCTTGAGGGTCTGCTTTTCCTCAGGAGCAGCGGTGGCGATGAAAGAGGCCTAGCCTACTGATAAAGGCCCTCTTAAGGTTTTTCCAGTGCTCAGCAGTAAAGTGTTTGAGGATCCCTCCAGAGGAGGGGAGGGGGGGAAAAAAAAGGCAAACTGGTTTCTGTAGTCCCTTGTTGAAAAACAAATCAGTGCACCTGTTCTGTGGTGATAAGGAGAATTTAGTACACAAATTCACTTTGGTTTCTGGCTTCCCAAAGAATCTAAAGAAGAGGCAAGGAAATAACTGAAAAAAAACCCCCAAACACAACAACAAACCAACACATGCAAGCCCTCATAAAGCTCCAGGCCTGTGGCCTGTTTTGCTGCTTCCCTGCCTCCTCAAGCCCAGCACACCTTCAAACGTTCCTGGCTGAGGTAGATATAAAAAAAAAAAAAAGTCTAATTTGGATTCACAGAGCCCAATCCTATCCTAAACAAACAGTGCTGCCTGGAATTGCTTGCCAGACAGTTGGCATATCTTGCAGGTTAGCTAACACTAACAATGCTGCGTTTCAAGAAGAAGAGGCTGAACTTGGCTTTTTCTCCCCAGCTGGAATGCCAGCACAGGGACCTGTGCCCATCAGAGCCATCCGTGGCCCCCTGGCCTGGCTGTAGTCGGAGTGGAGGCATTTGCAGATGCTTGCTGGTTGCTTGACCCCAAGATGGAACCCTGCATGGAGGTAGGTTGGAAACCGAGCTGGGAGAATAATTCCACTACAAATTGCTGCCAGCGTTAAAGCTCCAGGGAGCAGATTTAATAGCTCCATTCAACTCCTGCATTGGTTCCTCAGACTCTGCTTTATGGGCACAGCTGGATGATGGCAAGAGAAGGCAGGAAGGGGAAGGCTATACTGCACTTAAATTTGTGGAAAAAAATGAGTTTGCACTTGTTGAGGCTTTCCTTTCTGTTGATTCATCCCTGTAAGTTTAGATGCAGGGGGGAGAGGTGCAGGCTGTGAGTGAGGAGCTTTAATGCCCAGATCAGGGATGTGGGAACCAGCACCAGCCAGGCCTTACATGCTTTATGAACAACAAAACAAGGTTTCAGCAACTTGCTCTGAAATTTGGGTGGCCGTATGTAAACACCAGCGATCTTAGCTTTCTGGGCAAAAAAGAAAAAGTTACAACTTCGAGCTTATGTTTGCCTCAGATTTCAAATGGTGAAAGGGGGAAGAGTGCATAAATGCCAACTCAGCAAAATAAATGGTTCACACAGAAAAACCAATGTCAGGAGTGAAACCTGACTCACTGAGAGCCTCTTGTGTATTAAGTGCATGTGTTGCAGTGACAGAAGAATATCCCTGCTGCCCCCATCGTAACACAATCAAACTGCTACTTATTCAAGTGTTTAGAGATCAAAATGCCAAGAGGAAAGGAGCAAAAATATCTTTCTAAAGATGTGAATAAGTGGAACCTGGAGTTTCAGAGCTCAGTTTGGGGAGTATGCAAGGCAAACAGCAGTGGTGCTTGCTGGAAGCACTGCCCAGCACACATGCTGGCACAGATCTTCTGTCCTTCAGGACAGATATTCTGACCCCAGGGCAGGGCTGCAGAGCTGGGGGATGCTGGCACCCCCTCTTGGGAGGGAGGATCTGGGGGAGTTGCCATCCCAAATGGATCTGCAGGGTGGAGCTGGGAAGGAAGCACCTTAAGATCATCTGTTTCTGTTAGCTTGTGTGGAAATGCTTATCTCACCTGGCAGGCTTTGCCAAGCCTCACTTAGGAAACGTAAACACTTTCTTGAGGTTCCCAGTATTTGTTTCCATTCTCCTCCTCCCCATTCCCATCCCCAATGGCAGGATCACTCTCTAGATCTCAAAGCTGGTGAGCAAGGGCTGCCAGTGCTCTTGCCAGTATTCACTGCCCTTGCCTCCAGTCCAGGGCTTGTGTGTCCATCCTCTTTCACTCAGAAAAAAACCAGTCTATTCCTGTAATGCCCACAGAAAAGCTTGCAGTGCTGGAGCAGGCTTTGCCCCTCGCTTCTGTCAAATCCAGTTCTTAGCACGGATAAAACTTCATTCTTTGGCTTCTGAGCAAAGTGACTTCTCCAGCTCCAAATCTTTTTATTGCTCAGCTGTTGTTGACCACTAAAACTGGTCAAAAACAGGAAAACTCCCGACAAGGGGAAATATTAATAACATTCTTGCAAAAAAACCCCATATACCCCAAATGATATACAGTTGCATCAAACAGAAAAGTTGTTCAGATGGCAAAAATACTCTGTGCTTATCTAATGCCTCTTCGGGCCATTTTTAGATGCCCAAGGCTGTGCAAGTTTTCACTTGCTCGCTCATAAGCTCGGCCACACTTTCAGCTTGCCAGCCCTTGCTCCTGTGCCAGGGTTCAGCGCATGCTCCTGAGCCAGCAGTACTGTCCTGCCCACACAGGCTGGGCGTGTGGCAACGGGGCAAGCCCACCTGCAAGCCCTCGTAGCCAGATGTGCCAGCGGGTATGTGAAAGCTGCAGGTGGTTAAAGGGTGGCAGAAAGCAAAGCGAGCATGTTATGTTGTGAAAGGAGCTTGTGGTGAGGTGGGGGTCGGTCTCTTCTCCCAGGTTGCATGTGATAGGACAAGAGGAAATGGCCTCAAGTTTTGCCAGGGGAGGTTTAGGATGGATGTTAGGAAAAATGTCTTCACCCAAAGGGTTAACAAACAGTGGAACAGGCTGCTCAGGGAAGTGGTTGAATCACCATCCCTAAAAGAGGGGTAGACATGGTGCTGATGGACACGGTTTAGTGGTGGACTTGGCAGTGTTAGGTTAATGATTGGGCTCGATGATCCTAAGGAGGCTGAGGGGAGACCTTATTGCTCTCTACAACTACCTGAAAGGAGGGGGTAGAGAGGTGGGGGTCGGTCTCTTCTCTCAAGTCACAGGCGACAGGACAAGAGGAAATGGCCTCAAGTTGCGCCAGGGGAGGTTCAGGCTGGATATTAGGAAAAAATTTTTCACTGAAAGGGTTATCAGCCATTGGAATGGGCTGCCCAGGGAGGTGGTTGAGGCACCATCCCTGGAGGTGTTCAAAAGACGGGTTGATGTAGTGCTGGGAGGTATGGTTTAGTGATGATGCTCCTTGTTTGTTGTGCGGGTGTTTATTTTTGTCAGTTAGGTTGGCGGTTGGACAAGATGATCTTTAAGGTCCCTTCCAACCTAGAAGATTCTGTGATTCTGTCCCTTCCAACCTAGACTATTTATGACTGTCACAGCCTTACTGACAACTGCGAAGGTGGAAAAGCTCATGTGTCCTCAACCTGGCTTTGTCCATCCCAAGGCTGGTGGAAGGCTTGAGGTGTGTTATCCCCTGCAGGTCAGTGAGCCCAGGGTGCCTTTCCATCCCCGCGGGATGCGGGGGGGACCGCGGGGCTCGGCGCCGCTGCTTGGGGCGGCAGTGCCCTCTAAAGGAGACACTCCGGAAAAGTTACCCGTTACAGTCTGAAATTGATGGAAATAATTTCAGGAGAATCTGGAACCTGCCTGAAAGCATTTTATTAACTAAAATACCAAAGAATTTGAGAGCTTTTCCAGAGCCCTCCCTGTGCCGACGCAAGGAGGTTGAGCCCAGGGAGGTAGGCAGTAAGGAGCAGGGTGTTCACTTTTGGGAGTGATCCTGTCAAAACAAGTAAAGGGATCTTCTCTCTATGTAGCAAAGAAGGAGGCATCTCCATCGGGGAGGGAGATCCTCTCCCGCTTTCAAAGCAGCTTCTCGTCCTTGCTCTTTCGGCAGTTGGCTATTCTAGGTGGGAAGATATCTGTGCAAGGACCAGTTAGAGCTGGGTTAGCAATGTTCATCTAAGACACCCTTATTTTGCACAGTCTGATTTTGCAGTTTTGACTGTTTCGCTGTTGAACACCCTCCTAAGGTAAATGGAGCAAATCAAAGTGAACATTTCTGACAAACTAATGAGCAAACACATTAGCGGCTCTGAAAATGAAATGCCTACGCATCACATAAATTCATTTCACAGTGTTTATATATTTATGGAAATGTCTTTGAGTTATACTCCTAGCTCTAGCAGAGATGATTTCTTCTTCCATTATAAAGCAGGTTATGTGGTGATAACTTCTAGACCCCTATGAGCTACTGGAGCATGTAATTATCTTGTTCCACTTATTAATGATGAAAGGTCTATGCAAGTCCCAGAGTTGCTGCATGTACTATGCTTAGTAGTTTAAAGAGGCTGTATAAATTTAATTTAGTTTAAAATTTAGTTGTCGACTTTAAATAATCTTCAAATACGGAATATAAAGGTTTTGGGGCATTTAAAACTTTCCAAAATTATAAATGGATATGTATTATTGCAGATATAAACTTAACTTTGTGGTGCTAACACATGAAACTGAGAAAGTGGACTGTAAGCAAAAGAAACTTATTAGGCTCTACTCTGTAATGCATATTCATCAAGCTAATACAAATTAGGACTCAGGCTTTTAATTCTGAAGTAATATTATTGGTAATGGAAGATATGTTAAAAATTAGTTTCATCTTGATGTCCTTGGAAGGTGGCCAATTTATGCACTTCTGGGTTAGAGATCTGCAAACCTCTGTTCCTCAACCTTCCTAAAATGGCATCGCTCATTTTATGATGTCTCCTAGCTATAATCCTGCTTCTCCAGTCTGCCATAATAATGCTAATTAGTTCTGTATGTAAATAAACTATTGTTGACAGGACACTTTCAGCAATTCACATATGACTCATGGAGAGAGAGGTTTTAAAAATGATTTATCCATAAACAGAGATTCCATATGTCCTAATCTGGCATGGATTTCTCTCCTTCTCTTTATAGCAAGGAATGTGTGTATGCCTGTATAGCAGGGCTATAATGTGACAATTTGTCTCGGAGTGAAACCAGGATTTATGGTACTTACTGGAGACCACAGAGGTAAAATGAACAGCAGGCTGCATTTAATCATCTGAATTTTCAAATATTTCTTTTGCTTGGGTAAATGTGTCTTTGTTCCTTTTTGGAAACATGTTCAGCTGTAGGATCGGGTCCTGTAAAGTTATCTGAAAATACTGCAGGCATACTTTTAAGGAAGGGCATGCAGGGGGTGGGAGAGGAAGCATGGATAGAGGACATTTCTGGGCCCAAACCTTTTCCTGCAGAACTTTCTAGCTGAGTGTACTTCTGGCAAGGCTGCCACTTACTGGGACATCCTTGAAGAAAATGCACTTATTGGCTATACGTGTCCTGTGCATGTTTTTGGAAATCAGTGCATATCGCTCTAATTCCAGATAAATGCCATAGAAAATCCAGCCAGAGTAGAAAGAGGAACTGTGAACAGTTAAACAGTATTCATGTCTCCTGTAGGGCCTGAGGCTGTGGCTTTTAGTGATGTGGAACTATTCCAGCCTTGAGAGGGGTTGTGCTGATACAAGTGTACTTGCAAGATGCAAATGTACCTTTTGCAGGGTTTGGAAACTTCCCTGGAAGTGAAACTTAGGTTGGAGTACCTTGTCTCTGGGTTTTTTATTTTTGCTCTTCTCTGGGCTGCAGCGTGTATCCTCCTGGTGATGTCATTTGGTCTCCCTGTCTCTTATTTTTGCCTCTTGCTTTCTTTTTAATTCTGATTTTAGCACAGGGACACTCGGATTACACCTAGTTACTACAAGTAACTTCTGTAACTTGCTGCAGAATGCCATTCTACTCTTTTAAATCAAACTAGGGTTCTCATAACCGCAAGATTTCAGGAAATGGAGCTTTGGGTAAAATCACAGAGATGTTGATGCCTAGAAAATGGCAACATGTATTACCTGAACATACAGAAAAGGCAGATTAAAAACCCACAAACCAGTGGCAGGTGGTGTTTATGCCTTCATAATTTGAACAAGACAATGCTGCACATGTGAGCCGTAAAATGGGATGAAACAAAGCTCTACTGGCAGTGAGTTGTGATGACAGAAGCAGAGCAAAAAAAAAAAAAAAGCTGATCTTTTTTGTACGTGGGGGCAAAGCTGGCACCTGCGGAGAAAAAGGCTGGCTGCTTATTCATAGCAAAGATACCAGCTTTCCTGCCAGTGGAACTGGAGCCCATTTTCTTCCTTCAGAAAAAGCAAGCTCTCTAGGGGTGACAGCAGTTTAATCGGGATGGCTTGTTACAGCCTCTGGGCTGCAAGTCCTGGTGAAGCTGCCAACGAAGTGCCAGCGTGGAGGACATTTGTCTGCAGCAAGCGTCTGTCTGCTGAGAATTGGACCAGGTGCTGGTGCATTGGCAGAGCCCTTTGTGGTGAAGACAGAGCCAGAATTCTTCTCTTCTCCTGAATTTGCAAAAACTTTCCTCCTTTGGGCTGTGTGGCAAGAAGAAACAAAGACACTAAGCTGGCTCTCCCAAAGCAGGGAATCCCTGGTCTGGCTTTTCTTGCTTTCATCAGGTTTTTTTTTTTTTTTTTTTTTTTAAGGTAAAGACAATGACAAGAGATCCAACACCACAAAACAGAAACAATTAAGTGCTTACAGTATTCAAAAACAATAACATTAGGACTTGCAGAATTATTGAGGCAGAGCCCTTTGTGGTGAAGACAGAGCCAGAATTCTTCTCTTCTCCTGAATTTGCAAAAACTTTCCTCCTTTGGGCTGTGTGGCAAGAAGAAACAAAGACACTAAGCTGGCTCTCCCAAAGCAGGGAATCCCTGGTCTGGCTTTTCTTGCTTTTCTCTGGTTTTTTTTTTTTTTTTTTTGTTCAAGGTCTGGCTCTGAAGACCTGAACCTGACAGTTGTCGTTTGCTTATAACGCTGGCCAGGGTTTATCAGTGAACCTTGCTGGCAGAGCTGCCTTTTAGCTGGTCCCAAGAAGCTCCCTTTCAGCTGTCGCTCCTTCGTCTGATGTACGAGACTGAGAGCATCCTTTAGTAGCATCCATGCCAATATTCAAGTCAAGGTTCCACAAGTGTGTGCCATCAATAATATTAATAATATTTTTTAAAAAAAAAGTAGGGGGGATATTCTGAAGTTGTTGTTTCTCATGTCCTGATTGTACTTCTCTTGGTGGTGAGACTTCCGGCCCCCTCTACTCTTGACTTCAATTCACATATGAGTATTTGATATGAAAAAGGAGGGTAGCTAGTGAGTATTTTATCTTTTACAAGGAACTGGTGGAACCTCTGAAATGTGGAACTTGAGTCTGAACATAGGCGTAAGAAAAATGATTGCTTGAGAAGAACCTGATGAATTTGGTATATGTTTTGATGAGTTTCTGATGTTGGCAAACTTCTGGAAAATCTGCAATCTAGGTCCATAGGTTTTACAAACCCAGCAGTGGTTGGTTGCTAATTTGGATGTGAATATAGAGTAGATGGTAGTAAACTATCAAAGAGAAGTTAGAAACTGGAGATTGATTCAGTTCTGGTATTTTTGTGATCCATTCTTATTGCTAAAAATACGTTACTGTCTTTGGCCTTTGCTGCCCACGTAGACATTCCTGGTATAACCACATGGTAATGAGAAAAGGGAAATAAAAGCAAATTTTTGGGAAGCAGAGCAGAAACTTGGGTGTGGAGTGGGGACTACATTTGCCCAGTCTGTCAGAACTTTCCTTTCTTCTCCTCTGTAAACATCTGACGACTTATGGAAGGATCACTAGATTACATTATTCATGCTGTTGTCATTAATTACTGTTTGAAAGCTGAAATGAAGAGTTGGGTTACTTGGTTGCTGTGAGGTGAGTAATGTGTGTTTACGTGGTGATCTGCTGCCTGCCAGCACACCTTGGCTACCTGTGCTTACTGGGTTTAGCCACAGAAAGAGCTTGAGGTTATATTGCATTTGATCCATTTAAAAACAAAGGAAAGGGAGATTCTTTCCCATCTCTCTAAATAAATTCCTTAATGAGCAATATCCCCAAAATAGGCTGAGCAAAAAGGTAGCTAACTATTTTGGTCAGAGAGGATAATCCCAACTCAGAAGCCAGTTATTCTGAGGGAGCTGGGATTGGTGGAGGACAATTTTGAGAGTGAAAAGTGAGCTTGAATGCATGGCTGGGGGTTTACCTGGCATAATTTTTCAGGGAGTTTTGAACAAGTTTGAAAAGACAGGTGGCTCAAGAAGCCTAGTGCTCCCGTGAAGGGATAGCTGCTGTATGAGGCTGCACTTGAACACTCACGCGAAAATGGCAAGGATTCCCTACGTACTGGAAAAGTTTCAATTGGGAGATGATTTTTTTTTAGACCCCAGAAATTCTAACCAAGTCAAAGCAAGACGAAAGCATAGAAAATCTTTTCTTCAAGCCAAGGCTTATAGTTTTAATTGCTTTGAGACAGAACGTGGCTGTATTTGGAGGTGTGAGTATAGGACAGGACCACATTCCTGTCCCTCATTTCCTTTTCCCAACCCTCTGTCCAGTTTTTCTGCTGTTATAAATAGTGAGAGAAGGCTGATGGTGTGAAAATCTTGTGATATTCCTCCTGGGTATCCTTTGTCCCAGGGTCCGAAATGTGAAATTAAAATTTGCCCTGTGTACAGCTCTTTTAGATGTGTGTAAACTCTGAGCAGAAGTAGCAGAATTATGTCCAGAGCTGATTGATTAATCAGTTAAAGAATTATTTTTTTTTAACCCTTTAGAAGAATCCTTTGAAAATTTCTGGGTTGTATCTCAAAATGTAAGTCACAGGGAAAATGTGAAAGTTTGATTTGCAGGTGCAGCTGGCAGTTTAGCTCTCAATTACCTGCATTTGTTAGCAGGTGGTTGTGGTTGCTGCTTATCTTCCCATTCATTGGAGCAGACTGTTAAAGGCTGATATTTGCAGTGATGGTTATGGATTCCCCTGGCAGAGTCAGAAGTGTGTGGGCATAAAAATGCAGACTGGTTTATGAGAACTTGAGTTGCTTATTAAAAGTCCCTATTGAAAGGAATTTCCAGTTCAGGCCTCATATCTGATATGAATTTTTTTTTCCTGCGATAATGCTCCACTTTTAAGATTGGTAAGTGTTTCAGTGGAGCATCTGCCCAAGCCTGCAAACACACAGTAGCTGTACTAGTTACCCTATACAGAGTGTGTGAATTGTCAGGGCCCAAAGCTGCAGGGGTGTGCTTTTTGAGAGGTAAAAGAACTTGTTGAAAAGCAGTGATGAAGTGAACACTAACATGGGGTTATTTGGGGGGAGGCTGTGACAGGGAGGTAGCTGAGATTGGGTGACTATGTTTGAGGTGAAATAGCTTTTGTTGCAATCCCATTGCCTCCAGGGGGAAGTGAGGCTGTATGGTATTTTAGGTCACTGATTTTCTGTGGACCTATAAAGAAGTGTTCAGGAAAATGTGGCAATTCAGGACTGGTTTGGTGTTTGTTGGTGGTACTAGATTTTACATTAGCATGCAATGCAGACATCAGCTACCACTTTATTAGGACATGGTCTGTGTCCCTTCTAAGTAATGCATCTTGCACTGGTGTTCAAGGAGTTCCTGCATTCAACAGAAATGTAAAAAGATATATCTGAGAAAGCAGATTCCAGTATTGTTCCTTCCTTGTATGCTCTTGCAGAGTCAAACAATCACTGCTCTTAACAGCTATAAGCTCGTTATGTAAGTGTACAGGCTCTTGCCTCTCCCTTGGCACCGTGTAACTTCAACATTTGTAGTTTTGTCTTTGATATTCAGGTGCTGTCTTCCTAGAGGGATCCGTGGAACTACCCCAAGGACACTACTCTTCTCAATGTGTCCAGCATTATAAGTGATTGCTGCCAAGCAGCTGCTGCTTTTGACTGCTGTTCCTGACAGCATCCTCTCTGGGCTCAGGGAATGGGGAATAGGGGGGAAAGTTTTTCTCATGTGTCTAGGCTGCAATTTTGATGGAAAGATCACAGAGTGTTTAACAAACAAACAGCTTTGTCTTATGAGAAGGGCATCCAGGGAAGAGGCTTTATTGATGCTCTGAATATCAGTAATTCAAGGAGGATAAAGAGCAAATGAGGTTTCCAGAATTTATATCTAAGAGCTTGAGAGTATACTTGCAGCGAAGCTGCTCTTGTTTAGTGAAGTAGTGGGGCCACCTAAGAAAGTCTAGTTCACCATGAAAAAGGCACCATGTGGGTGGCTTTGCAATACTTACAGAAAGGCAGCTGGGAAAAAAGGGATACGAAATTGGTCTGCAAAAAAAGGAATTGCATCAAAACAGGTGTGGATAAGTGAAGTAATCCAGAAATTATCTCTTTGGGTTTATTGAGCTGCTTCTGAAGAGCTTGTCTGAACACAAACCTCAAAGTGGATCAGAAGGTGAGCCTGGCATGATCTAAACATGCAGGTATTGCTTGAGACCCGTGTTTTGTTCCAGGCTCTGCTACTGGCCTGGAAGGAAGAAGGTATTTGGAGAAGATATTTCATCTGTCTTTGATTTTCTGTAAAATCAAAGCAGTGATACAAGCTACCATGAAAACATGTGGAGATAAGCTGATGGAAAGTTATTAATTATACTAGTAAAATCACTTCCATGATTGTCTGTGGCAAGTTTCCCAAACTAGAATCTTGAAATAACTTTTTTCAGTAAGCAAAATTCCCTTGTTTCATGCCTCACTTCCCTCTCATGTCCAGAATAAGAGGGATCTCACTTTCTGTTGCTTCCACTTAATTGAATTAGTCATCTACCTCCAAAGGTATGTGCCGCGGGTCCAGTTCTTGCTGACAACCAAACCAATAGGCCATTACATGAGGTAGATGGAATCCAACATCAAAAGAGAGAGCAATTTGCGTTGGATAGATGCCAGGAGCTTTTTGGGCTTATCCGAATACCTGCGTGCACTGAGATTTTTCTCATTGCTGCTACTGCTCCCTTATTCCATGTTGGAAAGATTAAAAACTTTGCTTATGAGTAAAGCTATACTTCCACCAGCTCAGTGCCCGAATGAAAATGGTGGTGTGGGGCTGCTTATGATGTTGGAGATCACTTCTCATTTTCAAGTGCTGCTGCCTCTGGGGAATGAAAGTGAATGCTGTATAAAGCTATCTACACATGGGATTTTTAGCAGTGCCTCAAAGTGATCAGCTCTTTATCTTTTCCTATCACACAACCAGTGAACAAAATTAAGAATTATCATTGCTGTAATGTGGCAGGAAGGAGTTGCAAGGAGATGAGAGCACAAAGTTCCTGCTGAGCAATCCTAATGAAGCTATTGCTGCAAAATAGCTTCCAAAACATCTGTGACAGTCCCTGGAGACCCTGCCAGAGATGTCACGTTGCAATAGTTTGTGTTGCCCTGGTACAGACCTCAACACCATGCTCTTGGCTATAGTAACCCCCAGGCAGCGTCCCTGTGAAAGTAACATTCTCTGCAGCATAGGACCACCTGCAATTTGAGAGCAACTCCTAAATGGACACTGGGAAAGCTGGAGCTCAGTAGTAAGTCAATTGAAGTGTGGGAGAAATTCAGATAAATATCCACTCCAGCATTTGTGCGAAATTAATCCCTGAGACCTTTATGGATCTGAGCGCAGCTGTTCTGCAAATTAAGATCCCTTTGGTTTGTACATTGAGCCAGATAGCTCAAGAGAATTGTGTTTACTGTGTTATTTCTAGTATCCTCCTGTGAAAACAATCTCTGTGTTCCTTTTCTGCTGCAGAGTTTGGAAGGAGAGGCAAAAGAAAGGTAACCAGGCTTTGCTCCTTCTGAAAAATACAGAGGGACCAAGCAAAGGCCCAGCTAATGTAACCTGGAAAGATTATCAGGCAAGCTGCTGGGCACAGCCTATTCCCTTTGCTGTGCCTCAGTTCTCACCTTTGAGAAGTGGGATGATGCTACTGGTCTTTTAATTACTTTGTAAGCTGCTGATAAGTAGGTGTCTGGAAGAGGAAGGTACTATTTGGGAGTTGCTTGGGTGATGGGGCCTGTTTGCTGTGGCTTCTCCCTCCTTATCACTAATGTACAAAATTGAAAGCTTTGTTGCAGTACTGGGCTATCATATGAAGAGCTATGAAATCATGCAAGTTTTCAAAAAGATTTCAGGGCCACCTTTACAGATGGAGCCTTCCATAGAGCATCTGCTCAAGCTGGGGGGGGACCTGTGCTGCCTTATTGGGAACAAGCGTGTTAGGGCGGGAGCACCCTTTGTGGTCCATAACACGTTTACAGCTACTTCCCTGCCATGTCAAGAGCTCAGTTCTCTTTTTTGAATCCCTGACTGCCTCCAGTCCTCCCGCTTTTGCTGTGCTGAGACTCAGTTTTTTCACAAGCCACGGGGCAACTTGCCCATACAGATCAGGCAGGTACAAAGACTGCTGTTGAAAGTCTTGTCCTGGGGGTCTGCATCTGTAAAACCTGGCTCTATAAAACTAGCATTTGGGTATGGTTGTTCCCAGCATAGGATAATGCATGAAGTCAGAAATTCCAGCGTTAGTACTGGGCGTGGATTTGCCACTCTGACTTTTTTTTTTCAAGGAGAAGATATTCTTGCTTTATTTCCAGAGGCAAACCTTTCCAAAGTTGTGAACACAAGAGCTTGCCAAATATTAGCTTTCAAGGGTTTAAGTCACACAGCGTTTACTCGAGTTACCTCTTCTTGAAGTCTATATAAAGAGTCATGTTTGCTCAGGCATACTCCTAAAAGCCCCAAGACATGGCTCTGGAAGGAGGTATGCAGCAGCAAATGTAAATATTTCTGTCCTTAAAACTGGAAGCCCTCCAAGTAATCTATAGAAGGGAGTAGTAATGTGAGGAAAAGACTTTATAAGATTTGGAGGTGAAGATGACAGAACAGGACCCGGAATGGATAAAATTCAAAAATTCAGTAATATTGTAAATAACAACATCTCTTCACCAAGGCTTAGCCCTGCAATTGCAGCTGCTCTCTTCTGTTTCCCAGCGTTGCCCTTTGCTGTCACTAAGGCAGCATTTTCCCATACCCCAGCCTCTGAAGCAGTTTCTGGGAACAGTTTTTAGGGACTTTGCTGGCCAAACTATGCTGACCTCTTGCTGTGGGACAACAGTTGGAAACAAAATATTCCTCTTATTTAGCAAAGTGATTCCCTCCCACCTTTTGTCAGTAATTGATGTCATTTTTCTGAGAAGGCTGTGGAAATGTGAGCTGAATTTCAGGTGCTCTGTGATGTGATAAATGGGAGAGGAATTCTCATGAAGGAGTGCCTAAATACAGTGCAAATAAAGAAAAATAATTGGATTAAAATTCAACCACAATATTTACAAGCCTCTCCACCTGCCCATATATGCAGTTATGCTGAGATCAAACTCACATCATGAGTTTCCTCCAGCTGAGACAAGTGAGTGGGGTGCTGGGCTGGCTGAGGAGAATAATATTTGCCCTTGCCATGCCACTTTTTCTATGTATCAACAGGCAGTCCATCAAATTTCCACTTCCTTTCTTCCCTCTCTGCAGCTAGCTATTATCAGCCTTCCCGCAGCAGGAGAGGGATGTAAATAAATGGAGCTGAAGTGTTTTTATGCTGCAGCAGAAAACCCTGCGCGCAAGTTAATGCAGAATAATTGGACTTATTGGTGACTAGCACCTAATGCTGTGCTGTCTAGGTGAGTGAAGGATTGCTGCAGAGCTGGAGGCAGCAGGACCAGCTGTGATCCTGCACCCTGTGGGTGGATTTATGGTTTCCCGATGCCATCTGCTGGCATGGACCTGGCTTGTGCACTGAGCAGTGAAGCCCTGCAGCTTCTCCTTCCCATAAACAGATGCTGCAGCTCCCCATGTCTTTGCAGGGGGTGTAACCCCAAACCACCCTTTCTTGATGATTTCTTGAGCTTTGCAAAACAAATGTTCCCTGCAGCTGAGCACCTGTAAAACCACTCTGCTCATGGTCTCTCCTGGATCTCTTCAGCTGGGTGCCCTCCAGGCTTTCCACACCTCCCTTTTTGCCAGCTGGAATGCTGTATGCTCCATGGGAGCAGCCCCAGATCCAAGAGGATCTGCAGCTGGATGATTTTTGTAACCTACCAGGCTAAATCCCTAAATCCATGTGGTTTTGAGGGAACAGGTTTGTCTTCAGTGTGACAGTGGTACCGGTAATACTGCGTGAGAGCAAGGTTGAAAAGCTACTGCCTGACATTTTTGGGAGCAATGGAAGTTTGATCTTTGTATAAATCCCTGAAATGGTCTGAAAATAAACAAATATATATGGGTGGTAGAGGATGTAGGGGGATCTTGTCCTGGTTTTTTACAGTCTTACAAAAAGACCCTATGGCAAGCAAAGATGCACTGTGATAATTATTAGTTAATGATATTCTTTGGGTTTTCATGTTGGCACTCTTGATATCCTGGTGTGTCCAGCATGACATCTGCTCTGGGGTGATGTGCACTGCTGATCTCCAAACCTTCTTCTGATTCCAAGCAAGGACAACTCAGCTGCAGGTAAGTGCCCCTTGGCAGGTGCCAAAGACGTGGCTGTGCCTATGTGCGCTGCATGAGCCTAAAGGCAGGATCTGTGTCAAAGCAAAACATAGCAGCAAAAGTGATGAAATTAACTTTTAAAGCTTCCTTTTTTTTTTTTAGAAGTAATATTTCATTTTTAGGTAAACACCACCAAAAATAAAAACTTGCTTCATGCACCTCGCTTTGACTTCAATCCAGGTTTGCTCTGAGCTTCCCTTATTTCTGCCTGTGGGGAGCTTGGACTAGTTAACCACTAATAAAGTGGAGTTTCTGACACTTAAATTCTAGTATGTCAGGAGTGAGTAGCGGCAAGACCTAGCTGGAATCTGTATTAGCATGTTTGCTGATATGGATCAGAGGTTTGAAATCCAGATGTCAGGAGGATGAATGAAGAGGAGAAATTGCTAATCAAATTCTTGAGGGCTGCAATGCAATAAACCAGGGTAACTTGATGGAAAATGTAATCAAGCCTCCTAGTCTGTTTTCCAGTTACATTCAGGCTCTGATTTTTCAGCCTTTATGCCTTCCTCTTCATGTGGACTTTAAAGGGAAAGAGGATATCTGTGAGGATCAATGAAGTAATTTAGTTTACAGAGCAAGTCTAGTAATTCTGCTGGACAGACCTTCCAGAGGTTTCTTCTTAACTGGGGGAAATATGTAAAGAAATTCTCCATCTTCGTAATGGATAACACCAAACTAGAAACATAATGTTGGAGTAGAGGGTTTTTTTCCCTTTATTGGCCAATAGGTGGTTAAATTCAAGAGGTGTTCTCTCTGTCTTGCACATATATAAACCAAAATTTTTAAGTCCCCACACCTGTTTTTGTGCTGGGGGAAATTAGTACTTGTGTTCACTGTCACATTTATCAAAAAGATGCAATTAAATGCAGAATCTTTATCAGTAAAAAGTGTTCATAGATCATAAATTATAATGGACTGCATTTTAGTTTTTTAATTGAGTTGGCTGGACACAAAAAATATTGCCCTCCCATTACTGAGTGGGGATATCCCCTTGCTTACAAACTCTTACTGAATACAAGAATCACAGGTATTCTGACATCCCTGTAGGATGAAAGAAGTTGAACAAGTTCATAGTGGAGCTACGGGTGGTGTTTTCTACAAAGTAACCTAAAATGTTTTTCTTTGAATAATGCAGTGTAAAAGCACAGCAGTAGCTGACATACTGCCTGCATTTTGAATTTGAGCCAATATGCAACCCTGAAGAAGGTAATGATCAAGCATTTTGGGTTCTGTAGTATTTCAAGCACATCATTTCCAAGGTTTAAACACTGACCGGATGGGAGGAGATGCACAGAATTGCTGCTTTAAGACTTAAAAGGCCTTTGCAAATTAAGTTTTTCATTCTTCCTCCTTTCTTCCTAAAATTTGCTTGCAGGTTGCATGCAAAACATTGTTTTGACAGGAACAGCCTGATTGTAACAGTATGTGTTAGCTTTCCGGGAAAATGATAAAGTGCCAGCAAGTTGTGTGCATAAATGAAACAAAATTGCTTTAAGACAAAGCTTTTTGATTCCGTCTTAGAGGCAGTTTGTAATTTTAATACATACAAGGATGTGTATGTTATGTGTCCTGGGTCTTGCAACCAGTGATATAGGGATGTTGTCAATTCTTCTAGGTCATGCAATAAAAAAAAAAGTGGAGTACATACTTGGAGTAAATGATCAGACTTTGCAATGGATATTATCTTCAGAAGCTGTTTAACAGGCAGGATTAAATGAGGGAGCATCATAGCCCTATGAATGGATTTGAAGCCTCAGCTTGTTTCCTAAATAAATGGGAGTTGACACCACAGAAGCTAGGATAAGGAATGGATCTCTAACATAAGCCCCCGTGCTCAGATGTTGGGGTTTGAAGAAGTTTGCCCCACCAGAGCAGCATACCATGGGTGGCAGTGATCGGTGGAGCTGGTGGAAAGGCTCCTGTAGTTCCCTCTGGCTTGGCCTGTCAGGTACAGACAGTGTAAGTTAAAGCACATTTCAGACTGCTCTAAATCATGGGAAGGAAGGAGGGCAAGTTCTGTTGACCCAAAACTTGGGGGATTTGAAATGGCATCTTATGGCCACTTCTGTTGCATGACAGCTAATGAGCTGTGAGGGAGCTTAACAAAGCTGGAGGGATGCTCTAGTTGCTCACAGCTGTATAAAACACACCAGGTTTGCTTTGCTATTAAAATGGAAGCAAAAGTTCAGAAGTCAAATAGAAGCAGCTGCCCTTGGAAACTCTCACGTTGTCTGTTCTTATTGCCTGCAATTTTCTACATTTCTGTTGACCCCATGTATGCCCCCAGGACCTGGGAACTGGATTGCTGTGAGATGCTGCCCTTTGCTTCATGCTGTTCCTCTGTAGTCAGCAGTTACCTGTGAATTGGTGAGCAATTGCTTCTCAGATGCTTCATGGAGGTTTAGTTACACTGAGCCTTCAAGTTCACAGGAGGATAAGCCTCAATGCCAGAGCCAAAATGGGATCTGGAAGAAGCTTTTATGTGTTTCCATGCGTCTATGCTAATATTCACTGGAAAGAGACGTGAGAGTTTTTGCATTTCATGTTTTTATTTTGCCTCTGCACTGTTTTGCACTCAACTAATTTGCTTTTTGGACTTGCTCAAAATTTTCATGTGGTCTACGCCACAATTGGCAATACTTGGTGGTGGGAGAGGGTTTACCTGTTTGAATCATAAAAATGCTGAACTGTTCAGTAGATACAAAATAGGAAGTGCTATAGGAAGGCAATGAGGACTCTTATTTAATAATTATACTGCAGAGGGAAGACATGATAGGGTTTTTGTGCTCATTTTGAGTCCCTCAGAAACCACTTTGACCTGTGGAGCTCAGGGCTGCAGAAAACTCTGTTCCTTGGGGGTGCAGAAAGGTTCCATCAATATCAGACTTTGCTTTATTCTCTCCAGGAGACTCATGCCAAGGCCCAGATTTCTCAGCTTTCCCCTCAGGATAAATGTATATTTCTTCCATAATTTCTTGTTTCACCTGTGAATAAGATACATAAATCCCCTCTATAAGAAAATATCGGGGCCGTGGTCTGTGATCATAGCTGTGGAGTTGTGTGACAGCTCAGAGCATCTTATTTCAGGATCTCTGCTCTCGATGGCCACACAGTGGCAGCAAAAACCAAACAGGTTTCCCCATCCTAAATCAGTGTAGTAGAATAAGAAATGGGTCCATAGCCGTACAAGGCCCAGCTCATGCTAAAGTATGGAAAGGTGTATTTAAATTAAAAAAAACTTTCTGTCTATAGGTCATGGAGAGGAGAACTTGAGCCCAGGCTGCCTGAATATAATACTTGATTGAGATCAATCCTGCTGTAGGGGAAGCCTGGTGGGATTCACTTTTAGCAGTACTTGTGTCCTCTTGCACTCTGCTCCTGGAGGAATCACACTGGCTAGGAATGACACAAACTTTTCTGGACACTTTTAATAAGTTTTGATCGAGTTGCATGGGTTTTCAAGGAAATCAATAAACGTGTTTTTAACATCTGTCTGCAGATGAATTAAAGGCATAGTGGAAATCAGCCTGGTTTAGAAGCATATACACTTTCCTTCAATCTGTTTGGTCATACTGTTGTATACTGCTTTAGTGTCCTATTATGTTGTGTTCTCTGCAAACACAGTATGAAACCATCCCCTAACTAATCCTTGAAGTCTAAATAAAAAGCAATAAGGAAAGGACACTTCCAATACAGATAAGTGATCCTTTGCCTCTGTGCTTTGGTACCTTCTTTTATTACAGCTAAGGATTTATCTGGCAACAGCTAAGGAGCTGAATTTCTTTTTAAAGAGCCTAATTCCCTTGGGATGAAGTATTCAAGCACTTGACTGCTGCTTGCTTAAGATTACATAGCAAATACCCCAGGTGGGGAGGGGAGAGCAAATTTTTATCACACCCTCTGATACCACATCAGTCCTGGTTCCAAGACCCACTTGCTGCCCCATGGCCTGAGCCATAACCAACAAACGATGACGAGGCTGAAAGGCAACTAATCATTTATTATAAAAGAAAAACAGTGCAACCCAAAATGGACTTTTTACCTTCTGGTCCATAAATCTTCATGGTTTCTCTCCTTGTCTAGAAGGACGGGAGTTTCTTTGCAACCAGAAAAAGATGTTGGCTGTGTCTGTAGTGTGCCCAGTTCAGCAGAAGGGGAAAAGACTGTGTATTATGTGCAGCCATAATTAGTTTAGGACACTAGTTAAAGGAGGAGCCGTCTGCTAAGCAATCACCAAGATAATGAGGCTCTGGGAGCTGTGAGGAGCAGCATGGGCAGAGCACTTGCTAGAAGGAATGTGGTCATACAGGAAAGCAGGGCAAGACACCACCAGGTGTGTGAACTCTGAAGCAATTCTTTTTTCCTTCCTTGTAAGTGGATTAAAGGAGACAATCTGAATATCTTCCTTAATTATCACCATTTCCTATATATGTAGTAATTTACTAGTTTAAATAGGAAATAATACAGTACAATTTATTTAAATGACTCATCAAGTAGAGTGAGACTGATTCAGCTCACTGCTTTTTGCCTGTCCTGTAGGAAGGGGTGTCTGCAGGTATAATCATATAGATATGCTGCACCCCTGTAGTACAGGCTGTAACTCTTGGCTGTTGCTCTTGCATATCACCACTGGCCTGTTTAATACTTTTGTTCTCTTGTCTTTTCAAGTTCATCAGAAATGATGTATTACAGTTGAGATGTATTTGTCTTGCAGCTAACAACAGTTGGATGGAATAAAGAGCCTGCTGCCAATTTTAAACTTTTCTTTTTCTCACTAATCATTTATTATAAAAGAAAAATAGAGCAACCCCAAATGGATTTTTACCTTCTGGTCCATAAATCTTCATGGTTTCTCTCGTTGTCTAGAAGGATGGGAGCTCCTCTGCAAGGTGCTATAGATCAAGATTAATGCTTATCTGTGTCCAAGGCTGAACACAAGACCTGAACACTGACAATGCCTCTGCAGACTACTTATAATTTTCCACTATACTTTGCAAATGACATGTTCTAGCATGATATTTGTCATTATTTCACTGCAAGTAGCTCTTGGAATACTAGTCTGACCATGAAGATAATCCTGGAAGGTTAGGTATTTAAATGAATCCTTAGTACAAGGCTTAAAGTTCAGATTTTCAGACTCTTGGGTGCAGATGTGCTCACCTGACTCATGTGTGTGCTTGTCTGCTAATCCCAGGATTCTCCAGAGCTCACCAGCAGGAGGACATGGACACTGGGGTGTGGAGGAGTGCTTGGAAGTGTTTTCTGAAAGGCTTGTGTTCAAGCGGGATCACCCTTAATGTGAAAAGGAGGAGCATGTGGATGGGCAAACTGGTGAGATGGATGGCTGCTACAAGACCAGTGTCCTGTCTCAGTGACCTGGGACTCAATGCTGCAGGGAGAAGCCAAAACCTTTGTTAAGGATGAGTAAAAATCCTTGACAGAAGCCTCTTCTCCCCTACATGGAAGGGAGGAAGGGTGATACAACCCTATTCCTAAGCAATGATGAGTCCCCCAGCCAGCCTCTTGCCGTTCTTCGGTAGGTACAAATGCTTGTACAGTAGACAGCACAAATACTCTGGACCTCACCTGATACATTTTCATGAGTCTCAATGTTTTTCTTTCTCTTATATGTGTACTCTTAACTTCCATGATTAATCTTTTATTTCCTTCCCTCCTTTGGCAGTCAGACTTTTCATCCCCCTCAGTGCAATGCCAGGTTTGGAGCATGAAAGGTTTGGATGAGCTGGTGATGCACCTCACTTTCTCCAGGATCCGGTTCAGTCAGCTCAGTAAGTCTGCGGTCGGGCTTTTTCCCTGAATATGCCCAGATCCTGCTGTTTGGTGCCATTCCTGCTTGCACATGTTCTCTGAACTTTTGCTGGGTGTTTGCATAACCAAGAGCACATTTCCTGGCTGGCGTATGGCCCTGGGATCTGTTTACTAGCAGTAGTCTAGGATGGAGGGGGGCAAGTTGGTATTCAGAGCTATAGGCTCATGCTTCACGTGCTCTGTGGAGTCTGCCAGGGGTTTTAATTCTTCATCTCACTTAAAGTCAGCTTGTGTGACTATTTACTGTCTATTTACTGTTCTGTACTTAGAGCTCAAGCTTTTGATATTTCTGTATATCCATTTGTTAGCAGAGTTTTCTTCCTTATCTGATTTTCAGATTCACTGTGGATTTCTTGTAGACTACAATTCTTCCTCTCGAGTCATCTATCCATTGGGTGTCACCTGATCATCTCTAGTCTCAGACAAGTCAGAAGACAGTATTTCTTTGCTCCTGTGCTTGCTTTTTTGCTTTTTTGCTGAGACCCAATGGCCATTCAGTACCAAAGCTACACAACTGCATTTTCCTCATCCGCTGTCCCTTTTGTCTCTTCTGCTCTCTCTGGTTTTTGGACCTTCCAGCTCATCTGAGGCTAAACAGTTGAACCAAAAGGGAGGAGAGTTTGCTTGATGCTGAGACCAGAACTGTCTAAGCCCAGAAACAGCCATATTCCAGTATGAACAGCAAACCACAGACACAAATCTCCCACAATGTAGAGGTACCCAAAAACCAGCCCATGCCAAGGGGTTTAGAACCTTATGTCAGCATATGCTCCAGATATGTTTCTATTTAGCTTCCTCATGTAAAAGTGCTGCTGCTTTCCTGAGTATAGTGGGCATGAAGCTTTGTGGTAAAGAAAGTGAAAGAAATCAGGTGATGCTGATTAGTATAGGCCAACAAGCTTTTCTGATCTTATTTAATCAGGTATGAAGCAATTCCTGTTCAAGACAAACAAAAGAAGAATCTGAACCTTCTTTTCAATAACAGTAGCTGCTTTTCTGCAGTCCGGATGCTCTGATCATCTAAACTGGAAAGACAGTGAAAAGTGGAAATGTGCATTTGACATATCCACTTGCCACTTATATTTGCAACAGAATCTATGGTCTTCTATAACCAGGAGGAATTAATATGCTATAACAAGACTATGATGTGGTATTTTCTTGTCAGTGAGAAGCAAAGGGAGAGGAAAAATATTCATTTCAGAGGGAGGAGGAAGAGACTTCCATCAAGCCTGTCTTGTATTGCCAACACTGGAGAGAAATATTTCATGCTTTTTTTATAACTTTACTAAATCATCCGGGAACATCAGAGACTGAATAAAGAATAGCATGGAGGAAAAGAATGACTCAAAAGGTGATCCGTCTTACTGAAAACACAGTTAAACTGTGTGCACGTACTATTCCTGAAACTGTTTTCCCTGCTCTTAAGGTTTATCCTTGAAGTCCCTGACTTACTACAGCTATTGGAGGAAATGCATGTTGTAGTCTGAACAGGATGTTTGTAATGCTTCTAGTGGTACAAAAATAACTTTCCCAGTTTCAGTTAAATTGAGTCCTCATAAAGATAATTTTGAGTTTTTGTAATGAAATTGGGAAAATTCCTAAAGATGCTGTCTATTTAACTACCTGCATTATAAACAAGATTCTCAATGTGCATCACTGCTATATCGGCTGTTAGAAGTGACAGGCTTGTAAAGAAGTGGCATTTTCCTTCATATATAGTGTTGTATTTGTGAAAAATCAGTGTGGTCAGCTTCATTTTTAGATTAGACTTCATTCCTTATTTTATACGCATGCAAATTTTAACTTTTTTTTTCTTCTAAAATTACAGAAGGTCGTGGTTGCCCTTCAGATAGGTCACAAATTAGAGTGAATTTGCAAGCATTAAGAATGTTTACGCTGTATCAGACTTTCTCAACATTCCCACTCCTGCATGCTAAGACTTAAAGCTATGTAAAATAGAGCAGTGTGAAATATTCATAAAGGCAAATGAAGCAGTAGTGCACACTTGTGTGTTTTCGTTTTCCATGTACTATGAACTAAAAAAGGGAAATACTTCAAGCAGGCACTTTTTTGCAGACAGGCAAATTCAATTCAAGTATTAATACATAATCATTAGAAAGGAAACTGGCTTCAGGTGGGAAGTGATTTACTCTGACCACACCTCATCTAGTTGATCTTTTCTGTCTTTGGGAGCCAGGATAAAAGCAATAATTGTGCTGAGAAGGTGTGATTTGAAGAAACCATAATGACCCTATGGAACTTCAGGTGTGATCACTGAGGTCCTCTGCATACTAAGCTGGTGGAAAGTATTACTGCTCCTCAAGTTATCCATGTTACATTTCACAGCTGAAGATGGTTTTCTCCTTGGAGGCCCTGGCAGAGTGATCTGCTGCCTACGTAGACTGAGCTGCGTGAGCAGTAGGTTGCAGGGGCATCTGAAGAGGGTTGGGGATGAGGCAGACACCAGTGCTGAAAAGGCTTTTGAACCACAGCTTTTCTTTCATAGCTACAGAGGAGATGGGTTCAGGCAAACCTGATTCTCAGCTTCCAGCAGCCAAAACAGCCACTCAAATTTATGCAACCAGTTCAGGTTTTTCCAAGTGATGCAAAACAAGGCAAAGCGGCACAGCCTCGCTGATAGGGTTTCCAGAGCTGAGTAAAGAGCAAGAATCAAAGGCCAGGCTACTTGGGAAGAGTTTTGTATGAATGCCAGGAGAAGCAAAATCTTCTAGAATAGGTTTTTTCTCCCCAGTTTATAATTGTTTAGCAAAACTACTGCTAAATGCAGTGATCTGCGGAGTAGAATACACATTGAGTGCTTGAATACGGGATTGGAGGGGATGATAGGGTAACCTGAAGGCATTTTCTAATTGACTAAGCTGAGCTGCATCAGTATGAAAAGGAACTGTAATGTATTGCAGTAACTTTCCTTGTGGTGTCCCAGACCAGCAAGCAGCAGAGCCGTCCCTGCGTGTCTCCCGGACCAGGGCACTGGATGGTAGGACCTGTATCCTTCTGCTTCCAGGTGGAGCAGGTAAGTGTCAGGATGCTGAATCTCCTGCTCATTTCAGTTCTGCTGCTTAGAGTATTTTTGCTTTTTCCATCAGGATTATATCGGTGTCTTGGATTTTTTCCTCCCCTCTCTAGTTCTAGAACATCCTAGAGTATTGGCCACAGGCAAAAAAACAGTGTAAGGTGAGCCAGGCTGGGCATTGAAAATGATTCTGGTACTGACTGGAGAATATTGCTTGCTTTTGTGGTGTGCTGTTTTTGGTGCCAATATTGGCATGGACCTTTAGAGTCTTTATTCTAATGTGGTGAAAGGGTCTGCTTTCAGACCCTTTTTTTACAAAGCTATCTGCTTTTTACAAAGCTACTCTCTTCCTGTTAAAGGAATCTAGAAGAAGAGAATATTCTTGATGAGCTTATCTGATATTTTTCTGAAGAAACCTTTTTTTCTGTAGCTTGTGGTCTCCTATGAAATAGATCTAGATCGGTCCTAAGCTACCATGAGGGTCTTTTGTGGCATCTGAAATAGCAGTAAGTTGTGGACATCACTCTAGATTCATCAACTGTAGTAGGGTTGCATGCGACTGCAAAGCTGGGTCATGATGATCCACCTTCTTTCCTAAACTACATTTTAAGATGTTTACTGGTGAGGAGGGAGAAGAACTTGTATGTTTTCAGGAAACAAACACCTCTTTTCTTTACCCTATATATATATATCCCCTTTCTCCCCATGGTCCCCAATCTAACTTTCCAGGATACTTGCTTGTTTTCAAGGTCAGAGTCTGGAAGGATTCCCAGTTTGCTCTGCTTAGACACCGTTGTAATTATAATTTTATACTTGGCCTTCAGCAGGATTGAGTGCCTCATCTCTTGGAAAGGAATATGCATAGGAAAACAAATAAAAGCACTTACCAGCTGGTGCCTGGTGAATTATACTGTTTGAAGTTCATGGGTATTGAGAATAGTACTTGTTTGATTGTCATTTATGTGGATGTTTGACTTGCACCATTTGATGCCTTCTTGCACTATGTTCAGACATATATACACCAGTGTAGTTTCTGTCTTGCCATGTGAAAAGGATGTTTAAGCTCTCATGAACTTTCCTTGTTCTCTCTAGATAGTTGATCTCTTCCCTTCTTGCCAACAAATGGTCAAGGTTGATTTTTTTGATCCTACGAAATTGCTCTCTCTAGTTCTCATAAAACATAGGTGGGGACAATGTGTAGCAGCAGCTGGCTGCCAGAAATGCCTTGATAGCAGTGTGATTCCAGCAAGGAGGAGATGTGGTGCGATTTGCCTGCCTGCTGTCAGCTCTTAACCCTTTTGTGTTACTGCTGGACCACTCTCCCTCTTTCTGTTTATCCCCTCTGTCCTTCTCTTCTCCCATCACCCAGCAAGTGGCTTTAAAAACTGTACGTGAGTGTTAAAAGGAAAGCAAGAATGCTTTGGTCTTATCCTCCTGGTGTAAGAGGTGTCATGTCACAACTTCCTTCACCAGCTGCTAGATCACAGCTTGCAACATGGAAATTCTGGCTGTGTTGAAAGAAAGCTTTAAAAGTTAAGGTGGAGGAATATTTTCCCCCAGAACCATGGGAGATTTGGGTCTCTGGTTTCTTCTGAACTGGATGAACAATGGACTTGCCTTCAGTTTTCTTCATTAAAAATAAGACTCTTGTGCTAAGGCTGCACTGCGATAGTCTGCATTGCAGGGAATTAATAAAATTTGTAAAGCAAACAGTACAACTGTGAGCTTATACTACAATGGTGAAACTTCTGTGGTTTGTCCTCTAAATAGTCATGGAGCAAGCTGAGAATTTGTATTTGCCAAAGCAGCAGCATAGCCTTTGTGAGGGGATTACTTGCAAACCTTTTCTTGGCAAATTTGGAAAATGTTTAGGTACCTACAAATGTTCAGAGAAGTTGAGGAGTTAAAAAGCAAGTATTTTTCTACAGTGGTAAAAATCCTGTTTTTTGAAGAATCAAATCTCTTATAATTTGGCTGTCTAATCTTTCTCAGATGCTAAATTATTTGCACCAATTTGGGATTCATAAAGAAAATGAACAACAAGATGCTTAAATGATACATAACGTTGGAACATCTTGCCATGTGATTTATAGAAATGCCATAAAAGTGTATGTATTATGCTAAGCATTAGAAAGCCCTTTACAACACCCACTCTCAACAGGTTGTTTTTCTCTTCCTGTTTTCTTTTGCTGTATTTTAGCTCTAGATATTGAGGATGGTTAATGTACAGACATAAGAATCTGTTTTGATAATTCTGTACTATAACCTTTTATTCGTATCCCTATGCAAAGCAGAATATGCTTTTATTCCCTATTTATTGATTCTTGCATATGTCTTATCAGCGGTGCTGAAGCCGGATGTATAGAACACCTGGCTGTCATCTCCGGCTGTTACCTAGAAACATCACTCAACTTTTAGTGCTCTTTCTCCCCTTTTACCCACCTAGTCCTTAGGTAAATAATTTATATTAAAAAACTTAACAGTAACCTGTTGGGTTTATTGTGGAGGGGTGAGGGGTGGGGGAAAGCAAGCTTGAAATACTTTATATATATTCATTTTATATCAGCCTCAAACTGCTGAGACATGGATTAGGCATTTTTTTTAAGGCTGCAGTACCATAAATCTCTAGACTGGCACTTGTAGTTTATAGGGGCTGAGTGGCTGTGGTGATCCTCCATAAACAATTCAGACGTGTGGAAGATGAATTTTAATGAGTGCTCTCAAAGCTAAATGCTGCCTCTCACGTCTACACCTCAAATTCACCCATTTTTTACTTTTATGTTGTATCAGAGGCTGCTCTATGCTTTTTCCCTAATTATCTCCACTTAAGCTGGATTCTGTCAAACCCAGAGGAAAGGGAACATAGCTGTGTACACAGAGGTGGGGTTGTCACCTGCCCTCACTTAAGCAAGGGTTTAAACTCTCAGTCCAAACACCTGGGCTTTTTAAGAGGAGACATTAGCATTTCGTGCCCAGGGATTGTTTCATTTACATTTGCCTGTGCAAAAGGCTTTTGTGTTTCATGTCTTGTCTGCAAAATGTTCAACCTTGTTCTAGGAAAGGCTCCAAAGTAAATTAGAGCAGCCTCGGGGGCTGTTTTAAATCATAGCAGCTGAGGCCTTACCCCAGCACTTCATGCTCCACCCTGTCCCTCTTCCACCAACACACTCTACAATAACCCCAGATCTTCACCTTTTCACAGAGAAAACTTTTTGCTTTGCATCACTGATAGGTTTTTCTAGGTTGGGAAATCGTCTGCTTTACAATAAGCAAAGAGAATGAGAAACTGAGCCCACCAGCTTTGCTGGGAAATGGGCATTCACCAGTTACTGTAATTCAGCATTACTGTTTATATTCTGAATTGCATAGACTGACGAAATAGGAAAAACACAGCTAAAATAATTGCTCCTGGGTATTGTGCTTTCAGACGCAAACTTAACCGTTCCTGAAGCTGCTGAGGACAATTTCCCTGAACTTCCAGCATTGTGCAATCGACCATATGCCTTTGCTGGGGTTTCCACTTCCCTCAGCTCTGACAAATACCGGTCCCTGCCGGAGGCAGAGCAGGGAAATTATGGATCAGTGGAATGATCCAGTACCAACAAATCCATAGTTACAAAAATAGGCAGTTATTCTTATCATTTCCTTGTTCTGACACAATTTCCTGCCCTCCTGTTAGGCTGTTCTGAAGATCTCCTGGATGACAGATCTACTTTGAAGACTTGTCAAACCCCTTTGCAAAGTACCTCTCTTGTTAGAAACAGCTGTCTTGAAGAACAATGGCTGGGAGCTGGGCGAGAAGCCGTGCCGGTGTTAACAGCCTTTGATCACATTTGGCCTGTATCCAACTAGTGCCCGTTGTGGGCATCACTTGTTTTTAACATTTCTGATCATATCACACTAAAACATAGCGACTGTGCTTTGCTTGGTGAGTTTTATTATGCCTCCTACAGATTTAATGATTTCCAGCCTTCTTGGAGCATCTCAGATTGGGAGAGGGATGTGGGGACGTAGCTCCTGTACAAGCTAGTTAGGACGTGGCTGCAGCAGAAAAGGGAGGAAGGTGAACTAGTTTAATTAATAAGCTTCTGCTAGTGCAGTTTATTTTGACAGAAGAGAGGATTAATGAGATCTCACAGCTGCAACTCTGCTGACAGATCTGTGTGTGATAATGTCTGGCATGGGGTGGTAGTGAGCAGATGGAATTGGTAACCTCTTTGGCAAACGCAGCTGTCCTTGGCATAGGAAGCATGATAGCCTTTCATATCCCCATCAAGGCCTTCAGGGCTTTATGTACTAGTGGCTTTAAGGGTATATGTGACAGGTTGGCCTGGCTTTGTAGACTGGTCACCTTAGTTTGTCATCATCAAACCTCGGTAAGCTTATTTATGGTAGTTCTCAGTTCACCCTTGGTCATTTCTGGATCCTAAACATTAAAAATTAATTGAAATTAGAAAATTAAAGAGTCCGTAGGTCAGTGCTTCTTAGAACTAAGTCTTTCTATTTGCTTATGGGATAACACTTGGAAAGCATCAATAACTTAAACTCAAAATAAGCTTGTGGCCATGTCTACGTGTAAATACTTGTTCTGCTCCAGGACCCTTAATATTGCATAGTTCATTTAACATCTGGAAATATATGCAAGACTAATATCCCTCAGAGTCAACAGTTCTACTTAGTCTAATTAAACAATGTACTGGAAACCTGTATTATTAATGTGGATGGAGTCTGCTGTGCTCCCAGTTTTAGAGTTTGCATTTACGCTTAATGAAATTTTGTAGTATAATGAAGTGATAAGTGCTGTAATAGAAAAACATTAACAGCAGAAATGAAAGCAAGTAGCTAACTTTCCTCATTCAAGTCAGTTTTGAGGGGAATGCAAAACTTGCTTTTAGCTATCAATTATTAATAAACACTGTTGAAGACTCTCCAGTGTTAAAACTTCTCATGTGTAACTTTTCCTTCCTTTAGCTACCTCAAATCACAATTTTTGAGCAAATACCAGTTCCCACAGAAGTGGTGCAAGGTAGGAGAATACCCTCTTGAATATGCACTTTTCTGAAAATAGATATAAAAGAAAAATATTTTACTTGGTAGAGTCTGGAACAGAGTACACCTCTTAAATTCATGTCCATGTTCTCTAGATCCAGGACTCGTACAAAGGACACTGTATTACTCTTCTAGTTTGTGTTTGCATGTTCTTCCCACGAGCATCACTTTGTGAGAAAATGGGAATAATGTACACTGATAATCTACTTTTAATAACTCCATACATGAAGGTACAGAGAGAAGATATTCAGAGGAAATTTTACAACAAATTGAAATACTATTTTTTTTCATTTTTCCAATGCTGTGTTTCTTCATAACTTATTTACATTGTTCAGAGTCTCCATACCTTGTGTTTTCTGTTGCTGGAGTTCATCTTCAAACACTTTAAAATACCAGAAATGGAAGAGTATGAAGAAAAGCATGGCTCCAAATAGCAAAGATATTCTGACTTCAGTAGATGTGTTCAAATCATCATGCTGGTGATTCTTCTCAGTGCCGTAGGTTACAGGAGAAATCAATATAATGATTTAAAGAGAAGTTTGTTAAGCAAGAGATTGCTGTGGGGAAAAAAAAATAAATATATATAAAAAAATCTTAACATGTCGCTGACCAGAGCCCTTGGTATTCTCTATCTGGCACAAGACAATACTGTGCTAGTGGTGTGTTTTAAGCTGTAGTTGCCTTTTGGCTTAATGTTTACAGCTGGCAGAGGAACGAGCAATATGTGGAAAGCAGTTTAGCTGAGGGTCAAAGTAAGTTGAAAAGGGGAGATGCAAACTCTGGCTCTGGGTTCCTCCTTTGTTTGGAACTCAGCAGAAGCTGGGACCTCCTTCCCCTTCTCATGACAAGATCTCAGCATTGCCTGAAAGATCTCTGAACAGCAAAAAGGGACAGAGAAGCAGCAAGGGAATGTACTACTTTGATTTCAAGGACCAAATGCCCCACTGTGGGTCTGGTTAGAAACAAGGCTTTAAGATGAAAACTACAGGGAGCCAGTTTTCAAGAAGTACAAGCAGAAAACCCAAACCAAAATAAGTCACTTATCTTTTCCTTCCCTACCAGACACTTTGGTATTACTGGAAGGATCAAAATTTCATATTCTATTCCTGACTGTCACTAGTTTCCTATCTAACCTTAAGCCAACCATAAAACAAAAAAAAATTGTTCATGTTAGTTATTTTTATGATAGTATTTCTGAGATGTGTGAGGATGAATTGACGAATGCTGGTAAACTCCCTGGAGATTCTTGGATACAATTCCTTATTCAGCTCTTGAAGTACATTTTTGCTTTAGAAGTTGTCAGCTGCTCTCAGGAGCGTGCAGATCCACTGCACTACTTTGGGGATGAATCAGAAGCTGAATTGTCAAATGTTCTTTAAGTTCATTGTTTGCACAAAAAACAATCCTCTGCATTGCTGCTCGATGAATGGAAGGAAAATGACTACATAGATAATAAATTATAAGATCGGACACAAAATTCAGCCTGCTTAAATAATTTTTAAAAGCTACTAATAAATCCTGAGTGGTTGAAACAATTGTTGTGCATCTTCATGCTTTCTCACCAGGTACAGCTGTTCAAAATGTACTCTGCACTGAATGGCTGGAAATGGTTGAGTTTCACACAAACATGGGCATGTGATTGAAAAAGAGAGAAGAGGAAACTTGAGGTTGTGATGGTTTCATTTCTTTGAAGGGTAAGCTCAGGTTTTACCATGTGAAGTTTCCGCTGTTCAGATAAAAAATGGTCAGTCACACTTCAGAGCAGACAATCCAGCCCTAAACAACGTACAACACATTTAGCCTGTAAGGTGAATCATAGTGACGTTAAGTGGGATAAAAATACGTGGCTTTTCAGGGTGATACGCTGGAATTGAAAGTGAATAGTCAAACCATAAGTAATTTTCATAATTCATGTCTTAATCCCAGATCACTCACATGCTTAAGTCTCCTAAGATCTTCAGTACAGTTATTTGTGTAGTTGCACAGAATGACTTAAACCTTGCAGCTCTTGGTTTGCGTGCTGGGAATGGCTTAATGCTCACAGACCTGGAGAGCAAGCACACCCTTGGTCCTGCTCCAAATCCAGCCTGTAAACCAGGTGCTCGACTGCAAGAAAAATGAGTTGCATCTTAGAGACTTGTAATTCTCTGTGTTGGGGTCGTCAGTACTGCTGGGACACAATTGTCCAACTTTGGAACAAAAGGAATAAAATACAACACTTAACTCTTGCGTGAGATTTTACTTTGAATTTTTGAAAGGACTTTAGCAGTTGCACATCTGAGGGTTTATGCCCTAGGCTAGCAAATGTCAGAAGTAACTTATTTTGCAAACTTTTGTAAGTCAGTAAAGTTAGTGGTGAATAGGTGGGTGCAAACAGAATTGCTCAGAATTATGATAAGGGGACCTTCAAAGCTTTTGGTGGAGATTCCAGTGAACACCTTCTACATGTAGGTGAGACAGGAGACATGAGGAGGAATCACTCAAATGCTCTTTATTTAATTGAGCTCCAAAGACTTGTGTTACTAGATACACTACCTATGAGGTCAGGAGAAAGGGTGTTTTAACATACACGGAAGGACTGTCTTCTTCTATGATTTGATCTCCTTTTCCTTCTGTGCCCTCAAGTCTCTTCATCATAACTCTGGAAGATGTGCTGCTGGAAACAGGCTCTGCAGAGGGGTGAGCTGGGAACTAATGCTTCACTTGTTGCAACCCTGAAGGGCTGCAACTGAGCCTGTGATTAGGAAAGCAAATAAAAGCAATATATTAAGCAGCCTTACATTGATCCACATTGGCCAGGTTTTGATAAAGGCTGATGAGGTAATTTTTTTCTTTCGGCAGTCAGACTACAGGGAAGAAAATCAAGGCAAAGGAGAAGAGGTGCAATTTTTCTTTTTTTGAGAGGAGAGCTTTTCTGTCCCTTATAAGAAAATGAGACAGTCACAGAAAAGATGAGTAGGATTTGATAATACCAACTGTGGTTCTCACTTACGTATTTTTCTCTTCCCTCAAAGGAACTGATAATGCCATCCTTAATAAAATCTAGAAGAAAAACATTTGCATGCCTGAAGGGAAGGTGTACAGTGGCTTCCTCTGAGTAGTCCTGGAAAGGTAATAAGAACTCTTGTTTAGATATACACACTTTAATTTCTCCTGTTAAAATGTTTTTGTTTGCTGTGTTTCTAGCTGTTTGTTTGGTTTTTTGATGGTGTGTTCTAGAGTGGGATTTAACTAGTGTTTATCTCCAAGTGCTATACTTAATGAGTTAATGTTATAATAATTAATATCTTGGTTCTCGATGGCTTCAGAGTGCATTGGATACGTTAATAAGATAACCGTGTATTGACTCCCCTCATGTTTTACATTGATATTTTGCTAGGGTTTTGGTGATATTTCCATAGTGTCACGTCCCCTTCTTCCTTCACTCCAGCCTGATAGTGCTGTAAAGTTATTCCCAGAGGATCTGCCTGGTATCGTCCTTTCTTTCCTTTCTTGGTCAGCAGTGAAGAAGCAAAGAGCCTTGACATTTCTAGCATAGTCATGAAGAGCCTTGACATTCAGCGTGCTGTGTCCTCAGATAGCATTGGCTGCTGCGATAGCAGCTCACTCACCAAATTTGGGCTGATTTCTTCCATTGCTTCCCTTTCATTCACGCGGTGAGGTTTTTCTTTGCAACTCTGCTTCTGAAAGTGAGGCACACACTCAGTTATGAAAAAAAGTCAGCACGCAGCAGAGAAAGTTTACTTAGCTGAGAAAGGTCTCCAATAAGCCGTCAAATTGGAGGTGTCTCCATTTTATAGGGCTTTTTTCAAACATAGAGTAGCAAACTATCTACAGGAATTATGCAGAATCACAGAATCGTAGGGGTTGGAGGACCTGAGCAGGCTGGACAGGAACCCACTCGGGTGGGTTTTGAATATCTCTAGAGAAGGAGACTCCACAATTTTTAAAGGCTATTTTTTTGGAATAAGTGGAATAAGTACTAGCCTTTGATAAAATCGGGAAGAGTTAACATGAATGCACTAGCATTTGATAAAATCGGGAAGAGTTAACATGAATGCTAGTAAATAGATGGATTGTTTCAAGTATAAGATAAATTCTCAATAGTTCTGTTTTCTTGCCTATTTGCTATAATTAAGCGTTCTAGAAAAAAACACTTGTAGATTACTATAAATATGTCAAATAGAGGAAAGAAGAGCATGAATAGATCAAACAAGGACAACATCTACAGGGGCTGAAGAGTAGTAACGAGTCACCACATCCACCGGCCATCACAGGAACTAGAAACCAGATGCGACTTCTCACTCTGAATATCATTTTGCAGTAACACGTTTTCCGTGAACAAGCAAAACCAATGCTGTTATAGAACAAGTTTGTTTTTTTTTTCTCAGTTCTGTCCCCACCTGCTTAATAATCTTTCTACTCTAGTCCCATCGTTATACTATTTTTCCAACAGGGCACACACTGAACGTGCACTGGTTTCCCACCTGTTGCATACACTCTGTTGGAGGACATATATAAATTGTGACATGGTCCTGATGGGGTGAAACACAAAGGTCACACAGAGCTCTGGTAACTGGCATGTTCCAAGGCAGCTGCAGCAGTTCTCACCAAAGACATCTTAATATTGACTCAGAATTTGATACAGTTACACAACATTCAAAGGAAGAAAACTTCTAAAGCTATTCTTTTTAAGAGACTATCTGTGGATAATCTTGTAATAGTTAACTGATTTGTCTTGTTATTGCCACTAACTTGGGGCACGCTCTTCTTGTTGTGGTGGATGCTGGGTACAATAATTTAATTTTTGTGTCTGTCTTCCTCCTGTTGCATCCAAGGAACACTGTTACATTTTACTTTGGCAGAGAGACACACGCACTACTCTTTTTTTTTTTTTTTTTTTTTTTATTTGCTATTCCAAAAATCAGCAGCCTTTTCTATTAGAATGCCCTTGGGCATGTTTACAGTGTTTTCTCTCTTGGCTGTAGTCTTTGACAAAACATGCACTGAACTACTTTTGATACACATTTTGTGGGATCACAGAACTAACAGAAAAGTATTTTAAAGGCTATGTTGTTCTTGTTCCAAACTTACTTAATTATCGGAATCTGATACCTTTCTTGGTTTAGATGAAAGGATGGCAAAAACATTAGTGGCACAAGCTTGCTTTCTTTTCTGTTTTCAGCTTAGGTAGTTGATTAGTTTTCTGTTCTCAGCCAACTTCCCCTTTAATTTTTGATTGCATGAGCTGAGTGAAACTGGCCTGCTCAGCATTTAGCAAAACTTACTCACTTTAGGAGTTGCTGCTTACTTCTTGATATATATAATATTGACCATAGTAACGGATGTTGTCCAAGCTGTGCTGGAACACTAGGTCTGGCCATTCAAACATGATTTTAAATTAGGAGGCAAAATAAAGTTTTGTTGGGGTTTGGTTGTTGGTTTTTTTTTTTGCCATGTAAAATTGCTCACGTGTCCCAGCAATAATCTTTCTGATATGTAGCTCCTTGCTCCTGATCTTGTGGATCCATCTGGGACTGTGGATATGTGTGAATTCCTCCTCTCCGGATTTAGTTGAAAGAATTGTAGTGGCTTTTCTGTTTTCCCCATGTTTTTATTCAGTGCTTGGTGGAGTGATTCTTTTGCCCTGTGACAAACCCTTACCACACGTCCATGGCAATTTCTGTTTTGCAATGGCATAACGTGATTGCATCACCAAGTTTCAGCAGACGATACGAGGCGAGTGTCCCTACGTCAGCAGCGCTCTTAGATAACGAGCAATTCCTGTTGATCAGAACGATAGGAATGGGATGTAAATAAATTCCATCGCTAAGCTTTCTCCCCCCCCCTCTCCTTTCATTGCTCTGTGCCTCATGTGGTGATACCACACGGGATGGAGGTTACATGGTGACGTGCGTGAGATCTCTGGGAAGGTGTGTGGTGGTGGTGGTGGTGGTGGTGGCGTGCGAGACACTGAGAGCTCCAGAAACAAGCTGGTGTTGAAGGTGCTGCTGGGTAGCACTTGCCTTTCCACGCCGTGGCCAACTCGTGAAGAAACACGTGTTGGGACCGTGTTCCAGCTGCAGGCATGCCAGGTAAGCAAGTCATCTTACCCAATCCTGCCTCAGTTTCCCTGCCTGCAACACACAGCTGTGATACTTGGCTCCTTCGTTAGGCACCAGGAGATGCAGCCAAGAAAAAAAAGCGTTAGGGGATGCAGCCAAGAAAAAGTGTTACGTGGCAGGGCTGCTGTTGATTTTTATTTCCCTTCCCCTGCAGTCATTCACGTAGTTTCCTTTCCAGCTCCACCCTCACCCAGGGGCTCTCCAGTGGGGGTGCTACCACCCTCCCCCCCCCCACCGCCCTCTGCTGCCGTCTTGCCCTGTGTCCCTGGACTTTTGGGACAAAACCCTGCGGGTTTGGGCTTCGGTCGGGGGATGTCCTGGGGGTCGGGGTCGGGTGAAGGTCTGGGAGGGGGTGCTCCAAGGGCAATGTTTGGGGGAAGGGGGGGGGATGCTCCTAGG
>NW_015090862.1:14838786-14884073 GCF_001431845.1 Calidris pugnax
CCTTTCCCCCCCCCTTTTCCCTTTTTTTTTTTCTTCTGGAGACTTGGTGGATTTTGCCCATTTTGTGCCAGCCCAGTTGCTATCATTTTTCCTACTTTCCCAACTATGCAAAAGAACTAAATAGCAGGAGGCTCGAGGTTACTCTGTGCTTTGCTTTAGCCCAGCTGCTATCTTTTTTCCTACTTTCCCAATTATGCAAGAAAACTAACTTCCTAGTGGGAGGCTCGAGGTTACTCTGTGCTTTGCTTTACTGTGTATTGCTTTAGCGATGCTGCACGAGATACTTGGATCTTGCCTGAATATTTTTTTGTTATCGGTATGAGAAAATTATGCTGGAGAAATATTCTCCTTTCCCAGCCAGCTTTCACTGAACTGATTCATCCCGATGTGTGCTTGCTCACTGAAATTGACTTGGTTGGTTATTGACTTTAGTTAAAGAAATAAGCCACTTAATAATAATAAAACAATCCCTAGAATAAAAACAAACAAACCAACCCCAAACAAACAACAAAGAAAAGCATTCGCACTAGTACATCAATGTAGCAAAGTTGTTTTTAAGGGTACCTTTCAGGGAAATTTAAGAATTAAGGTATTGCTCTTTACAAGCTCACAAACAGATCTTTTTAATGAGAAATAGTCTAATTTTTCAGCGAAGTTAGCATAGCACAACTATGGCAACAAACCAGTTGGTGCCCTTAGTTTTATGACAGTCAGTTGCTCATAGTGCACTGGAAGCTGAATTACTACTATGTGGAGTTAAGAAAATAGAAATTCTTACCTGGATATTTTCGTATTAATTTTCCATGATTAAGCTGTAGACTTTGTCATGTATTTTGCAGTGATTTTGATTCATTCTCAGAAGATGAGACTGTTGAGTGGGTAGATTTAGCTGTCAGGATGAATGGGTGTATTTGAGTAATAATCCTATTTGTTTTATTTCTTGCTGCTTTTCAATACCACCATAAAATAGCTCATTGTAAAGCAAATAGACTTCCCTGTGATGCACTCTAAAGATGGATTCAGTGTGTGTAGTTTCACTTTGCAGTAGCTGTGGAAAGAACAACTTGAAGAAAATGGTGCAGAGAGGAAACTTTCATTTTATTTCTTAAAAAAATTTATGCACTTTTCATTTTTTTTCATAGGGGTGGTAAATTTGGTGCTGTTAAGAGATGTTTAACTTCGATTATATTAAAGAAGCAGTAGAATAGCTCATAGATGTGTGTATTTAAGGTGTCGATGAAGAAACAAGGGCATGAGGAGCGGCACCTCTGTCATTGGCAGTTGGTGGAAGGTGGGTGTCTTCACAGCACGTGGATTCTTGTAATCATCTCCTCTTTGGCTGGTGCATAAGACCGTAACAGAGGGCTAGAGGTGTTTCTCATCATGTCTTTGGAGGCAATTACTACCATAACTGGCTCAACTTCACTGCAAGTTTTTTTTTCCCCAGTGGCTTTTGCATTTAGCAATATAAGCAGCTGCTTTCCAGCTAACTGCACTGATGAAATTCCTCTTACTTGAACAGGTAATTATTCAAAATGTACCTGCTCAGGCAAGAAATGCTTCTGAGGAGAATAGTGATTGTGCTGTGACTGTTGAAGTTCACTGGAATTCAGGGCTGCCCGTGATGAAGCCGGGGTTGGGCTGTCCGTGTGGGCAGGGTGGCCTCGGGACAAGGGGATAAACCTCACCCCAGAATCATTTCAGTTTCTCCCACTGAGATTTCCAGGCAATACTAAGTGTCTGCTTCTGCTGCTTTAGTCTACGTTGTGCTGATTTGCCCATTTCCTCTCTAAAGCTGATTTCTTAGTGATAGCTGAAGCGTGCCGTGAGGCCTCCACCACCAGCAGCGAAATTCATGCAGGACACGTGTAACAGCTTGCACTGTCACTTGGTTACGAGAATCTCAGGTTTTATCCATTTTGGTGACTCACTCCTATACCATGAACTACTTTTAGTATGGGGCTTTGAATTTCAGTCTCCCAAGGTAGAGAGGGCTGGGGTCTCTCATCACCCTCATGCTGGTTGGGGTCCCTCTGCCCCAGCAGCATCCTGCTGGTGTGGGAGAGAGGGAAGCTTTACCTTAGCCGAGGAGAGCAAAGCATGCTAAATATGCTCTGTATTTCCTCCACACCATTTCCATCCTTGAGTGGAAAATTGCTCCCGATTTCCTCAGATTTGGAGGATTTACGTTGGCACCCTTCCCACATTCCCGTCTTACTTCCAGTTGTAGTTATTAGATAATAGACTTGCATAGAAGCTTGTTTATAAGGAAAAGGAACGTTTTTCCCCAACCCTTTTCTACCGAAGTTAAGCTCTTAAATGTTCCCTGGGTCCCAGGAGGCTGTTCCTCAAGACTAAATTGGTCTTTGCAGGATTGTGAGGATGTCAGAAGCACAAGCGCCTCGAACTCTGATTTCAAAATGAATATCAGCATAACAGCTCTACCTGAGTGCACCTCTATTTTCTAAGCTGCCGATGCTATAAAATCAAATCACAGAAGCAGAGGAGATATATTACTATTTAGATAATTTGTGTCTCTGAATAGCTAGACTTTCTGCATTCCACGTAAGGATTAAGTCCCCCTTGCCTTCTGTGTGAGGGTACTAATGAAGACCCAGACCAGTAAGAGAAACTGGGCCAAGTCTCCTGTGTTTGATCAAATGATCGATCACCTTATTATATGCCTGGCAATTTCTTGCTTGAAGGAATTAGTTCGGGTGTAACTACAGGTTTACCAGCATTGCCACGCAGTGGGGTGACTGCTGTGTGGGCAGGCAGTGTTGGTCCAATTTAGGGATCAGTAATAAGGAAGTCTTGTCAATGGAGACTTCATTTCTGTTAGATGTGCTCCATCCTGCCTGGATTTTGGGTATCGTGTGAGAAGTGAGGCACTAGGGATGTGCAGGCTGTCTGTCCTGCGGATGCCATCTCCTAAAGCAAACTCTTCTTTAAGCACCTGCCTTACAATACGCCTCGCTGTGCTGGGGTAGATACCTGCATGTGTGTAACTTGAGGCTTTTACTATAATTTTTAACAGTATTTAGGAATTACTAGTTCTCTTATTAATAAAAAAATAAAAAAAGCTGCACAATCAATCTTAAGTCATTTAAAAAACCTTTAACCTATTCTTTCAACTTAAAAAACATGTGGTTAGGTATACCTCACGATAAGACTGCAGAAAATAAGATGTTAATTAAGTCTTCTTGAAGCATTCCTAAATGGTTTTGAACTTTGATTGTTTTTCACTACATAATATATTCGGACAAATTAATTGTCTCACGGGAAAAGAAATAATATTTTGTATGCCTGGTGCGTGTGCCAGTTAAGATGTTTGGATGGTATAATATTAACCATGTTCCTTCAATGATCTGTGCTTTTCAATTCAGAGAGATCATTAGAGAGGATAATGCAGAAGTGGGCAAAATCTGAGTGAGATGGAGTAAACAGAGAACAATTACTCATAATTTCACATGACTCAAGATTTTAAACGTGAAAATAAATGAGCAAAATTCAATGTTTTTTTTTTTTTCTGAGGTACTTTTCAATAAAAGGAGATACTGTATCACATAAACATAATTTATCTATGAAACTCATTACCAGAGTGACTTCCTGTTGCTTAAGATATAAATGAATTTTAAAAATTCTTAGTCAAATTAATAGAGAAGTATGTTAGGACTGTTAATCACAAAGATGCAGACACAATTTCTAGCTGAAGCAGCCCCTAAATCAGACATTCCTGGAAATCAGGAGATTATTTTGCAGGCAGAATCACTATATAATTTCCTGACCTTATATTCTTCCCCTGAGCATCTGCTTTTGGTCAGAGTTAGAGGCAGCTTATTGGGCTAAATCGATATTTGGAGTGATGCAGTCCACTTACAAGCTAGATATGATGAAAATTTGGATAGGTTTTTCTAAGAACACTGCCACTTTGTCCAAAACAGTTCCAAACAGGTGAATGTTTAGACATAGCTTCAATTTTCACGTTTGGAAAAATCTGCAGTACATAGTGTGCTTGATGCTGTATTTCCTTAAGTTTTGATTAACTGGCTCTTTGTAACGTTCTGTTATGAACACAGATTGATCTGACATTTTGCAAGGCTACACTACCGCTGCAAGGCTTCATTGTTTTATCACTCGTGAAATAATTGGATTATTGTGTGGAAATCTGGAGGATCTTATGATTTTGCTTTTGATTTCTATTTCCCTAAGTGTATATAGCTCTATTTTTTTGAGACAGGCTCTTTTTTTTTATTTTTTGTTATCTTTGCATGAGCAGTCTGATGACCTTCAGGCATTTTTTTAACCTTTGCTTTTGATGTTTACACCCCCTCCTATTAAACCCTGAAGCAGGGCTGATGGTGACAAATTGCATCCTACCTACAAGCACAAGGATCCCATAGTGTGACCACTGTTGGTCTTACAGGAGAGCATCTTGGTAACACTTTCTGGTGGTCCCTAATTAAAACTAGTTAGCTTGATTGCTTGCATCTGGTTTTTTGGTTAGTGTATGGTGAGAGCTGGAGCTAAAGTGACCCAGAGGGTGACTCTTCTGCCTGCTGTCATGGGTGCCTGTTTCATGTGTATTTACACAGATGCTCCTTTGCTAGCTTGTTTTCACTTTCCCACAAAAACAACTTGCTAAAATACAAGCAAAATAGTAACGAAGCTTTTGAAATCTTTTTTTGTTTTGTTGGCTTTTTGAGATGGGGGGGGGAAAAAAAAAGATATCTTATTCATATCCTTCCTTTCTGGGAAGTACTTGTACTTTTGACAATTCTTCCTGTTGCCCATTCCTAAGAACTACATTTGTAGTCTGGAAAGTGAATTTTGCTTTACTGGAAATTTTAGGTTTGCTCAGACTTCATTGTTTTGGAAATTCTTGGAATTGCATACCTTTGCTGCTGAAGAGCAGAGATAAGATCTAATTTGGAAATAAAAGATCTCCAGCTCCATGTAACACCATAAATTAAGATACAGAAACAGCTCTGTCTTTTCAGAATTTATAAATGTCTGCCTTCATTCTTCGCTCCTGAATAGATAAGCCCTGCTCTAGAAGTTAGTTCTAGCCAGGATGGAGATATGTAATCCATATTGTTTGATAATCTCTTGATGGACGTGAATGGAAATGAGATGGCCATACTAATTTATTTGAGCAGGCATTTGTCTTTGTTGCCATGGATGAGGAGGTGGTGATGATCTGGAGCTGTCAACAGGGATGGGGCAGACTCTCTTAGCTCATGTTATCGTAGCTGTGAACTTTTTCTTTAAAGCCTGGCTCACTTGAGTTTAAGTGGGAAGGGATTATGAAGCTCTGTTCTTTGAAATTTTATTGGATACAAATTCCCTTTAAAGTAAAATCCTATTGAACCTAGTGGGTTTGACAATTTCAATTAAAGATATCCAAATGAATGAAGTAATGTAACTCAGCTCCTTGTCGCTTGTTTCCCTGGGTTTCAAGTGGAATGTTTTCTGCTGTCTTCCCTCATGGGAAACATCTGCAGAACCAAATGGCAAATCATTAATGCTCATTCAATAGCAGGCTTTGTTCCCAGTTTTTTGTAGTTGGAAACAATTAACTGTAGAGTTTTGTTTTGTCTTGTTATTCTTTTTGAATGCAAACATCTAATTCCAGTTATATATTCTAGTGGATTTTGTAGAAGTCCTGCTATTTGGGATGCTTGTAGTTATTTTAGAATATCCACTCCCTACTCAAATTCAGATAGCGGTAATTATGATAGTACCTTTGTAGTTGGGGTGTGATACCTTTTTTTTTTTAATTTAGTATAAAAATAACTGAATTATGTTTAACTTTGTAAAACTAATTTAGGACACAATGCTCATTACAAGCTAGGGGAAGATATTTGACTTTTGAAGTGTTTCCTCCAGGAAGGTTTCTGGTTCCTAACATCCACCAAACTACCTTGGATGCCTCATAGAATATTTTAGCAAAAAATTCTGTCCAGCCTTTGGTACTAAGCAAAGTACCAAAGTAGCTGAAGGCTACTACTTGGGTGCAGAAGCTGTTTGAACCAGAAAACCTCCTAATCTGTTTAGCTGACTGCAAGCAGTTTGCATTTCAGGACTCTTGCCAAGTTAGTGATTCTTGCCCATGTCTGCTAGAGACAGGTAACCGGAATGTGGGTAGCTCTTAAATCCATTCAAAAACATTACTACCTCTTGAAAGGTTTTTATTGACACTTGTTGCAAAAGTTTTGGTTTTAAGCTCTAAGTGGTTTTAATCCATGAACAAATACGGGAGATTGTATAATTATGATAGCTGAATTACGATGCCTTTTAGTTACTATTCACTAGAACTAAACATCCATGATTAATAAACTGCATTTTGTTAGTTAATTATGGGTTAAGTGGTCATCGTTTATGCACTTAACATTTAGTTTGAGAGTGTGTGAACGGGGCATGATAATGAGAAGTGTAGTGGTCAGTTTGATCTGTTCTAAACTACCTTGGCTGGAGCATGAAAGGAGAATGAAAAACAAAAACCCCCACTGTGGTAACAGTGTACAAATGAGCAGCCCGTGTGGTTGGGAGCACGAGCAAGGACCTGTAGATAGGCTTAGGGGAAGGTATTTAAAATTTAGCAAAGTACCCCACCCTTGGCTGGAGCATGAAAGGAGAATGAAAAACAAAAACCCCCACTGTGGTAACAGTGTACAAATGAGCAGCCCGTGTGGTTGGGAGCACGAGCAAGGACCTGTAGATAGGCTTAGGGGAAGGTATTTAAAATTTAGCAAAGTACCCCACCCTGCCGATGGCGAATTTACCTCGGATGAATCAGGACTAAAGTGTTTTTAAGCAACTGTAATAAGTCTGCAGTTTTTCACAATAAGAGTAGCTTGATTTGGACAGAAGTTGATGTCTTTATGGGTCTGGCACTTGGATGTAGCACACCAGGAACTCTCTGTTTGGACCTTGGTTTTGTGGTTATCAGTATGCTGCAACTGAAATGGAATAAAATCCAGCAGACTCTGGCTCTAAATGGAGCACCTCTTGAATTATATTTAAAATACTTTTATGTTGAGGTTTGGGTGTCTCACACCAACAGATAAGGTAATTACTCTGTCATTTGATGGTGTACAGTGGGAATGAATAAAGTGTTTAAAGATGCATGAAAGTTCTGCCATGAATCACCGGTCTGTAACAGCATTCCTCAAAGTGGAGGGTGTTTCTTTTTTCCCCTCTTCTCCCAAAATGGATTTAAGGTAGGTGTGAATGAGCAATGTGTTGCGCTGGAGATGCTGAAGTAAGGTATTAGGATTGAGCATGGCTATGCAATACCTGCCTTAGCCCCAACTTTGGGACCATGGCCACAGCAACTGGTTCTGTGCAATGTGATGATGGCCATACTGGGTGAGATCAAAGGTCCGTGACCCCAGGATCTGATCTCTGACAGGGTGTGCAATCGCAGATGCTGAAATGAGGCAGGTATTAGGATTGAGCACGGCTGTGCGATACCTGCCTTAGCCCCAACTTTGGGACCATGGCCACAGCAACTGGTTCTGTGCAATGTGATGATGGCCATACTGGGTGAGATCAAAGGTCCGTGACCCCAGGATCTGATCTCTGACAGGGTGTGCAATCAGAACAGTGTAATATCAAAGGAACCTTTACTGGGGCCCAGAGAGGACAGAACATTTTGGAAAATTCTGGATCAGAAACAGAAAGCAGAGAAGAAAATTGTCCGTGACATCCGTCCAATCAGAACAGTGTAATATCAAAGCAACCTTTACTGGGGCCCAGAGAAGACAGAACGTTTTGGAAAATTCTGGATCAGAAACAAAAAGCAGAGCAGAAAATTGTCCATGACATCAGATCAAGTGACCAGAGCACAAGCGTAATTACATAGGGTAAATTTACCAAATTTATCTGATTTTCTCAAGAGGAAAATAGTACTGTAACAGAACTTGGAGAAAAGACGAGTATTTCTAATGCCAGGAGGCTGAAAACTCAAATGGGGTACCAAGTTTATCTGATCTTCTCAAGAGGAAAATAGTACTGTAACAGAACTTGAAGAAAAGACGAGTATTTCTAATGCTAGAAGGCTGAAAACTCAAATGGAGTATGGAAAGATAAACCTCAAAGCTGGCTGTCTTCTATGAGAAATGATGGGCATTCAGAGATGGGTGCTGGCATACATTTAGTATCTACAATTTAAAAAAAAAAAAAAAGATTAAAGGAGGCTTTAGGTTTGTGCTGCCATTTCTGTACTGCACTTTTTACTGTCTTGTCTTTAGGGAAGCAATGTGACTAGTTTTAGCTGCATGCATTGGCTTCTTCATATTTACAGTACTAAGTTATTGTCCAGGGTGAAATTTATCTGTACTGCACATTTTACTGTCTTGTCTTTAGGGGAGCAATGTGACTAGTTTTAGCTACATGCATTGGCTTCTTCATATTTAAAGTACTAAGTTATTGTCCAGGGTGAAATTTATTCACCAGAATCACAAGTGTGAATAAGGATGATGAAGCTCCTTTAGTCCAGGAAAAAGGCATATCGATGTATTTGCTTGCTTTTCTGAGTCTAACAGAATCTTGTTAGTGCTAATCTTACCCAGAAGGCAGTCTGGCATAAGCAAGAGAAGTTTTCTTGGCATTAGTGATCAGTTTGAATACATTTCTTTTCTACATTGTTTGTTATCAGACTAGGTGTTCTGCTGCTTGACTTTATGAAGTTCTAGTGCTAATCTTACCCAGAAGGTAAGAAGTCTGAGATAAGAAGTCTGGCATAAGCAAGCGAAGTTTTCTTGGCATTAGTGATCAGTTTGAATGCATTTCTTTTCTACATTGTTTGTTATCAGACTAGGTGTTCTGCTGCTTGACTTTATGAAGTTAGCCATATAACTTGTGGATTACTCTTATTATCTAAACTACTGACATCTTTAAAAGCATAGCTTATTGCCGATTGTTAAGTTTTTCTCCTAAAATTGCCTTTCCCCACCTTCCTATAGCAGGTATATGTACTCGTATCACCATTTAACCAATGCAAAACCATGGCTTTCAAAGATCTTTCTTTTCAGGAGTTGTTCCCTAGTAATTACTGCTCCTGCATCAGTATTTTTTCTGAGTGTCTTATCTAAGGGTCCTTTGTAACTGATTTTTGAAGGAGCATAATTACCTGCTCTGCATCAGTATTTTTCTGAGTGTCTTACCTCAGGGTCCTTTGTAACTGATTTTTGAAGGAGCTGAGGATCCATGAAGACCACTAAAAGATTTGTATATTTTGAAAAAAATTAAAGTGGGGAACTTTAATGTGCTTAAGTTATCATGCCTGTAACATGGGCATATGTGTGCAGTAGTTCTTCATGCTCATAGGTGATTTCTTGGAGACTTAAAAAATGCTGTGTGCCTTTCAGCATTATTGCCCCAGAAAAACATACCAGTAACCAGGAGTGCATATGTGTGCAGTAGTGCAGGTGATTCCTTGGAGATTTAAAAAATGCTGTGTGCCCTTCAGCATTACTGCCCCAGAAAAACATACCAGTAACCAGGAGGGGTTTTCATCTCTCCCCAAATAAACACTTGTTTACCATGTATAACCTGGGGATCAGACACTCCGGGTGGATTCATTGTGGCTATTCAGGTGCTGAGGATCTAATGACTGCTTTCAATGCTAAATATTTGTTTTATTCTTCATTTAAACTTCCCTGTGCTTCTCCCAGGCTCTCCATTTCACCTGTGGTTGTGGGTCCATCATCAGTCCATCATCAGTCTCTGTGCTGTTAACTAGGCGCAAGTCAGTTGTGCTGATGATTGTGTGACAGCGCAGGAGATGGTCCCGAAACCCTCAAATGTTTGGTTTTACTAAGAACTTCTGAAGGGCTTTATTTGGATGTGTGTTTTCTAGTCTCCCTTTCAGCTTTCCCAGTGGCAGCGCACAGCACCAGATATCTAAGCGCAGTGATTTTCTGTAAGGAGACTTGTGGTTTTTGCAGAAAATGAGGGCTATTACTGGTGCAATTCTCTCATTCAGTGATACGCTACAACACACCAACCTCTATTTTCTTTTGGGCCAGTTGCCTTGAGCCTCCTGCCTTTGTGAATTAAGAGACTGTAAAAACAACTCGGCCAGTTTATCTACGGATGTACCCAAACCATGTGGAGATGTTAAATGTGAAAGGGCATTTAATCGCACAGGTCAATCCAGATTCAAGGTAATCTGAACTCTTCTGTGTACCCGGCTTTCACCGTGAGCTCTGGCTCTGGCACGTGCCACATTGCTGTTGGGAAGAGGAACATGCTTTTAGTGAGGAAGAAAAGAGGGCAAACTGTGGACAGCCTGCTTAGTGCAGGCTTTTGTCCTGTTCGAGTTAGCAACAGGCCATTTCTATGGATCAAAAGTGTTCTGTTTATGCCACTTTGGTAAATTGAAGTTAAATGAAGAATCACGCAGAGCTTTTAATAGATCTTTCTTTTATAGTCACTGAGTTTTGATTAGTAGTGTGACAGTAATAGTTATTTAGGGAGAAATGCTGGCACAGGGACAAGTAATTTGCATATAAACACAAACTTCGTTTATTTAAATGTGACTTAAGTGCTAGTAAATGGGACTGGCTGACTTGGCCTCCAGTGGAAATGAGTCTCCAATTTCCTTCCTAGGTTTGTTTTCCCTGAGAGTTATGAAAAAGGGTGATCTATTTCTGTACACCTCTTGTTATAAAAATATACCTTTTGTTATGAGAGGTGAAGAAGGGCTTGAAGGAGAGAGTGAGGAGGAGGGAGGCTGCAGGGCTGGATTCCCACCGGAGCTCCCCTGGACAGGCACCAGCTCCTTCAGCACGTGGGTCACTGCCTCCCTCCTCATCTTGTGTTGCACCTTATGTGGACTTTGATAAACTTCTCCTTTTTGTGTTTATATTAGAGCTCTCCTTATCTCACTCTTACTCTGATTGAACCTACATCTCTCCTTCCCCTTGCTGCTCGTCAGCTGTCCCTCTTCCCTTGCTCCTGGAGGTGCCCTGCTCTAGGTGCCACCTTTCCCAAGGATCACCCGATGAGACTGAGAACAATGAGGCAAACTATAAACCAGGTATAGTCAATGGTAAAGAAATATCCTGATTTCTGGCATGATCTCAGTATATGACGTGATACCTTCCAAGAGCAGCACCTGTCACTCCAGGATCTTTCCTGGGCTCTGGTTTAGTGTGCACATCATCCCCCGTGGTACAGGGCTGCAGGAAGCAGATCTTCATGCATAGGTGTCCCTGGAGAGGTCTGATGCTCGGTAGGTGTGATTGCACTCTAAAGATCATATTTGATTGTACCAGCTTGGTACAGTTCCATGAATTAGACTGAAAAGATTGAAGGGGCCTTCTGGCTTGCACAGGTACAATTATGAGCTACGATATTTTGAAGGAAGCTGAAAAAGTGGAAGGAACTTGTGAAATATTTTTATAAAAATACACCCAAACACTTCCTCCTTCCTTTCCCCTGTACATACTCATCATTTTTCTGCTGTTTTAGAATAGACAGAAACAAACCGAAAGCAATACTTGTATAAGCTGGAGGCAGGTGCGGGGTTTTTTTTTCAGTAACTTTCACTATCAGGTGCTATTTTAAGATGCTTGTAGCAGCTGGTCATTCTGTTACTTCTCATAGTTACTGTCTGCTCATAAATGTTGAGAAAAAAGCTCTCCAGATTGTGCAAAAGGGTCTCTAAGGAGTTAGAGCATCCCTGTTTCTCTCTTGTGTGATAAGTGGAGGAGGATGTCTGCTTGTTTCATGTGCCTGTGAGAGATGGAGCTTATCACATTTAAGCCAATTAAAAAACAAAAAGCCAAGTATGGGATTTGAAAGCCCAGAGCCAAAAAACCCAGGGATCTGAGAAAACCACACCCCCCCCAAACCAGCAAACTCAAAACCTAAAAAAAAAAAAAAAAGTATTGCTTATGTTGCCTGCATAATCTGCACATAATAAACATGCTTCTCTTAAGCTTTGTATTTACCCTAGATAGTATTTGTGAGCTTCTGCTCACAGATCACACTTCTGCTCACACAAATCTGTAGATTTTTTTCAGCTTACATCAAGAAAATAAGGCTGGTTTCTCTTGGTCATCTTATTTCCATTCAAGCATCGAAGCATATAATATTGTCTTTTATGAAGTGTTTGTGCTAATTTGTTTGACAGCATCAGGTCAAGTTTTTATTATTTTATTGTATGTTTAAGTTTAGCATCCCGCTACGCTTTGCAAATGAATCTCTGACAATAGAGCAATAGCAGAACAGGATCCGTATCAGCAGACTGCCTTCGTTTGAAGCCCTACAGGGAAGTTTAAGCTCAGATGCAATGGCAAGAGTTTGGAAGCTGGCCAGGACATGGCCCTGCTTCTGCAGCGCGTTGCCTCTGCAATGAAGATGTTAGCTACACTTCAGCAGTGCGCTCCCTTCGCTTGTTAGTACTAAAAATAATTCCAACACTGATTTCCCCAGGGTAATTAGCCTATGCAGAATCAGACTGAGATTAGACTTTTTTTTTCTGGTGCCTTATCAAATTTGAGCTCAGGTATTTACCATATGCTATAAGACACAGCTGCAGGAAGAAAACGCTGTCTCACTTTCTCAATATTGTGATGTTTGTATCTAATTCAGTGTCCCTTGTTGGCTTATGTGATCACACCGAGAGGAATGGCCTCTTGCCCACCTAGGTCGGCCTTTCATTTTGGACTTGTTTTTTCCGCAAAAGAAACACAACACTTGAAGTTGTTGATAATCCAAGGGACATCCTGCCCCTGGTAATGTATTCCCTTTTCTTTTAGATATTTTAAATATCCTATATGAGTATAATTCATGCTGGCTTTGGAATGCTCCAGTAGAAACTGGTAACTCTGAACAAAGCGTGATTTTATTTGGATGATATTTTCTTATCTCCAGGGCTGTTGATGCTTATCATGAAGCTACTGCTTGTCCAGATAAGGTACTGAAATAAGTCATTGCAAAGAAGAAGCATAGGTTTATTTTTCTAAAGTAATTCTACTCTTAGTAGTAATGAGTCATGTTTGACTGGGTTCTAGACTCAGTGATGACAAAAACCTGGGGTACTGAGTATAATCTGTTGTAGAAATAACCACCTAGTACACACAGTTGTTTAGCCATCCTAGAGCTGTTTCCCTGATATATTTCCCCCCCGCCCAGGGAGAAATGGTTTAACTTACACTTCCTAGGGGCAGAAGGTGGGATTTATAGTAAACAGCAGGAGGGTATGGAAAGATTCCCTTTCCTCCCTGCCCCCTTACCTCCTTCTTGATGTCACCCTTGTTTCTCAGTGCACTGAATTCAGAAATTATAAATCTAAGGGGACTATGCTCTTATTTTAACTTTCAATAGCATATCAGAAGCGTAATAGGCTTTGCTTGTAACTTGTGCAATGTCTCGTGTTAGGTCTTAAAGCAGTGAATCTGTGCCAGGCAGGAGGAAATTGGGGAAAATATCCTCTGCCAGAATGGCCGGAATCAATAGAGGTTTTACAATGAGGGAGCTTCATTAGTTCCTTTCAGTTTGAACCTACATGAAGTTGCATGAAAGTGAAGAACATCTTCTAATGGCCTCTAATGCTTATTAATCTCTTTGGCTATGATGGGTGTGAAAGTTGGCTGGCTTTGGTTGTAGCTGAAAACATACTGACTGAATCAGGCGTTACGAAGATGGATGGCATGCAAACTGACCCAGCGTTTTCACTTTAATTGGGTAAGCAAATTGAGCTCAGATTTATGAAACTTGTAATAGTGATGTTCTTGTCCTCAGGTGCATTTTTATCTTCTTGCTGGCTTTGAGGACACTTCTTTAAAAGCATTAGCAGGGGGTGTTTTGGGGTGCTTCAGTGAACATCGTGCCCTTCTGGGCATGCGGGGATGATTACTTAGTGCAGAAAGACAATGTGTTCCTTAATTTCCAACATGTAAATCAATTTTGTTTTGTTTGCCAGTTTAGTTAAATTGTGCACTTGTATAATGTTTTCAGAGTGTCTTGCAGTATTTCTCAGTTGTGGCTTTTCTGGCTTCCTGACAAGACAGTAAGTGAAGTAGAATTGCAGAATGTTTTCTCTAGGCTTTCAGTGGCATTTGAAATACCTCTTATAGACACCTGTTAGAACATCTGAAAAATAATTTAGCTCTAAATATTGTAACAATTTAAAGGAATAAGTAGGGAGTGTTACAGTGAGAGAAACCAATGCACATTAAAAGAGAAATCCCAAGGACCATAATTAGAAGATACTTCAGGGAGAATAAAATGCTAGAAATATTTGTTTTATCAGTCAGATGGTGAGCTGTGACCAAGTTTTTTTGTCACTAATCCATTCTTTCTAGCCCCTATTGCTCCCAAAAGAGGAGGAGACACAGGAAAAGAAAAAGATAAAATGACAGGTGCAATGAAGGGTGGTCTCTCTGAAGGAAGAGATTAAGCTATATGGATTCTTCTGAGCATTTGAGATTTAGCAGTATATTAAAAAATAGACTGCAGAAGATGGGCTAAAAAGATATATTTTTTTCCTTATTGCAAAAGAACAAGGAGCCATTCAATTAAATTAAAAACAACAAAGTTAAAATTGATAACAGGAAATGTTTCTCTTTGAATGATTACTGTTCGCAGCCCTTTGCTACAATGTGCCATTTGATGCATGGAAAAAATAGAGACCAAGCTTATGCCACGAATTTGGCAAAGTACACTTTTCCCTGTGGTTGCTTAGGGAATATTTGGCAACACAGTTGGCACCAAACTTCTAAGGCTGTGGAAGGAAAAGGGAAAACTTCTGGCCTGTGAAGGATAAGGAGTATACAAACAACATGTTGGTACTGAGAACATGTTTTTTTACAAGCGGTGGAGAATTCATCTTGAAAATTGTGTATTTCTGTTGTCATTGCTCAATGTGGAAAAGAAAAGCAGAGAAAAATTGATGTAGGCAGAAAGAACAGACTGGTTTTATGAGGAATTGATGCCTTGGTCAGGAGTTGTGCTTGTGAATACATGCTGGTGTGGCAGGGGGTACCCCAGAAACCCTGGCAGCCCTGGCTCCAGCATCATGCTGGGTGGCAGGGGTGGTCATCATCCCTGATCTTCCAGTAACCTCTCTGGGGAACAGATTTCTGGTCATGGTGGTGATGTGATTTTTTTTCTGCTTGAACTGGGGAAATGACAAAAATGCCAGTCTGGGTGGCTGATATCAGAGTGCATTTGCCCTTCAGACTGTGTTTTCCCTTTTCTAAGATGATAGCAGATTGTGTATTTACTTTTATTTATGCATTATAACCATCATTTTGATTAACTTGTTTGCAAATAGAATATGTACAAAAGAGGAGTTATAACAGCCACGGGAGTGGGGATGTGAAGGTTCAGAGGTGGATTATGGCCAAACTCCTTGGCAATCCAGGGGTGATGTTGCTGCTTCTGTGGCCTCAATTCAGGCAACCTTGTGATCCCTGCGCAGCAAATATCACCACTGAGTTGCCCTGGTATGGAAGGTTTTGTTTGTTTATTTCTACTGTGATTCTTCCTGGCTTGAGGTCTCCACTCATTCTGGCTTAAATGCAGGTGGGTCTCAGAGATATAATATGTTCCCTGCACCATCCTTGCTGAACGGGCATTTCTGTTCAGCAGCTGAAGGAATGTAGCTGGACAAAATGTTCAACTGGGGAAAAGTAACTGGAAAAACATACAGGAACAAGCCTGCTGCTAGGAAACAGAATCTCAAAGCAAACAAAATAAAAACGACAAAAGTGGGTCGTCAAAATGAGAGGGGTGGAGAATAACAGGAAGGGACTAGGAAGCAGTAAGAGCCTTGGGAAGTGGATGTTGTGAGCTGGGTCCTGCCTTTATTTACAGCGTCTTTACTTCAGGCGGTTTCTGTGCATGTAGGCAAGCAAAGTGGAGAGCTGGCAGTGGACGAGTTGTTTAAATGAGTCCCAACAGGGTGTTTCATAATGTTTTGTGCAAATGTGTTTAGCCTAATAATTTCTGTTATTGGCACGTGATGTAACGCTACCGAGGAGGCCTGCGGCTGCCTTGTCAGGTTTTTATTTAAAGAGGGAAGAGCCCAGGTGAAAGCTGTGAGCTGATGAGAGCAAATTCAGTCACGTTTCTGGTGAGCTTGTGCAGGGCATGAGGTGCTGCTCCAGTCCAATGCGTTAAGGTTGATGTTTCCATTCTCCTCCCCCTGATCATCTGATCATCTTGCAATTCGCCCTGAGTTCATTAAAAAAAGGAAACCCTGCCATGCCTTTGTGTGCCTCAAATCACCCTCTGTGAGGTTCAGAAAGTTGGTCTTGCTTCTCAGTGATGCTGTGAGGGGAAAAAATAACTTCAGTTTGTCCTGATGCACTTTGATTGTGGGTCTCACTTCTGGAGATAGAGGTGACAATGCAGTGTTAGGATGATCTATCTGTATTGGCACACCTTCCTATTTAGGAAAAATTTGTCACTGCCTTGTGAATGCATGTGGTGCCATTAAAGCTTACTATTTTTGGTATGAAATATGACGATGATGGTATTAATCACTTATATACCAATATAAATGGGGAGAGGATTGTGCAGCTTTAGTTACATAGTAATACAGTTAATGCATTTTTTGTAGATGCCTGAACACTCTGCAAATACAGTGGGGTTAGTCATAACTTTATCTAAATAAGTTATTAAGTAACTGGCTATAAACCTCATTCCCTTTTACAGCGTTTTTCCCTAGTGATCAGGAAAACAATGAGAGAAGTTATTTTTGGTCAGCTATGCAAATATTAGAATGTAAATGTGCTATGAGTTTTGGAAGCCTCATTCCTAAGGGTATAGGTATACACTATAAGTTCTGTGTGTGGGTCTTTGGGACTGTAAAGGAGTAAATCTGCAGGTTCATGAGCTTTTTTCTTCATGAGTTTTGATGATGATTTGACTGTCTCTGCTTCACAGAATAAGGATGGTGGCTCAGCTGTTAACCACGAAAGACACTGTCCGTGGGGATATTCCTGTGCACAGAAGTGGCTGTTTGACCGCTCCCTTATGATGCAGATACAGTAGGTGGTTTTGTTTTGGCTCTTTTTTTCTTGTCCCTCCCAACTGTATATGTGCTCAGTAGGAATCAATTCAGAGTCCACCAGTAGGTTTTCAAAACCTGTTAGTGATCCATCCATCCATCCATTTTTGTCTTAATTTTCTCTCAATTGCCTTCTTTGAGGAAAATTAATTCTGCAGAGGCGACTTTCCCTGGCAGTGGGTTAGTGTAAGGGAATGTTTTGGGGTCTCAGCTGGGATTTCTGAGATGTCCACTGTGTCCTGTTCAGCCTCAGCCACTAAGGTTGTGGAGCTGTTTTTCATGTTGTGCTTGTCCCCTAACACTCCATGTAAGAATCAACGTAGCCTAGGAAATAGCCAAAAACCCCCTACATAGGGGGGTACATCAGACAAAATTATGGTACCAGCTTGGCCAGCATTTTTCATGTGCTAGCATTATCGTGATTTAACTCTCCTCAGGAAGTTTTGTACAGAACGTTTATAAAAGTGGATAAATATCAAATTTTTGCAAATTGAGACTTGGCAGAAGAAGAAGTACAACATCTCCTCTTAGCAATCATAAAGTAGTGGGCAGACATTGCATTTTAGTGTAGGATTAAATACTTGTTCTGGCTGTTTTCCTCCTAAATAATCAAACCTACCCAGCAGATTGTATTTGGAAGCACTTACTAATGTGGCGTGCTTTGTTTTAACTGTTTAGAGAAATGACTGAAAGTTTCAAGATGAGACAACATGAATCATAATCTTCAGGGGCTGTTCACTTTCGTGATTGACTTGCCTTCTTCCTACATTTCTTCTAGTCACCCTGGGAATTGCTGAAGCCGTTTCGTGCAGGAGGCATTGCTGAGATTCCCCTTGCAGCAATGGACTTGGATAAACCATCCGTCTGGGGATCCCTGAAGCAGAAAACTAGACCGTTCCTGCAGAACCTAAGCGTGAGGAGGACAAAGAAGAGGTCTAGCAAAATGGTGGAGACGAAGGTCCGCTCCTTGGACCGACGCCTCAGTCTGTCAGTGCCTGATATGCTGGAGGTGGAGACTCTTACGGAAGAAGAAACGACTTATTCGAGTACTCAGGTGTTGTCGGGCTGCTCCCCCCAGGGCTTCTCCAGGTCTGTGGTGTCCCTGAAAAACAGAAGCACTTCAGTGAGGCCGGAGGGAGAGGACTGGCCATGGGCATCGCAGCAGGCGGTGCGCACGGAGGTGACAGTCACCCACTCAGACACATGTATCACGGGCAGCCCCGCGCCTGAGGTGAAGAGGAAATCCAGCGAGGACCTCTTTGAGCTGCTGCAGGGTGCCCACCTGAGCGCTGCGCTGTCAGACGAGGGGGCAGAGGTAGGTGCTTGGGCATCAGCTGGGCTCAGTGGCAGTCTCAGGCTCATCATGCTTCTTCTTAATTGTCTGGGTTATAAAGGGGTAGTGGAGGGGGTAGGGCCCCCTCCCATTCAAGGAATGAATGGGAGATAAAAATAAGCATAAACCATACATGGCATATAAATTATTGGAGACTAGTTCAAGTATCCTTTCTGTTAGTCTTGAGCCGCAAAGGAACCCTACTTCATTTTTTTTATTCTGACAAGGTTATCGTACTTCAGATTTTTCATATTTGTTGGAATTGCTTGCCTAAGTCAAAAGTTGTTGCACCCCTCTGAGCTCTGAAATGTGCTGCTGATACGTCTGCCGTAGTTATTCTTTTTAATTAGCATGGCTTTACCAGCGTTGCTGTGTAGCAAATCAACTTACCATCCAGCCAGTCAAGATGCAGCTGAAGGCAAGAGGTGAAAGATGACCGGTGAGTGAGGTGAACTCTGCCTGTACCTGGAATTAACCAAACCAAGCATGTGATGGAGTACAGTGAACATGTAGCATCATGCCCAGGGCTGTCCTTTGGGTTTGCATTGTGATTAATTAGAGGAGGTTGCAAAACCAAAACATGTCCTCTGCATTCCCCATCTTGACCCTCTTCTTCCCTTTCCCTCTCCTGTGCAGTCAGTGTTTCTGTGGCTGGACATAACGTCCCATGAACAGGAGGGTCAGAGTCCAATGTGCTTCAACTCTGACAGAAAACAGTAATTCCTGCCTGTCCAGGGCAAAGTGGGGAATCCTGGGGAGTTGCATGATGGCTTTTAATGTAGACAGCAGATGAAGATTGTGGCTGCCATGAAACATTTTAGGCAAAATTTGTTTCACTTATGTTTCGTGGAACTGTATCTCCTCCTGTTTAGTGTTTTTACTGGAAATGTTGGATTTTGAACTCTGTTTTGAGGCCTTTTCTCCCATAACCTAAATGTTAAAGATATGGTAGCTTCTTTCTGTAGTCATTCAAGATGCAAAAATGGGAAATGGACATTGTGGTTTAAAGTTCTCCTTTGGGAATGGTGATTTCACAGGTTAATTAACATTTTTTTAACGGCATGTGCAAAATGATGGTTAGTGCTGCTATGGGCAAAACAGTCCTTTCTGATATAAAACTTTTTATTCTGCATCTCAAAGGTCTGTGTATTGTTACCAAATCTGTGTTAGCTCCTAGTCTGTTGTGGTGCAAAGCGTCAAACTTAGTTACTGACCATCACTTCCTGTTTAGTGTTGCTAAATTGTTAATGCATTGGCTTCAACTCACTGGAGTTTACAGTTATTCAGAGGTCTGCATAGAAAAATAGCTAAAACAGTATATAGTTTTGTTTCTGTGCTTAAACTTTACTCAGAAGTTGTAACAGCTCAGAATATGGAAGACTGGACATTATGAACATGTTATTATTTTAGGAGTTTTTCCAGGTTGTTTTAATGATAGCAGTTCTTTCCTGCTGTTGTAGGCCAGAAACTCTAATCTAAAATCTACTGCACAAAGTTAATCCTAAATCCTTCTTTGACTTTGAGCAAACTAAGTGCTTTAGGAGAAGGAGGTACCTGTATGATGATGGAATAGTTTAACTTCAAGTTTCCCTCAGACGCACAGACTGAGTCTGGCTTACTCTCTGCGGAATTTAAATCTTTCCCAAAGTGTGTGTTTATAATGTGTGTTTGTATTAGAAAACATTTTATATTACTTTTATGGCAAAGCATCTTGCTATGTGAATATCCTGCCCTCCTTTCTATAATCTGCCTCCAATTGCTACTTCGAAATGCAGAAAGATTTTTTTTTTTTTCTCAAGAATACATAGGAGAGAGTGAAGCAACGGAAAGTAGAAATAGATAAGGAATATTGAACAAATTTAATTAATTTTAATTTGGTGAAAACTTCAATACTCTGCTGCTCTTGTCCTTTTTACAGCTACATAATTTGCCCTCCGTGTGCCCCGGATAGGGGCAGTTTATTGCAGAGGTTATTGGTCTCCTAAATACCGGGTGGGGTTGCTGTAGGGAGCACGACAGTAGCTTGCATCATTCTTTGGTGAGCATCATTCACTGCTCAGTGAGGTAAATCAGAAGGAAGGCAGATCACTGGAACAAAACAAACTAAAAAAAGCTAAAATGTAGGTTGAGCTTTTTTTCCCCCTGAATTGCTTGTCACATGCCACCTACGCATTTCCTGGTTATCTTTGGTCACCCAATACCATCAGATAGTTTCTGAGCCGCATGCGTGAGCTCCGTGTGGGCTTGTGGTTTTTACACTCATCTAAACTCTCAGCACAGAGCAGTCAGTGCTTGGAGCGTGCCACCAGTAAAGGCTCTTGCCACAGGTACCATATTTCCACTTGCAAAGAGATTTACTTTATCTGTTCTCTACTGCAGCCCAGGTAGGCAAATTTGAAGGGTGAAGGAGCAAGTGAAGTCATGTTGAGCCCCTCCCTGATTGATTGAGGTTCGAGGGACAGCATTAATGCCACTTTTTGCAGGCAGGTTTTGTCTGTGGTCATGCGTCACTGCTCAAGTGCTCTAACACCCCTTTGTCTTCTCACTAGCACCTTGCTGTGAGTCACTGCCAAGCAAAGCCTCGTCCCGTCCCTGATGCACTCAGTGCCCTTGTATTTTGAATCATTCTTTAGCAGAAAACAGGAGGAAATAGAAGTTGTAAATCTTGTCAGGAGGGAACAATCGATTTATATGTATATATATGTTCATACATATACTCTTTTTTTTTAATTTGTTTTTACACAAGTGCATTTGGGACTACAACCCGCTTGGTGGACGTGGCCACGTTTGTTTCAAGTTCAGAAATGTCACTGCAGTTAGATAAATATGGTCCTGAAATCTCAATTTTTTCAGCAAGGCTCCTACCTATATTCAGTAACCTCATTGCAATTAGCTACCTAGATTAATTGGAATTTACATTCTATGCAGCTAAGAAGCTTTTTATTTAAAATTAAAATTTTTGTTCAAAATCTATCTATGTAATGCAAGTAAACAGGAGAATAAAGAAAAAATCATATCTTTGAGGGTATTTTTTTATTATAAATGATATCAAACTAGCAGAGAGTTCTACTTTTATTATTATTATTTCAATAGAGTTCTTTGATTCTGTGTTTATGCCCTGTAAAACAAGCTGTAAAGAGAAACCATTATCAGTGCCAATGATGGTGCCTGAAGGAGATTCCCGTGGAGCTGGAGACGATGAGAAATACTAGGTTTAATGCACACAAGTGAGATTTTATGCATACTAGTCAGGAAATTCAAAGTTAGGGTTCCCCTAGCAGCTGTAACTCAGCTCTGTTGTGCGAGAAAACTCTTCTGCTGCTCTTTATGGTGATAATTTCTCTACTTTTAATGTGTTTTTGCAAGGTGGCCAAGTTACGATTACTGTGGGAACCATAACGTTAAATTTTGTCTGTCATGCAAGTGAAATTTCACTTGCAATGCTGGATTACTGTACTTCCTGATATGTAATACATGTATCTGGGGGTAGGAGGAGGAGAAGGATTACACAAAAGCATATTTATATTTATTTCAGCATATCAATACCTCTAAGATTTATCATCTCTGGTGTAGGAGCTGGGTTTTTTTTTCTTTTTTTTTTTTTTTAATGTTTGTATAGTGCTCCACACAATGCAGCTCTCATCTGAGAAATTTGGTTATTCCCACACTGCACGCAATAATGTTTTCACATGAGGATCGAATTCCACCTTGTGTGCATTTCTGTAGACTGAGGTTATTCTTAGCAGAAATCTTTGTATTTGAATGGGCTGTGATTGCCCTGCATTAGACCAAAGGAGTTGCCCGGGCACGTAGGTCCTCTTCAGCTAAAATGATGATCATAGACTGTCCTAGCAGTTAAAATAGCACCAGAGGTGTCTTTGACCAATGAGCCCTTTCTGTGCATCCAGACAGTCTAGACACCCTGCCACCATAGCCTCAAGTTTTTGGGTGAGTCAGTACTTAGGAAGAAATGTTTGACTTCCTCTCCTGTGCTGGGCACTAGATAAAAATCCTTTGGATCTTCCAGTTACTGCAGAAGGTGGGCAGAAGTACATGTCCATCATCTTTTTTTCCCTTTGAAGACTTTCTAACTTTTCCCCTGAGCTTTCTTTTTTTTTTTTCTTCTTTTTTTTTGCAAAAACCGGAAAAAGCAAAACTTTTCCTGGACCTTGCCTTTTGGGTGATGAGAGAGAAATTGTAGTCAAGTTGAGAAAACAGCCTGCTCCCTAACCCCAGGAGACTTCTGGCATTTTAAAATATTATCTTAGCGAGGACACTTGGAGATTCAACAAATAAAATTCCACTCAGGAATAGGGGTCAGCATTGCAGTGATGACTGATAAGTCACCAGATGCAATAATCTTCAGGAATCAGGAGAGTTTATGGTAAGGACCTTCAGCACTGAAAGCACAGGTCTCTACAGTGGAGGAGGAGAATTTATGCTAATAGCTGGAAGCAGCACTCTTGATTAGACCCAAGAGGCTAAGTGCAGTTACTGTAAATCAGGAAAAAGAAATGTATATCTAAATTAAGGAGGGGAGAGTTCTATAAGCAGAAGTATAATTATACTTTAGCAAAGAATTTCACTGGTTAAACATATGTATGAGCATTTTCTTGACTGGTACTAGGAGTATTTTCTTGATCCCTATTTTATTACTGATTATTACTGTTGATATTATTAGTGTAATGTTTCTTGATATAGTGTGGTCTAATTCATTGTATCTTTTTTTTTTTTTTGTAGTACCCATGTGGAGAAATGGATCTAGACTCTTCCATATCATCTCACATTTTTGATGATCAGATGGTAAGTCCTTCCATTTTAAAGCGTTTCGAAACTTGATGAGAAGCAAAATTTATTTTAGGTTTAGTGTCTTTGCTGCTTACAAATTAAAAAACCCCAGCAGGTCAAAAACCCTTCCATAGATTTCTCTAGTGTTTTGTGTTTTTTTTTTTCTGATCTGTTGAATTTTTTTGTTTGTTTAGTGTTGTTTGGTTTTTTTGGTTTGCCTTTCCCCCCCGCCCCAGTAGTTCAAAGCAGTTGCTAATGTTTTAAATACACCCAAATGTTCTGGTTGTTTTTCGTTTTGGGTTTTTTTTTTTTGAAGTATTCTATAACTTCTATGTTGCACTGGTAACCAATGAAAGCATCAGCATAAATACTCAAGTAGCAGCCCAGGAACAAACTGGATTAAAATAAAGACAGCAAATACCTTAACACGGCTGTAGAGTTTTACAGACAGCAAAAAATCCAGTTTAAGGGCAATAGGAAAAGGCAATGGCAGTTTTGACATGTGCTTTTCTCATGTAAAGCATATTTACCTATTCTGGATGAACTTCTCTACCTGTGCCCTCTGATAACCTCTCAAGAGCTTAGCGATATGGTTTAGTGATGGTTTTTGTCAGTGTTAGGTTGATGGTTGGACTCAGATGATCTGAAAGGTCCTGTCCAATCTAGGCAATGCTGTGATTCTAAGTGCTGTCCAGGGGCTTTTTTCACCAAAGGTGCCATCTGGGGTGACACTGAGGTGTAACCCTGACAGCATCTCTGATGAAGAAGACTCCTCTCAAGTTTGCTACTGCAAAACCTCACAACTAGCATTGCCCACTGCTGCGTTTTTCCCTTTTAGAACTATATAAAGAAATGCTGTCCTCTCGGTAGCTATACAAAACATGTACTTCCTCATGAGGTCATCAAATGGGTACAAATGGGGCAATGGAGTTTTGACATGTGCTTTTCTCATGTAAAGCATATTTACCTATTCTGGATGAACTTCTCTACCTGTGCCCTCTGATAACCTCTCAAGAGCTTAGCGATATGGTTTAGTGATGGTTTTTGTCAGTGTTAGGTTGATGGTTGGACTCAGATGATCTGAAAGGTCCTGTCCAATCTAGGCAATGCTGTGATTCTAAGCAGATGACCTGAAAGGTGATGTCCAATCTAGGCAATGCTGTGATTCTAAGTGCTGTCCAGGGGCTTTTTTCACCAAAGGTGCCATCTGGGGTGACACTGAGGTGTAACCCTGACAGCATCTCTGATGAAGAAGACTCCTCTCAAGTTTGCTACTGCAAAACCTCACAACTAGCATTGCCCACTGCTGCGTTTTTCCCTTTTAGAACTATATAAAGAAATGCTGTCCTCTCGGTAGCTATACAAAACATGTACTTCCTCATGAGGTCATCAAATGGGTACAAATGGACTCGATGATCTTTACAGGGTCCCTTTAACTTGAGATATTCTATGAATGCACAAAAAACAGCTAGAAAAGCTGCAGTCAGGATTGGTAGGATTTGGAAAACCTCTGCATGCTTTTTATGATTGTTAATATTACCACGCATTTTCAGGTATAACCCTCCTTGTGTTACCCCTTGCTTTCTTCAACATACCTGATACTGGTTATTAGTTATTTGCGTAATAAAAAAAAAAACAAAGCCTGGGAAAGAATTCTTTGTGGGGTTTTTTCCTTTTTTTTTTTCCTTTTTGTCATTAGTTATTTGCGTAATAAAACAAAAAACAAAGCCTGAGAAAGAATTCTTTGTGGGGTTTTTTCTTTTTTTTTTTTTTTTCCTTTTTGTAAAGATTGCCCTAAGGAAAGATGAGAACTTTGTCTCTGCAAAACTGAGGGAACACCTGCTCTGTTCATGGTCCGCTTCAGGTGTGCAGCAGTGACTGATTTCTTTGTTCTCCTTAGGCTCTAGAGGAAGCAAACGATTGCTTGAGTGACCTGCCCAGCCCCTTTGCTTACCTGCTGACCATCCACCTGAAGGAAGGCCGGAACCTGGTTATCAGAGATCGTTGTGGTGAGCCCCACCTTGCAGCCAATTTCCTTCACAATTCACACGGCTCTCCTTTCACTGACTTCAGTTTGGCAGCAGTTTGCCTTCTCTTCTTATCTCTAATCCAACAAGTCGTTGATTTTTGTGTCCCTTGCCCGGGTCAGGGCACTCCACGGTTGGAAACAGAGGAGAGGGAGCTGCTCCTCCTGACTGCAGAGTTGCAAAGGGATTTAGCTTCTGTGTCCAGAACCACAGGAGGCATTAATCTTGAGAAATTCTCTCTGAGCTTAAAAAAGAAAAGTCAAGGAGTATTTTGAAATTCATTAAATGATGGAGGGGCTCTAGGAGTGCTTTTTTGGGGTATCTGCAAAGATTTTAATAAAGGGGAAACCATAGGAGCAGGGCTGCAAGCCAACAATCCCCTGTGATGTGGGATGCAAACTAAGGAAGACAATGCTTAAAAAGAAAAAAAGAAAAGAAAAATTACAAATGACATATCAAACAAATTAGAAAAGATTGGGGGAATTCCTGGAAAAACTGTGTGAAAGTGCCCGCTGTAAACCTGGCTCTTGCAACAGGGAGTAAAAGTGCTTATAAGCAGCCAGTTAGTAGTTTCTCCACTTGCTGCAGGAGGCTCTGCGGAGGCTTGGAGGGCTCTGCCTTTGATCTGAGCCTGACAGAGACCTCTTCCATATGTCCATACTTTCTGCATTTTAGATTTATTCTTAATTTCATATTTTTTTCTGCATGTGGAAACTGTTCTGATACTTTCACATTGCAAAATGTATAAGCAATGTCTTTCTTTTGAGGTGAAGCTATAGGGTTTATTCATGCAGATGTAAAGAAAATAAACTTGCCAGCCTAAAAGCCTGTGCAAATTTGCATCTGGAGGGACCTGTATGGATTTAGAAACATTCTCACATGCTATGCTTGTTGGGTTTTTCACCATCCTATTATCTCAGTTAACTTTTTCCATGCTGGTTTTTCATATCTTCACCAAAAAGTAACTCTTGGCCAAATCTATGCTACTTTTTCCTCCCAGCTTTTGGAAGGAGTGGATGAATACTTAGATTAAGATCTTTTCTCTTTAAACAGAAGCGTGCATTTCCTGACAGTGTTGCAGTTCATCAGATTTACTAGCAAGCTGCACAAGCCAGGACACATCCAGCTGCTTGTATGGAAAAGATGCTGTAAATGAGCAATTCCATCAGAGCAGTGTTTCTAAAGACAAGGCATAGTTTACTCTGGGCTGTGTTTTGTTGCATAGGAAAGTGAGTGCTTGTCTTAGTGAAGTGGTGGACAACACAGTGAAACAACATAAGCAAGGGGGAAAAAAAGCATTTTGATGGGTTTCTATTGCTTTGTGGCAAATTTAGTAAACTAATTATGTGAGGAGGCGCATCATTCAATAAAATTCATGTGGTTTTTTTGCACAGACACTAGGAGGGAGGAAAATAGTGACTTAATGATTATTCTCCAATCACCATCATGTTGTAGTGATGGGTCCTTAAAAAAAGGATGCTGCTGATGCCTATCTTTATATGTCTCTGCTGTCGTGCTGGCTACTTAAGATCTTTGCGTGACATTCAGGCCTGTCCTGCAACCACAGTGGTTTTTGCAATGCACTTTTGAAAGTGGGAAGTTGTCAGCTTTGCTCATCTCTCCAATGTGAGAAAAATCTCAGAGAAAACTTGTGGGCCCTGAGGACACCACTTCCCTCTTCTTCCCCCACCACAACCCCGGGTACAGCCGCTGCGCTGGGGTGTGCCAGCCTGCCCTGAATAATCGGGATATTAGGAGCAGATTGTCAGCAGACGGGGTATCCTGCGAGTCAGACCGTGGCTTGGGCTGAAGGCCAAGTCGTCCTCATTCACATTTTGGGAACAGCAAACCCCTAGAGCTAACCAAGCAATGCTGCCTGACACAGCTGGGAGAGGGTTTTGGTCCCTCTTCCTCACGGTTTTCTGTGTGCAGCAAGGTACTGGAGCTCTCCAGGGAGTACAGAGTTGCTGGTCCCACACTTGATGTGTGTGCTGGAGTTTGAAACCTCCACCTTGTGTAAGCAACTGCAAAAATGCCCTGGTTATAGGTAGGAGTAGTGGCAGAGTGGTGGAGTTTGTAGGTAGGAGTAGCAATGTCCTGCTTTTGGTCAAATGAAGTGGTTATTCCCTTGAAGTAACAACTTCATGGATGGAAACTAACTCCAAGTACTCTGTGGAGAATGTGATATGCTTAATGACAAAATCATAAAATTGTAGAATCATCTAGTTTGGAAAGGACCTTTATGATCAAGTCCCACCATCAACCTAACACTGACAAAACCACCTCTAAATCATGTCCCTCAACATCACGTCTACCCACCTTCTAAATACCTCCAGGCTGATGACTCCACCACTTCCCTGGGCCTGTCCCAATGTTTGATAACACTTTCAGCAAGGAACTTCTAAATACCTCCAGGCTGATGACTTCACCACTTCCCTGGGCAGCCCGTCCCAATGTTTGATAACACTTTCAGCAAGGAAAATTTTCCTGTTGCCCATCCTAAACCTCCCCTGGTGCAACCTGAGGCTGTCTCCTCTTGTCCTACTGACTGTTACTTGGGAGAAGAGACCAACCCCCACCTCCCTACACCCTCCTTTCAGGGAGTTGGAGAGAGCGAGAAGGTCTCCCCTTGGCCTCCTTTTCTCCAGGCTGAATAACCCCAGCTCCCTCTTCACATGAAAACCACAAAGCCTGAGTGAAGAATGAAGGTGAACATCTTTAGCCTGAATCAGGTTTAACATAAGGTTTTTTAAAATGTAAAATGTATTTTTAAATATTTTATTTTTAAAATTTTGATTTATTTTAATATTCAGTTAAATGTCCTAAGTTTCCTAACTTTTAAGATTCAGTTACAATCTCAGCAATTGCTCCGGAAAAAAGGTCACAAAGCAGTCATCGGCTTACACCTTTTTTGGGGGAAGTTCTATCTCCAAGATAAAGAAAACGACACTCAAGCGTGGTGTCCTCCCCCCTTCTCACGCTCTCACTTTCCTCCTTAATTTCGAGCTCCGACTTTTAATTGTCCCGGGCGGAGGGAGCCCCCGCCAACGTGCGACTGGCGCCCTCTGGCGGCCGCTGCCGGCACCGGCCGAGCCCCGGACCTGGGGGACTCCACCCCCCCCGCTCCGCGCTGCCGGGGGGGCACCGGGGCCGTCCCACCGCATCCCCCCCCCCGCTGCCGGGGGGGGCCTCCCCTGCGGCCAGAAATGCCAGGACTTCAGGGTGAAATTGCCTCCATTTGGCGTTTCAGCAGCTTTTAGCAGTGAGGAACAAGACCTTCTTGAAATTCAGCCTCTGTTCTTGTTTCTGCCCGTTTTGTCCCAATGTAAGCAGTCTGTATCTGCGTGCAAACAGAAATATATAAAAATAAATCCAATGGATGGGGCAAAGGAGAAATATTTCTGCCATCGGAAACAGCTGATGCTGGAAGCTCCTGTTTCCACCCAGCAAATTCCCCAAATTTACTGATTATATGTTTAATGGGTATTAAGTAGAGATTAATTATACATAGCTGAGTAAAGGTGAGCAGTGGTTCTGCTGATAACTGCAGGCTATAAGGCAAACACGTGACTTTACTTTTTTCCAGCTTTCCAGGTGTTTTTCCAGACTTTTGGACTTGCTATGGACTGCGCTTTCTAGGACAGTTCCCTTTGGTGTGATTTAAATTCCTCCTTTACCAGATTTTTATTACTTCCCCCCCCCAGCCCCATATTATCCCTATTAACCTTTGCTCTTTCCCATTTTTCTCTTCACCTTTTGCCTCTTGCACTGTTTTTTGTCTGTTTGTTCTTTCTCTCTAATGCCTGACTTTCTGTACCCGAGCCAAGGAAGTCAAGTGCTTATTGGAGCAGGATCTTGGTTCTGGTGGAAAGGAGAGAGGCTCCGAAAAATCCCTCTTTGGGTCAAAATTTCAGTGTGTCCCCCTGTAAGGATGCAGGATGAGAGAGGTGTTACCTGTTGGTCACCAGGTTGCTTGAAGTCTGATTGAGTTGCTTCTCCTGGCTTCGTGGAATGCAGTCAAATTCAGTTGTACATTAGAAACTGCCCACGCAGATGGGAAGGGGCACTTGGCAAATGACATTCATGTCACCTGCAGGTACCTTTGGTGCCCAGTGTTAGATGGGGCATGGGTTCCATATTTATAATTCTTGTAAGTAATTAGCCAAATACTGAAGATTATGGATACGTACACTGAGGGGAATGTATGCACAATACCAAAAGTTTGGGTTTTGTATACTTTTTATAGTATTAGAGTTACCAGATGATGTGATGTTTCTTGGTGATGGGGAGGAGTTGGTCATCAATGTAGTTAATAATATTGCAAGTAGTAAGAAAGCAGAAATGTATTTTATCAATTAATTATCTGTGGAGCACTGGTAGTTCTGCCAAAAAAAAAAAAAAAGAGAGATAATTACTCTGTATCTTATTTGGCATAAAAAAAGTAATTAAGTATTCTTAATCACCAGTGCTCTAAGTGTTGTCCTTTTCTTGCACCCTTAGTGGTTTTACGTCTTCATTGAGCTTTTTTTTTTGGAAGCTCACAACTTCCAGCTCCACATGCTTTGAACTGGGAGAGGCTGGAGCCCATTTCTGTTTGCTGGTTGGCTTTCACAGGGCAGGGTGATGCCTCATGTTCACTTGAATCAGTCTAACGAAATCTGAAATGTCCTGCTCCCTTATGGCTCTGAGATGCTCTGACTCTGCACGTTGCTGCCTGTACAAGTCACCTTTGCACAGCAGTGACACAGACTGAGCAGCAACGTGATGCCACAGCTGTAAGGAACCTTCCTCAAGTTGACAAACCCAGCTCTATTTCTATAAGAAAAAAAAACCCAGAAACTGAGGTTTGGGTGCCTATAAGGGTGCGAAGCCCCTCCTGTTCCCAAGTCCTGTACTTTCAGAGTTTGAGTATATTTTGTCATCTGTTAAATGGTGTTAAATTGGTGGTTACAAAAAACATGTTTCTCGGATGTGATGTCAGCTGGTGAGTGTCAGTGGCTGCTGTGTCTTCCCCCCCTGGCCCTGAGCTGTGCTGCTCCCACCTGAATTTTGTGTCTCTATTCCACGTGGTCATGTGTTTTCTAGATTTTTACAACATCTTTGTGCCCCATCTTTCTGTCTTTCTCTTTCTTTCTGTCTTTCTCTTTCTTTCTGTCTTTCTCTTTCTTTCTGTCTTTCTCTTTCTTTCTGTCTTTCTCTTTCTTTCTGTCTTTCTGTCTGTTTTTCAGGTTTCCCTTGTTGCTCCCTGTCACTGCTCTTTGGTTTTGCTCTCTCCTCTGTCCTCTCATAATACAGCTGAATGTGTGAAAGGAGCAGGATGGGTTCTAGGAATACAGAAAGTTCCGTCACCTTTCTGGGTGCATCCCACCTCCCCTGTCCAGAGAACATCATCATCTGCTCTCACATCTACCACCACCCACTGCCAGAGGGTGCGGGTGGGCTCCTGGAGCTGGCAGAGAGGCTCTGCTGCATGGGCAGCTCTTAACATCGGTGTGAGCTGTGCCAAACCTCAGTCTCCTGAGGGCAAAATAAAAAGAAAGGGGACAGAATAATGTGTGCTTTTAACTTTAACTGATGAACCTGTAGGAGATCACCAGTGGTAGCTCTGGGCTATCCCTTGCCTGGGTCCATGCTGACACCAGGGTGCTGGAGGAAGGGACGGCCTTTCAATATCTGAAGGGTGCCTATAGAAGAGCTGGGGAGGGACTCTTTGCCAGGAAGGGCAAGGGGAAATGGTTTTAAATTGGAAGAAAAAAGATTCAGATTAGATATCAGAAAGAAATTTTTTACTCTGAGGGTGGTGAGACACTGGAACAGGTTGCCCAGGGAAGTTGTGGATGCCCCATCCCTGGAGGGGTTCAAGGCCAGGCTGGATGGGGCCTTGAGCAACCTGGTCTGGTGGGAGGTGTCCCTGCCCATGGCAGGGGGGTTGGAACTCGATGATCTTTGAGGTCCCTTCCAACCCAAACCATTCTATGATTCTATGTGTTTGTGTTGTGCTGGGTGTTCGTTAGCTTAGAGCAAGTCCATTATTTGGAAAGCAAACACTCAAAGCAATTAGGCTGAATCGCTCCCTGCAAACACACTGATTAATTTAGACTTTCTCTGTTTTCAGGGTATCTGCAATTAGATCATTAGTCCTTCAGATTTATTAATTATTGAGATGTATTAGGCAACTTTTCACACTTTTTGAAAGGCGTAATCATGGCTAATTTACAACTGCTAGGAATTTGAATGGTGCTGGGTGCTTATTTTGATGTTTTCTGGATCCTGCCTAGCTCTGCGTACAAGGGCTTGTGCTGTGAGCGTGTGTCTGCACCAAGTCCAGTTTCTGGAAGTGCAACGTGTGTGTCTGAAACTTCATCCTTATGCCCAGTGATCCCAGTGAGCATCCCGCATGGACTGGCTGTGGGAAATGAATGCACAGAGATAGGAAAATCAGGAAAATAGACTGAATTTGAACAAAAGCAGTTAATTCGTTACATGCCTAGCCACCTTTGGTAAATTAATGTTAAATTAAGAAATATAGGGATGGTAGCACTGGAAGAGAATACATAGGGCCCAGAGGATAAATATAACTCTTCTTTGGTAAATAAATGTAATTTAGATAGCAGTTTTCTTAAGCTGATCAAGCTCTATCAGTCATCAGAGCTGGGTCCTGGGGGCAGCCACCTGTGGTAACAGCTCATGTGGGTCTTTATGGGACCCCTGTAAGGAGATTTTGTCAGGCCAAAAGCTGAGAAGACAGGAAGATGCAACTCCTTACATCAAAGGTCCTCGGTGCTGGCTCGTAACGTGAAAGTGGTTTCTGCCCTGTCCTCGTGCCCTCCTGTGCGTTCGTATCTGAGCCCTGACTGGGAATACAACGTTTAATTGGACTAATGGTGTTTTGGTAGGGTCTTGGGTTTTTTCTTGGTTTATTTATTTTAATTTGTTTTTTTTCAAATCCCGTTTCTGAAGTCTCTTGTGTAGAACATCCTGGATCTGCTTCTTTCATTCTATTAATGTTCAGTTCAGGCTTTTCCCCCTCTCTTTTCCCAATCAGCTGTGGGTGTGTACAAATTCTTCACACTTCTCTGATCTTCTTGTTTTATTGCTTTTTGTTGTGGTAGGGTTTTTTTTTTTTTGTTTTGTTTGTGGGTGGTTGTATTGTGGGTTTTTTTGCTTGTTGGTTTATTTTCCCTTGGAACCTAATGGTGATGCATGTTTCCAAGCAATGTTTCATTTCCATCTGGCCACATAAAACTAGCTGAGCACAAAACTTTTCAAAATTACCTGAATTTCCTGCCAGCAGAATACTTTTTTTCTTGATTTCCCCTTTAAGCCTTGATGTCAGCTATTTCCCTACAAGAATGTAGTGGTTTTCCATTTAAAAAGAAAAGTGTGTGTTCCATTTTAAAATGTCTTTTAGTCCTTGTTGTAAATAACTCCAGAAATGCTATTTCTAGGAAGATTTTAAGAAATTTATTCTTTACATGCATATAAAGTAAGTCCTTAATTTCCTTCTTCAGATTAAAAATTAGGGTTTTAGCCAAAAGTCAAAATGGCCTAGATTATATTTCACACTGTTCTTTGATTCTTTTTTTAAAAAGGATTTTAAGGCAACTCGGTGGTAATTTTTATTTATTTATTTAAGTAAAGAAACTTGTTTCATATGCTACATTTCCAGTAAGTTTACTCCTATAAAGTAAGTGTGTGGCTTGAAATTATATCTGGTTTTTGGGGTGGTTTTTCTAATTATAAAGCAAATGTGTAGCAGCATTGAAGACGGTTGATGCGATGTATCTCTCGGTAGCTGCTAGAGGGCAGCAGGATCCATTTTAAAACACCATTAACAGTTTCTTGGGCTACTAAACCCTCTCCTGCTGCTGTGTCCCAGCAACTTTTGCCTGCTGAAGCTCGCTCAGATTTGTAGCTGGTTTTTGGTCTGCCTGCACGCCTTGCTTTTTAGTGTTAGTGAAAGAAAACAGAAGTAAAATAGATATTACAGAAATCAATTCCAGGGAGCATCACTACTGAAACGCGTGTTCTTTCAGTAATGAGAAAACAGGTCCAGCTGATGGAATGATTTTTTTAGAGGTCATCTTTTACTTTTACTTTTCTGGGTTTGTTTTAGGCTGAGAAGCAGATATTCCTCTTTGGTTTGTATATTTTGTCCATATATTTATCTGAGTGAGAATCTTCATGTCATTAGGTAACATTTCAATTAACCTCAAAGCATCACACCTTGCTTTTCCCACTGGAAAAGTGTTATTTTGGGGCTAAATTCTCAATTGATTTCAAGAGGAACCAGTCTCCCTACATTACCCCGTAGATGTTGCTGCAGCTGATGTGACCAAGATGAACAGGCTCAGACCTTGCATTCCAGAGGAACCTGGGTGCTTGTGCTTAAAAGTTACTGACTTGATTGCCCTCACTAGGAAACTGCTGCTAAAAAGTAGGTTTTTTTAAATGGTCTGACTTCTTCAGAAAATTGTCAATTGGGTGCTTGTGCTTAAAAGTTGCTGACTTGGTTGCCTTCACTAGGAAACGGCTGCTAAAAAGTGGTTTTTTTTAAAATGGTCTGACTTCTTCAGAAAATTGTCAACTTCTGTCACGTTTAAAGGAAAATTACAAAGAAAATCTATCTTTTTTTTTTTTTTTTTTAGACCAGTTCATCTCTAAAATTACTTGGCACTTTTTTGAGAAGTTCATGCTTTTCTGGCTAAATTGTGGATTGTCTCTAATAAATAGCTTTTAATCGATGCAGCCATCTTTCCGCTCTTGAATCCAGGAGGCTTTAAGCCTTGAATTCAAAATGCAGTTAATAATTTGCAGTCTGTGCTGTTTGTCCCATCAGCTGGGGCTTGTCCACCTGGCTTATTTCTCATTCCCTGCCTTCTTTTTAACCTATTTTGGTCAACCGGATGCAAAATGGGATGTCTTAAAGAACCACAGAAATGGACACGATGACCTAGAGAGAGGTCATCTCGCTCTAGGAGAGGAGCTTCACCAACATCCCAGGAACAACTTGGGGGAAGCCTTGAAAGCCCAAAAAATGGGCTGCGGTGCCGTATCCATCCCCATCATTTCTCTCCTGGCCATCCAGCTTGCACCCCAGCGATGGCCACCGAGCCCTGGGATGCTCCAGCTCCCGCCGCAGAGGTGAAAGTCCATCTGTTTGCCAGCGTGGAGGTGTCAGCCCGTCATTTGTATGATCCCCCACCGCCGACCCCTTTCCCCCTCCTGCCTAGTTGAGATGTTACCCCTCTGACAGCCCGACAGGCGAGCGCCGCCGCAGCCCGCGCCCCTCCGCAATTATTTTCCCTAACAATTAACGCCGGTACTAACTTGACACCTTTTCCTTGTTTGGCTTTTGTAAACCATCATCCCTTTTTCTATTAATTCCCGGCATTAATATTTTCTTTCGCCCAAGTGCCGCCGTTCACCCGTGAAACAGTTTGAACATTATGTAGCTGTCAAGAAAGCGAGGGATTACCCAGCGTGCCTTGCCGCAGTAAGTGACACCACTGAGGCCCCGGTTTGAGATGTTTATTTTGAGAGTAAGCTGACAAGCATGAAGGCCTGATCCCAGAGTGGCAATCTTATTTAATTAAAAGGCCTCTTTTTATTATAGCTTTTTCCCCCCTTGCTATTTTTTTTAGCTATTTTTAGATAAATACATATATATGTTGTAGATAAAAATATATATTCATTTTTTGGTACATATATGTGTTTTTATATATATAAAAATATATGTAAATATAAAGGAAGACATTCTTTTATACGTATATATATATAAGAGTGATTGCTAAAGCCTGGCTCACGCGAGCAGTGCTGGGCAGCCCTTCCCCCTCTTCTATTTTCCTTTGCTGTATAACAACCTGGAGAGGTTTCAGAGCAATAATGCAATTGGAATTCGTACTTAGCTATAGTCTTCTTGCTTCCCATCCTGGAAGAAAGGGCCTGGACTTTTATATTTGTAGATATTGAACTTGCTAGCTGTTTGCTTTCTCTGTCTCCTCTTTCTGTTTGTCTTTTTTGGGTTTTGCCCTCGCTCATGGGTTTTCTCTGCCAAAAGCAGATGAATTATGGCCATAGACCACCTGCCTCCATAGCCGCCTTCATGCTTTCATTTCATCAGTTGCTTTCCTTGTCTTGGCCAATTGCTATTTCATGCACAGAATAGGTTGTGGATGTTATTATTACTGTTAATGTTATTTTTAATAATGCAGCTTCCTCCTGCTTATCCTGTAAATAAAAGCCAGTTCTTTTTTTTTTTTAAAAGGAGCTCAAAGCTGTTACTTCTTAACTTCTCCATCATCTCAGGGCAACTCTCTATGTCGTACGGCTACGTTTTATCTGTGTGTTACCACTCATTGTGGAAAATGTGCTGGTTTTAAGCTGTAAATTTTATATATGAGTATAATAATAGTTCTTAGAAGTATTCTAGGGAAAAGTCTAGTCCTAACCCATTGAAAACAATGAGAAGCTGCCCTCTCGACTTCCCTGGCTTTGGATCAGGCCCTTATTATTATTCTCTCTTAGAGAAGATGGAAAATAAACTTCTTTTTAAGTTTGCAGTATTTTTTTCACCAAAAGGCGTTGATTTCAGCAATTACTATTTAGGAAAAGGATCAGCTGCAGGCAGTATTTGAAAACCAACGGATATTTTCCTTCTGTGAATGAAACACCCCTTGTGTACAGAATCGGCCAGGGCTCTACAACTCTTCCCTTTTGTAAATGAAATAGGATAAAACATTTCTATAATTCTTAAAAATAAATCTGCATGTCCCAGGAGCACAGTTCTGCATAGTATATGTAATTCCAAATAGAAGCTAGCACACAGCTATTTTTTTTTTGAGTTTAAGTCTGCCTTCACATAACACTGATCAGATTTTTGGATGTTTAAATATGGATTTTTCACATTCTCACTAGTTTACCAAACTACTGACAAGATTGAGCACTGGTCTTACGCTGAGTTATTCTGAACTGCTGTGTATTTGTCAGCCAGTATCTCAGTGGGATCCGGGGGTTACAACAAATTCAGGTTATTTCTGAATATGAGAAGTCTGGTGTAGGAATCTGCCTTTCTCTGCCGGCAGCCCACACTGCAGGCTGAGGGCAGCCAGGACCGTCACGTTAGCTGATATTCTTCTAATGAAATTGAACCCTTAGTAGGGAATTTTAATTCCAAAAATATAAGGTATAATAGAGAAAATATCAATTATGACAGATAAACGGCATCTGGGATAAGTTAATTGTATATGCTGCTACACCTCGGTTTTATGCTTTCCCTTATTTGCAGCAGCTTGTGAGATTTTTAATTTTTTTTGCAAAGTCTGTATTCATTACTAAATCAACCATCCAGTTAAATCCTTCACGTACCTCATTCTCCCTTTTGTATGGTGTCCTGCACGGTGCTCGGTGTTGGTGCAGATGCCACCGGTTTAATAACAATAATAAAAACTTGATTCCCTCTTCTCTTTTCCTTTGACAGATGCAAGTTTTCTATTGCTGCCGAGTGGCGCGAGCCTCACGCTCTGTCTATGGACATCTGCTCCATAAAAATATGGGACATTATTGCCACGGCAAACTGTGCCACTTGGATTAAAAATGTGTTACCTGAAATATTGTTTGTTGTCTTTATGAAGTCTATTCTGCGTGTGGTTTTTAGCCTGGGCTGGTGAATAATGTCAGTATTTTTTCACTAAAAACGTCAAATTTGGTTTTCAGTAAATTGGCAAGTGACACCAGTGATGAAATCCTGACGGGTATTTTAGCTATTGTTACTGGTTTCCTCGGAGCTCCTCTCCAAGTTACGATGCTTTTGAGTTTTGGTCTTTTTATATATTCATAGTTGCAGGATCACGTTTTCTCTCTTCCACTGTCGTGGTGTTAGTTGGCCTGTGAATTGTCCTTCATCCCTGCTTCTGCTTGCTCTTTTCCCAAATTAAAATGGTCACTAAGCTACTAAAGAATAATTAACGTTCTTTAAGAATAACGCAGCAGAGATCAAGCAAACTATGAAGAATTTTTTCCTGCTTCAATAGGCTTCCGAGTTCTGTTTAATTGATGTCCTCTATGAGCTAGCAATTTTTATATAGGTAATTAAGTATATGCATGGATATATAAAATAAGTCATTACTATTTCTTATTGTTATTTATTGTTTAATGAAAATATAATTTAAGGTGGGGGCAGTTCTAATTTATTTTTTTACTAATTATCACAGGTACAAGTGACCCCTACGTGAAGTTTAAACTCAATGGGAAAACTCTGTACAAAAGTAAGGTGGTCTACAAGAACCTCAACCCAGTTTGGGATGAAACTGTTGTGCTGCCTGTACAGACCCTCGATCAAAAACTCTGGATCAAGGTAAGTTTTGGGGATAGATTTTTGAAAGATGGGTAAATATTTATCTAAGCAATTATTTTCTACTTTAAGAACGTATTGATTTTTATTCACTGTAGCAGCATTACATAAAACATGATCCGGTTTAAGAGTTCCAGCAATTTCAAATTAAAATGCACATATGTCTTTTCCAGATTTCACTCGTGTGTTTTGCTTTCCGTCTGCAAAAAAAACCCAGGTTGAAATAAAACTCCTTGTCTGGAGATGTTTAAAGCAACGGAGCTAAATTCTGCTCACTCTTACCGGGCTTGTGCAAACTCAGGGAAACCAGTCGCGGTTTCGTAAGCACGTTTTAAGAGTGTAATTTGGCTGGGTCGAACAGAATTATTACCTGGGATGCAGCCGTGACAAGTAGCAAAGCCTTTTCTCGTTAGGAGTAACGTTACAGTTACCAAAACTGCGAGCTACCAGTTGTGAGCACTAATTGCTAAAACATCTGTAGCCAGAAGTACCTGATTTTCAGGCAGCCTTTTCGTTATACTGTGGCACGGAGCAAAAAGGAACAGGCACAATCCATAGCAGCACACATGTCTCTGTTTACATAATATTAAGAAGATACTTTCAAAATGCTGTTTAAATATTTACTTAAAAATACAAATTAGAGCAGGGAGATGGAAAATTATCCCTGAATTATATCTCAGCTTTGATCTTTCAAATACAAAATTGAACTGGAAAGGCTTAAAATATCTGTTCTTTTATCGGCTGGGATAAAACTGGCTTATGATGTGAAAATTACAAATGTTTATTTTATTTTGCTACCAGGTGTACGATAGAGATTTAACATCTTCAGACTTCATGGGGTCAGCGTTTGTAGCGCTCACTGAACTTGAACTCAATAGGTAATACGTTTGTTTAATTACAGGTTGTTAATGCAGCTTAATTGAGAAACATAGGAAAATAATGAAACGCTTTTGCTCTAGCTTGGAATTTGTCTATTCATGAAAACTTATTTTGATAGAAGGGTGGGGAGCACATTTTTAAATAAAGAAATCACTTGAGATGAGTACTGTACACACATGATTTTATCTGGAGTTATGTTTTGGATTCAAATCCAACCTGGATGAGCCCAGCTCGGCAGAAGACGCCCTTTCCTTTTCATGTCTAGGAATAAGAGTTTCTATATTGTTTAGGGAGAGCTACACCAGAATAATTTATGGAGGTGGAAGAAGAAAAGGAGGGAGAAGGTTGAGACCCCTCCTTAGCCCTGTGTAGCACGGGGTGTCTCTTTCTGTGTAGAAGGTTGGCTGAGAGCTCCCCGTTTCCAGCCTCCCCCCGCAGCCGTCCGTCCCCACGGCAGCTGCATCTGGCCCTGATTTAGTGCGGAGGCAAAGCCTGCTCCTTTTGTCTGCTGCCACTGCTTGGTCTCAATGTGGAGCTGGAAGCCAGGAATTCAAGTTTGGAGTTCTCTTTTATACTCCCTCACTCTGTGACTTTTTTTTTTTTTTTTTTTTTTTGGAGAAAATGAGTTTTCCCTGTGCGGGTTTATTATAGCCCCAATGGCTGTTGTATCCAAATTTCTAGCAACATTAATGAATTTACCCATGAGGTAGTGCCACCAGGTAAATACCAGCATTCCCCTTTTCAGAGAGGGAACTGACTCATGGAGGGAGGTTAAGCACAGGCAGGGGTAAGGCAAAATCCAAGTCTCGGGAGTCGAATCCCATCCATTGCTGTTAGAAAATTCACTGGGATGAGTTTCTCTGTCACTACTCTTCCCTGTGGAGGTGGTAGTGACTTAATTCAGCCTGTATCTGTATACAGAGAGTTATGAGTATTAAGTAATGCTATATAGATGCTAGCCTGCGTTATTAAAAGGGGGGTGTGCTTTGTCAGAACTAAGAAGGAACCCTCCAGGTTTCCCGTTTTAACATTTAAACTCAATATTGGGAATATCAGACAAGAAGCTGAAATTTGCACAGCTCAGCGTGACCTTTAATAATCAACTCGAGTTAACTGCAGTCAATAAATGCATGTCTGTTTTTTTTTTTTTTTTTTTGCTTGTAGAACTACTGAACAGGTCTTAAAACTGGAAGATCCCAACAGTTTAGAAGATGACATGGGAGTGATTGTATTAAACTTGAGTCTAGCCGTCAAGCAAGGAGACTTCAAGAGAAATGTAAGTGGCTTAGAAAATCAAATTTATAGCTGGAATTTGTAGGGAGAAAAAGAAAAAGAGCTAGCATAATCTAATTTACTGGGAAATGCCACCTTTATTTTCATCCTCTGAGACTCAGTATTGAAATCCAGATAGAGCATAACTTTAAAAAAAAAAAAAAAGGCCCATGTTTAACTGGGTAAAAGTTGGGTGGATGTCTGTAGCTGTGTGGTTCCGTCTCGTAGCTGGGATGTGCCCTGTGGCAGTGCTCTCCCTCCATTGAGGGGGGTCATATCCATCACTACATCCTGCAGCTTGCTGAAGTGAATGCAGAAACGTACCTGCTGTGATTGCTATTCCAGAGCATTCTATTTTCACCTAGGAGTTTAGATTTTAGCCCTTAAAGAAAAAAAAAAAAAAAAGTCATATTTTTTTTTCTTTTTTTTTTTTTTTTTTTAAAAAAAAAAAAAAAAATTATTTTTTTTTTTTTTTTTTTAAAAAAAAAAAAAAAAAAAGAAAAAAGAATATGACTTCTTTTTTTCTTTTTCTTTTTTTCTTGTCAATGAAAAAAATATATCTGTGTGAAATCTAAAAGCAGGGATTTGATGTTAGGACTTAAACTGCACCCATCCTGTGGAGGAGCACACTGCCTGAGAGGAAGAGATTGCTTGTAAAAATCCCTGATTTTTGCCACTAACAGTTTCTTGACTGAGTTCAATTGAACTTGGCTCCTGATGCTGAAATATGGTGCATTTAGTGATGCTGGAAACCCAGAAGAACCTGGGCAGAGACTGGGAATGACACAATTAAAGCTGACAGCTTTTAAATTTCAGGTCCTGCACATGTTTGGGTTTTTTTTAATTTTTTTTTTTTTTTAATTTTGTTTTCATCTCTTAAGATTCGTACTAGTGTTTAACACAGAGTGTGGAGCATACCTGTGTTGGTGAACTCATCCAGCAAGGGCTGGGGAAAGCCAAGATCAGGCATTTACTGGACTGGCTTGAAAACCAGAGCTAATTTTATATATGTGTAACAAATACGTAAACAGAAAATCTTCTTACAAGTCTTCAGTGTAGCCTAGTATGAAAGCTGTTGTTTACAGCACATTATTAAATTAAAGGTATGGAATTCCAGTCTGAATGGGATTATTTATAGTAACATAAATGATTCAGTGGATTGGAAAGCAAAATGAGAAAAAGCTGATGTGGGGTGTCTGCTGTTCACTATTTGTTTTTCAAATAGCTGCCTTTTTTGAGAATTGTAAAGTCTCAATTAATATTAAGATAATTGTAGAGTTATTTCTACCTCATTATGGGATTATTTAAAGGCTTAATGACATTATTCAAAACACTGTTGTCATATCTATATATCTATATTATGAGGTGACTTTGACCTGGGATGTGAATTCCTCCTCTAACTTGCACGAGAGTGTTGTTGGCACACATGTCACTGGATTGCAGGAAGCAGGAAAGCAAAGACATAAAGTTTCTTTAGTGAAAAGGCAGTTTAGCCAAAAGAACCTCAGGAACTCTTCTGGGATTTTAGGGAGAGATGGGCTAAAGCGGACCTAGCCAGTGAGACAGAAAATTCTTTTGTTTAAAGTAGCAGCTTTTGGTACTCTTGGGTGCTTAGTTAACATTCAGAGTGCAGAGAGTTGGTGCACACTGTAATTTTTTTTTAAAGTCGATGTTTTAAACCCTCATATTTCAAATGCAAATTGCTCAGCCATTTCCAGTAGAATCAGAATAGTGAAATGGCTCTGTCCACATTAGCACTTAACAGCAAGATGATTTTTTTTTTCCTTTTTAAATTAGCTTAGTGTGGAACCAGATGGCACCAAAAGTATAAGCCATGTTTCTTACTAATGGCTCTGGGTCTCTCCACTTTTTATTCTTGATTACTTTTTTATTTATTTTTTTTTTTTTTTTCCCCTGGTGCAATGCAGGTATTTTGAGTTTGTTGGTTGTTGTGTATCATGAGGGCGGGAGGTAGATGAATGCAGTCATAGATCCAGCCCCTTACTTATTACTAAGCTTTTCTAACACATTTGATAAGCTGCTGTTTGATTTATTAACTAAACACTTTCTCTGTTTTACTCCATCTCTTTTTGCTCTTTCTGGGCTCTCTTTGGGACGACGGTGGGGACTTGTGAGCAGAAATGGTCAAGTCGGAAGAGGCGCAGTTCATCCAAGGTAATCCATATTTTTTTCTCTTCCAAAAAATCCAGTCTCATCCCAAAATCTGTGCCGTCCTCTGAAACAGAAAACATAAACATAGGAAAAATCTCAAGTATAGATGCAACCTGTCTTAACACGATGGCTCTGTTACTCTTTGCTTTTTTGATTTTGTTCAGTGTGATGAGAAATTGCAGCTGTTTTCTTATTGTAGGTCCTATGGTAGTGTCTAGGGCAAGGAAGAGTAAGACCTAATTCAGCAAAAACCTGCAGAAAGAGAGGAAAAAATGTCTGTAGTAAGGAAATGAGTGTAAATACAACCAAAAAAAGGAGCAGTGGAGGATTTGTGTTGTTTAAGTGCACCTGAAATGTGGCTGGTAGTTGGTACTGGAGTTGGACACGGGTCTCCGGGTTCCCAGTCTAATTGTCTGGGACACCTCTCGCTGTGGGAGGGATTTTGTGAGGCAGTATTTCTTCTGGTCACTCCTGTGGGTTTTGAAATTCCTTTTGTTCTTGGGTTGGAGACCAAGCAGAGAGTTTTCATTACCAGCAATGTAACACGATTTCAAAGATTTGTGTGTTGCTACAGGTCTGAATAACTTGCTTGGTCTTCTGTAGTATCCCTGAAGGCTTCCATTACTTTTATATTCCTCTACTGTTCCACTTTTGCATTAGATTTTAACTTGTTCGGGAAACAGACTGTGGCTTTTTATTTGTTCTGTAAAGCTTTAATTTGCTATTGAGTAAATAACAGTGATAGAGAAACTGCAGGCTCCAGAATGGGGCTTGAGAGCTATACGGTCTAACTTTCTGAAAGGCAGAATTTGGCTCTTATGAGGACACATATGCATCTTGGTATTTTTCCTATATAACTATTGGTTTGGGCCTAAATAAATTGAATAATTAACCTCCTCTTGTTTCATTCATTACAACTGTGGTGTGCGATGTAGAGGAGCCAACTGCCTCAGGTATTGTGCCAGCAAGTATATTATTTTTGTCAACAGAAGAAGTGCAAAGTACAGCTCTTGGAGCTGGACAGTAGCTCGGTGAGCCCTGGATCCTGGGATAACACAGCCCTTTCCATGGCACTCGGTGCAGAGAGTCGCCAGGCATCCCCGAATGCCGTATGACAGAAGGTGATGGAATAATTGAAGAGCTCAGCACTTTAGTTTTTAACTAAAGCTCTGGAAATTACTGTGCCCTCACTCAGTCACTGTAGCTTGATCCCCCTTTTCCTCACGCGTGCACACACAGCTGTCTCTTGACGCTGGTTGGCTTTGGGTCCTAGGAAAGAGAGCCAGGTTTTTAAACTCTGGTTCTTTTTGTCCAGAATAGCCAAACCTCTGTCTTGGTTGCTGTCACTGGCATTTTTTTTTTCGGTTAGACACTGTATCTCGTTGCATTTTGAAAAAAAAAAAAAAATATATATTTTTATATACGTACAGGTTTTTGGACCTTTAGCTGTAAGCTATATGACCAGATCGTTCTCAAGGCTCTGGCTTGTGCATTAGCATCTTTTCAAATAAAATTAAGAGGTGCTGAAGCATGGTACTGAGTTAGGAGAAGTGAAAGTATTGCTTAAAAGAGGAGAGAGGGGAAAAAAAAAAAAAAGAAAAAAGAGCTGCAACCTTGTGCTCTATTCTGTTCCAGTCACTAGAGGGTAGGAGAGCTTCAGTTCTTCCTAGGGAAGACACAGTTCATGCTCCAGTGTGATCTCTAAAGAAAAGATCTGTGACCATCCAAAGGCAGTAAAAATATTTCCCAGCATGCGCTGGAAAAATCTGACAAAGCAGTATTTCCTAGTTTATTGATTCTGCTACTGCACTAAAACACTAGTACTGTACATCAATAACCATCTTTAGTTAGGAAACTCTGGTCTGTGGAAGCAGTACTAGCAGTTTGTGGCAGAACATAAATGCTAGAAAGAAAAATTGTGTGCATGGGGAATATAGGCGCCTAGGGAAGGCACAAGAGGTTATAGAAGAATAGCCAGAGAGTATGATGGGGTAGAAAACAATGTTGCTGGACGAGATAAAGATACAGGAATAAGGGGAGCAGGGGAAATGGAGAGAGCTCTATAACAGATACACAAACTTGTCTCTTTTTTTGGCTACTGGGCTGACTCTGGTTGGTTGTTGCAGGAGAAAAAGTCTGTATACTTCCTATTTGAGCAGCTGAACTCAGATCTAAAATTCACCTCTGTAACATTAGGCAAATAGTTTTCTATTTGAAAGGGTTTTCCTGGAGTTTTATGCTGAACTATAGCTGACCTCTATTGTAATATTTAGCTTTTCTTCTACAAATACAGGAGAAAATACTTATTTTAAGGGTGGATTAAACGAATATAACTTTCACAGCTTTTTTTAATCTGAATTGCCTATATGAAAGAAATCTGGTTTTACTCTAATTTGACCACTTTGTGTTATCTCAGTGCAGATTTGGCACATCAGTATCCTGAAAAAGTCTTGTCACATCAGTCACGGGATTCTTGCAGGCTTCCCAAGTTCACCTCAGATGACCAGTACCCCTGCTGATGGCATTAGTACCTGATGTGACCCCATGTCAGACTGGCAAAGGGGTTCACATGGGTGATTGTGGATAACATGCCTTCTTCATGTGTGTTCTCTGCTTTTTGAGGAAAAAGCTACATTTCAGACAACAACAAAAGCAGCAGCAGTACTAGATCTCCAGTCCCGTTACAGTTGCTTCACAGACATTACATATAGTAAGCAAGAAGGATTTCAGTGACTGAATATTGTCTTTTAAATCATTTTGGTGCAAGAGCTGTTGAACTGGATGATTTAGCTATCTGTTGATTACACAGTATATATTTTTCACTGCTGCTAGAAGGGAGTCATCGCACTTTTGGGCGCACTCCCAAGGCATAGGCAACATATCCAGATTCCACGTTTTTATGGGAGCTGAGAACATCATTGTCCTCTGTGGGAGCTGTCTCCAAGAGCACAGCTTTCTTCTCTTTCTCATAGAGGGTGGCATTGCAAAGGGAAGAATATACTATTAGGCGCTATTAATATATGCACTCATATCTGTGTATTGGCAAGCTCTCCCCTCTTTTCTGTTTTTCTTTCTGGGGTGCAGAGGGAGTTGGTAGCTGTCTCTCCTGGAGCCCAACACGCTGATGCTCAGTAGCCTTGTTTGTCCCGGGTGGCTTGAGTCTCACCCTGAGTGCCCCACACGCTATTTCCAGCATTTGTACAGCTGAATAACCTTTAAGTGTTGAACATCTAGGAAGCAAATAAGCAGGTTTGCTTGGGGTGGATTGACCCCCAGCAGTTCGGTCCTGAAACAAAAGCGACGCAGTTGCCACCTTGATAGCCTAAGCTGATTGAATAAATTGGCTGAAAGGCTGGCCGGACCCAAGTGCTCCTCGGCGTCTCAATGCAGGGGAAAATCCCTCGCTCTCCTTTTTTTTTTTTTTTTTTTTTT
>NW_015090862.1:14884151-14887574 GCF_001431845.1 Calidris pugnax
TTTTTTTTTTTTTTTTCTGCGTGGGCTGTTAGGTTTCATTTTTGCCTGCCTCATTGTATTTGGCTTTGTCCCACAATACCCCGTGGGCAGCAGCGCTCTCCGAGCGTTTCGTGGAGCGGAGGGACTCGGTTGCCACAGGGTCACGCGTCGTGGCAGCAATCTCCTGTCGGTTCACTTGCCTTTCCCGCTGCCCTCTCCTCTTTCCCAAGGGGAGGCTGCCTCTGCAAAATGGTTTCCCTGCCTAATGAGGAGAGGTCCAAAGAGTCTTCCTATTTGCGTGTTGTTGTTTTCTCAAATGGCAAATTACGTGGCCCAGTTTCGCCGCTGACCTCTTCACGGGGATTGCAGCAGGGCTTCTGTTGTCCTGTCTCATCCTTTTACATGAAAGATGTGAGAGATGGACTCGCTTCACACTTGGCCACCTCGCCGTGTCATTTAAATGTACAATTTTTCTGCATCTCTTTATTGCTTCAAAAACAAGTTTGAACTTGGGGCATGTATGTGTGTGTCAGGAAGAGAGACAGATTTGAAAGCAGCCCTGATGCACCAGAGGGGATTCGCTGGGTGCCTATAGAGGGAGATTATATACAAATGGTGTTAGCAGGGAGACTTGAGCTCCTAAAGGATTTTGTGAAGCTGGGTCAATGAGCCGGTTCTTTCTCCTCCAAAGCCCCATCATTCTTGCTGGTGTCCCATGTTTGCCCCTGTGAAGGCAGAATATGGCCCATTTGCTCATTCTTGTCCAGATTTCTTTAAATCAGAATGAGAAAGTAATAAAAAATTGAAAGTTGGTGTAAGAGGGTTTTATGTTGATTTTAAAACCAGGAACTAGAAAATGGTACTGTGAGCACTGATTTTTAATTTTTCTGTTTAGAGATGAGGGACGTTTTCTGGGGAACTGTTCTTTCTAAGCAGCAGTGAGAAGAACCATCTTCTGTTCCTCATATAATAGGGTTGTCGTCTATGACCAGGCCATACTTTTGCTTCAGAAAAGATTACTCATTACTTTCCTGATGTTGCAAAGTCCCTAAATCAGCAGTAAACATGAGCTCTTAGACTTGAAAAACATCTAGTTTGTTTTTTAAGAGTAAAGCTTTCTGGATGTTCTTGTGCTTACTGTTTTCTTTCTGTTTGGCTTGTTTGAGGGATGCTTTCTGTTCAAGTTGTTAGCCATTTTACAGCAGTGAACTGCTCATAAAAGTGACCTTCATGGTATCTCTGGTTATTTGCATCCAAAGCCCAGCCAAAATCAGAGCTCTATCTGGAGACAACCCCTTGAATTCTGGGCTTAAGACTATCTTGATTTCAAAAGTGATGAGAGGAGCAGGAAGGAATAAGCAAACTTGTCTGATGTCTTGTGCCTGGGACGTATGCCAACTTCCATCATAGAGTATATGTTTCCTAATTTCCAGCCTCATAGCCTGATACTAGCTTCAGCCAACTTTTCTGTACCTCTGCAAGGCACCTTTACTTTGGTCTGGGCTGTAGCCAGAGTGTGAGCTGGCTGACTGCAGAGAGTTTACAGGAAAATATAGCAGGAGAGGCCTGAAGGACCTGGCATCCATTCTGGGAGCACAGCTGGAAAGAGCTCGGGTTCAGCAGCAGGAGGAGCTGAACTAACCAACTGTGGAGGCGTCTGTAGCCTGGGAGGTAACAGAGAAAGGAAAAAGCTGAATAAATTAAAACACTTTACAATTGTCACTGATTAAGCAATTATGTCCTCCTTTTCTGGCCATATAGACAGGGGCTTTGACTTTTCTGGTCTCGTTGTGCAGGCGAGTTAGTGTAGTGATGGCTGGAGGGAAATTGTTTGGGGTGGTTTTTTCCATCCTTGTTTTTTCCCTGAGTAATTTTGTTGGACGAATCACTGCACTTCTCTGTGCTCTGTTCTGTATAATAGTTTTTCCAACTCAGAGGGAGGCTGTGAAATTTAATCAATTAACTCTGTGTAAATCAGTTTGAAACGAGTAGGTGCGGAGTATCGGAGAGGAGGTAAGACTTTTAAAATAAATAATGCACTAGCATTTTCTTGTCGCCTGGGAGGCATTTTCTGTAGTGCAGACTTCCCCAGGCAACACTAAAGTTGACTCATTGATGCTCCAGGTCTCTGGGTCTACCATACGTCTGGGTTTCCCCAGACGTGCTTCCTTCCAGAAACGGTGAGTGGAATCTGAGACACTGCCTGTTTGGCTGGGATTTCCATCAGGGTGGTCAGACGAACAACCTGCCAAATACCCAGGGAAGCCAGAGAGGTGGCCGCAGAGCATGCACAGAGCAGTTCTTTGGCTGTGTATGGAGATCATAGAAGGCACAGGAGACGTGCCAGACCTGCTGAGCACACACTGTGGGAGCAACCTGGGCATGTCCAGGAAATCCAAAGCATTCCTAACGGATGGGCTGTCTTGCAGGGGTGCGAGGCAAGGAGCCATCCCGGGCTCTGCGCTGCTCCATTTGGGAAGAGGCCTGTGGTGGTAGCAGAGCTGGGTTTGGGGGAGGTAGAAAGCAGATTGCAGCCATTGAGCCTCTGGTGAGGTGCTGCAGATCAGCACTGTGCCCTAAACCTGTTGCAAACATCTTGGTTTCTTTAACGTGGGATGCTCTAAAGTGATGCTAGATCTTGTCCAGAAAGTCGTGTCCACGTCCTGTAAGCTGGAGACCAACATAGCCCTCTTCTGAGATGAGCACAGAGTGCTTTGGCAGATGTGCAGCCATCTGGAAAGGGGGTGCACGAGGCCATTTCCTAGGGGCCACCTGTGCTGGAAGGTCGGAGTTGATGCATTGCAATGTGCTCTAGTAATACCGGGCTGCAGGCACTGATTTTTCCTGGGACCGCACAGAATCCGGGCTCGTTTGGGTACCTCCCAACAGTCCTTTGAACTGTCAGGTCAGTGGCTAAAAAGGTGGGGTAATCTACGCTGCAGAACTTGGGTCGGAAGGCCCCCTGCGCTGAGCGACTCTCTAAAATACTGCCCTGGTTAAAAAATGAAAAGAATCCAAATTTGACTTGAAAACTGAGTGATAACAACTGTCTTTCGTGCTCAGCCTGGAAGCTTTGAAGAGTGCTGGATGCTTTGTTTTTAAAAGAAATTGTAACGCGGATAATAAGCTTTGTCTGTTTTTCTTTTTTTTTTTTTTTTTTGTGAACTAACATCAAATACCTCGTGTGGCAAAATTAAGCTTGTTGGGCTGAGTTTTTATATTAGAAATCACATATATCCTGCAAAGAAGTAAATAATTTCTCAGGGTTCTGAATATATCCATGATTAACTTGATATGTAATGTTTAATAGCATGTTTAATTTTAAAAGAGAAGGCTGTAAAGGGTTCAGAGAAAGCTACAGTTGTTTACTTTTTCACAAAATGCAATTGTTTCAGTCTTTCTCTTTCAAACATGTATACACAATCAGATATGACTATAGCAGGG
>NW_015090862.1:14887760-15054681 GCF_001431845.1 Calidris pugnax
GGGGGGGGGGAGGGAGAATCCTTGGTCCTAAAGCAGCGAGTACATCACATCAAACATGACTATGTTAAATACTAAAATGTTCAAAGTACAACTGAGATAGATAAAGGCTTTGATGGGAAGTGGATATTTCCCAGGGACATTACAAGCAATAATCCAGATGTTATGGTGTAATGCAACGAGTGTCCATGGATAGATGGGGAGCTCAAGCCAAGCAGCGCCTGCTGTAGGCCTTAGCCCTCCACTCCCATGCTGTTACGCCATATGGAAGCAATCTCCAGGCCCCTTTAATAGCCAGCTTTGGATTCCATTTTCACAGGGCTCATAGAGCTAAGTGGAGCTGTTTTATGGACAAGTTAGATAGAAGCCTTTCCAAGATAAACATCCAATTCGAAATTAGGACATACCAAGCTGCAAAATTATTTTAGGGCATATTTCATGGAAGCACTGCCATTTTTCTGAGGCGATTGCCAGACTGTAGAATGCCCTTTGATCCCTTGTGGACATTACTCCCTTTTTTATAAAAAGGATTTTGAAATAGTTCAGTGTTTAGGGAGGAATATATCTGCCGGGACTTTGAAGTATGTCCATGGGAACAGTCATGCTTTAGCTTTTTGGCCTAAAAGACGAACTTTACAAAAAAAAAAAAGAAAAAAGAAATTACATTGCAGCTGGATTTATGAATCAAAAATCTCGTTTTCTTTTTAAAGGTAGGAATTTTTAATCAGCGTGCCAGGAAAGCCAAATGGGGTGTTTAAATAGAAGTATATTAATATGCTTGTGGGATTCAAAGGGTTGGGTATTTTAACCAGCAAAAAGCGAGTAAAAAAATTTGTGAGTTCACCACCCATGATTTAAGAATTTTGTTGCTGGGTAATTGATCCATAAAAAGTAATCTTCAGACATCAGGTGCTTTTGCAATCGTTTTATTTAGCAACAACATTTCTTACTTGCTTTTAAAGCTAACACGTCCTGTTTTAAAGTGACTTGTGAAATCTTCTCCTCCGTCTTGCTCCCACCTGTATGACATGATTGAAGCTCCAAAGTGTGGCGAGTTAAAAGTTGCTTCACGAGAATAAAATATGGCAGGATTTTTACTGCAAGAAGAAGAGTATAGCCTTGAGTTTTCATGTTTCCAGCTCACTCCCCCCAAATAAAGGCCTACTTAATCATCCTCTGTCCAATAAAATATTGCCAGTTAGCAAACTGTTAGCACAGCCGTGCTATGTAGGATGAAGCTGCGAAGGTAACAAATGTGGCTACCAGGTAACCATAACTCCAGATAAAGAGCCTGGTGGTGTCAGTGTTTTTTCTGCAGGCATCAGTATTTTTGATTCGTGAGCTCGGTTTCTGGAAGCAGGAGCTCCAAAGTCAGCAGGCGAAGAGCTAACGTGGATGACAAGCGGTTGAGCGATTGAGGAGGTGGAAGATGGGTGTTCAGCCTTTCACCTGGCCATAGTCTTTATGACTGTGGGCTGTCTCCCCAGAAAGGACAGACCCACGTTTTATGGACGTAGCTAGAGACATCCAAGATTTTATTTTAGTTTTTCCTCTCCAGCACTCTCCTGTGTCTTTCCCTGCGCCAAGGTGACAGATTGCTCTCGATGCTCGAGGTCTGCACTTACCAAAGCTCAGCCAGGTTAGCTGAAGTGGAATTCTCTGGTGGTTTAAGCTAACCCTGCTGGTTTTGCTCTGATGCTGAACACCGTCCCTTCACGGGGCCAGCTGTAGTACAGTACAGGCAGAAAATCCATAGAATCCTACTGCCCTCTGTTCTCTGCTTTACTCCTAGGGGACCATGGTACCTCTCTCACTTCTGGTGCTTTCGTATCACAGTTTGAGCATTAAAATGTGGGTTTTAGTGTATAAATGTTTCATGTTGCTGACTTCCTTTTCAGTCAAGCTTCATACGGAGCATGCGACTCTCTGACTCTTTGCGCAAGAACCAGTTGTGGAATGGCCAGGTCACCATCACGCTCTTGGAGGGGAAGAACATCCCTGGAGGGTGCTTGGCAGACAGTTTTGTTCTCCTCAAACTGGGAGATCAAAGATACAAGAGTAAGGTAAGTATTAAGGATTTCCTTAAGTTTGCTGAAGCCAATAAGGTACTTGGTGGTTTTTTTACTGATGTTGCTACTTCAGATGGAACTATTCTTGACTCTCTTTTATGTAGGCGAGATCAAAACCAGGAGACCAGATCAGGGATATTAACATTTTACTAATATGTTTTACATGCCAATATAGAAATAGGAAGTTAGGAATAGTGTGTGTATGTGTTTTTGTGCATTTAACATACTCATCATATTGATGGATGTCTGACATCAATATGAAATGAAATAGAGCTACATGCATCACACATGTGTTTTGTTCTCTGCCAATACAGAAGTTAGGTTTGCAATGTTAGGTATGCTGGAAAAGCAGACCTGAAATGGTTCCCAGTGCAGGGGAATTATTACTTTTTTTTTTTTTTTTTTAAGAACCTTTCTTGAAAAATATGTTACATATAGCAGAACCCATCCCTTACTCTCTAAACACACAGAATATTCCATGGTTTTGATTTGAATTTTCATTCTTCTACGCTGTGTTTACTTGTATCCAGTTTCATGGGAATCTAAGAAATGAATGGGGTTCCTAAAGATACACATTTCAACTCCAAAGTCTAATAAGGAGAAGGGAGATCCTGTAATTAAAATAATATTCTGTTGAGAGAGCAAGAGCTCTGCATGTCATGAACTGGAAGTGTGGAGAGAGGAGCAGGAGGAAACAAACCAATTCCCTTCTGTACAAAATGTGCAGAGCAAGTTCACAGAACATAACGTTCAGATGTAGGCGCATCTGAAACCTGCACTCTGTCCCCCACATTGGACCTCAAACCAAGGTCATGATATAATGTTTTTATTTAGAAAAGCAGCTTTGAAAAATAACAAATGGGTTAGGTATCTTAGAATAAATATATGTTATTCCAGTTAAGATCCTTTTTTATGTTTCTCTTTAATGGTCCGTTGGCTGTGTCACGAATCTGCAAAACTGCACTGTTTGCAGTCACAGAAAATTAAGAATTTTAAAATGGGGACTCAAGTACAATGTTGCTTGCAGTGACTTGATTGCTTAGTAGTTCTGTCTGGGGTCCAGCAAGACTTGGGGACCTCTGCTTTTGTACCCTAATTGGACTTCAAATTGACAGTGTTTCATGTTCTTTCCTGGAGTTTTTTCAACTTATGAAGTATGATCTCTCGTGGTCCAGAAAAGCAGATAAGGTGGGGAGAAATCTCAGTCATGGTCTAGCTAATCCTATCTCCTGTTCTCTCAGTGGCCATGCTGATATTGATGGTGGGTAGTGTAGTGTGATATGAACTGCAAGTGATTTAAGTCCCAATCCAGTGAATACTCAGAGTAACCTGAACACACGAACAATCTCACTGAACTCAGAGGGACAATTTACAGATATCAAATTAACTGGTTGTTAACAATTTCAAGGCTGCGACTTCTTTGTCTGTATGTTAATACAGAAGGATAAAAAAATACTTGAGTTCCTGAATTCATTCAAACCTGTTTTCAGGTGATTGTCCTCAAAATGTTTATTCTTTACTTTTTCCAGTGTGTGATGTTGAATGATGACCACAGTCCACTGAAAGTGGAGCTGGTGGATCCAACTTGCATTTCAGAATTTCTCCAGCCATTTATTCATGTCACACTGGCATATCTTTCATTATTGGGAAGAGGAAAGAGTTTTTAAGGAAGATGAGGCTGTGCGTGATGGGCTGGGGAGCTTTGGTTGGAATGACCTTAGTACTTGATGCCCTAACATCTAGAATTGATATGTGCTTTACTGTGGAAATAAGTACCATTTAAGAAAAGTAAATATTATAACTGCATGTTTTCTAGACACTGTGTAAGAGTGCAAATCCTCAGTGGAGGGAACAGTTTGATTTTCACTACTTCTCTGACAGGAAGGATATGTTGGACATTGAGGTCTGGAGAAAGGATAACAAAAAGCACGAGGAGCTTTTGGGAACGTAAGTGGTTTATTTCGGGGGATAAGGGGTAAATGCAAAAGATAATGTGATTTTTATTATGATTTCTTAAACTGGTCAATTTATTTTCCTTATCAGCATCATACTGTATGTTTCTCTCCTTAATTCCAGTCATGTCCAGATGCTTCTGAAAGGGTCTGTTTATTAAAAACTATTATGGGGTAATTGATTAACCACAACCTGAATGCAGAGACACACAAGCTGACTCTGCACATGCCAACTGTAAAATCCAGAATACTCCCTGAGCCCAGTGGCAGCCGTTTCTGGGAGAGCTGGTGGCAGCAAGGGAGACAGTACTTGTCTGCGATTGCGTGGTGATGCTGCTCCAGCCCCGTTGTGCTCTGCAGGGCTGATTTGCAGCTTCAGGCTGGTGCCAGCTCAGGGATCTCTGCTCCTTTTGAGTGGAACTGGTGTCCCTTTTATCTGCTTGCACCTTGGTGGTATCTTCTTGTAGCCTTGTTTATGGGTCCTGTTACCTGGGTTTGCTTTATTTGGATAATCTCTTCCCCGTTGCCACAGAGGACTGATCTCAGTGGCTTTGGTGCCTCATGCTATTGCACAAGCTCATGTTGTTTAAAGCATCGTTTTCAGGGGTAGCCTCACAGGCGATCAGCCCATCTCCTGACTGATACCAGTTTTTGTTGCACTGCATTATTTCATTATAGCTTCGAATTCTCAAGTAATGATCTTATGCCCTGTTAGCAGATGAGATATTTTGTGGGTTATTAGTTGAACCTTATTTTAATTTCTTTATGGGAATAGAATATGGTGCCCGCTCTTATGTCCTGTTCTTTCCTCTCCACTCTAACTTCATCTTATTTTGTACAGTATTACTACAGTCTTGGTTTCCTAGTAGTAACTGTATCTTCTTCCTTCTTCTGGCTCGCAGCCTTGTCATTGAGACCCATCTCCCCAAAACACATCTGCACAGTTGGCTACACGCAGCAGCACTAACAACCATTTAATTTACTGGAGCCCCTCCTGGCTCTGTCTGTGCTTATCTGCTCGCAGGATCGGTGCCACAATCTCTAAATTCTTAGGTGCAGGGATCCTGTCTGCAGTTGTTTGCTGTTCTCACCTGGCGAGCGTTTCACAACTTGCTGACTAAATAACAGTAACTCATAAGAACATTCTCTTACTTTAAGCATTCAAATAGTTTGGAACTATTCACTGAGAAGAACAATGCCCTCTGGCTCTACAAATGTTTGTGGTTTTGCAGAGCAGGAAATGCTTTCTGGCTGAATGCTATTGCTCATCACATGGAGAAGTGGCTGAAGATGAATCTGTTCCTTCCATTCTCACAGTTACTTTTATTACTTCTGATATTCTGTTTAGAGGCAGGAAATGTAGCAGTGTTTGTGGCTTGCCTCTGTGCAGTCTCCCTGCTGCTGGAGAAATTCTTCCTTAGGTTTTTCCCCCTCTTTTTTTTTTTTTTTTTTTTTTCTGGCAGGTGGTGTTCAATGTGGCAAAAAATTATCAGCAAAATGCTTATTCTATTATTCAAGAATTCAGCATAGGGAAAGCCTGTGTGTGTTAGATTTACCTTAAAGTTATTGTTGCTGTTTACGTGGGGAGAAAATATTACTGTTGTTGCCTTAAGCACATCAAATTCACTGTAGCATCAAAACAGGAAAAAAATTATACTAGATTTTAAAGATTGATTGCAAGAATAGGTAAACACCAAAAGTGTAATAACAAGCCTTGTTTGTACAGCACAGAAACTTTTCACACCCAATAAATAATATTTTATTTTATTAAGGGTTCAAGTGCAGTCTAATCTGGAAAAGGATTCTTTAGGCAAAACAATATTATGAGGTGCCATGTTTATTGTCCCCATGGCTTCCAAGTTGAGTTTTGAGATCTGGATTTCACACCATCATGATAAGAAAGATCTTTTAGTAAAATGTTTGTGGGTTATATTCCATTATTACATACACCAGTACAACCCAACTGCCCACAAATAACTTGCATGGTTTAAAGGAAAAGGAAAAATTTTTTGGATCTTAGTAAATAATTGTGTGGTCAATTTTTGGGTACAGTTAGGGTTCATTATGGTCCCTGAGGTCCGTGTAGATTGATTTGTGTTGGTTAGACCTTTAAATACATATATGTATGTACATATTTAAATGAAATTGAGGAGATGCACAAGGTGGAGTCATGTCTGATAAACCAGACTGCTGAACTTCTGTGGAGTAAGACTTCTGTTAATTCCTTTCGACCCAGGAGTTCATGTAGGATGGATGCCTTAAGCCCCTGGAACATGGCTCTTCTCCCAGGTTTCAGAGTAAAATATTGTTCTTGAAATTGGACCTGAAGCATCTGCGGAGACTAGGGAACGTGTACAATAAGAAATGTTTTGGACCTCCAGTACTAAACACTAACACCTGGGGCCTTTGTCTGCTTCTGAATTAGTAAGGAAACATTCGATGTGATTTCATGTCACCCTTCTATCATGAAACAAACCCTTGCTGTCAGTGCACATCGCAAGCTAAATTATTACATGCAGCCTACCTGCCTTCTCCTTAGATTTTCAACTGGATCCAGTTTCTCTTTCTTGCTTAAAATGCTGTGGCATTGAGTGGTCCTGGGGTCCGACACCGAGGGGTGGCTGTATTTTGGTGCTTGATGAAATAATCCCTCTATTTAGTCTGCGCAGAACTGTTAGTAACATTTATTGAGTGCTTTTTGTGTCCTTTGGGATAAGAGGCATGCTATAAACAGGAGATGATGTTAATGTATATTAATAAACAAAGGTGTTAACGTGTGCAGAATTTGTCCAGGCAGAGTTAAATTGTTTATGCCAAGTTGTTAGAAAGTGTTTCTGCATTGAGGGATATGTTTTGAAAAAGAGATGCTGCAAAATGTTGGGGCTTTTTTTTCTTCACATATTTACCTCAAGAAAGAGATTTTACAAAAACTGCTAGACTTAAGACCGTGAGCTATGAGATTGGAGTGCATCCAATAGCTTTATGATGAATGTCTCCAGGAAACAGTGTCTTTGCAACAAGAAACAATCCTTATTTTAAAGGCCATGCTGTTGGGATGGAGCAGTAAAATTGACTATGACTGCGTACAAACCTTTCATTTAAATTTCACTGAGCTATAGGAAGAATCAGACAACCAAAACTTATCTGTAGAGTAAATCAGAATAAGACCTTATTAATTGTCTCCTTGACACCTGTGGTATTTGAAATTCCTTTCCAAATATTAATCATAGATGCATCTTACTGTATACTGTGATAATGATTCTCGCCTCTTTTGTGAAGGGCTTTCAAGAATTCTGCAGGGGGGAAAAAATGGTAATGTTGTGTGCAGATTTTTTTCAAATATATATATATATATTTAAAGATACTTATCATAATTTGATGAACTGTGGATTGGGTAATAAAATGCAACTCCATGATTACTGGTAAGAGGTTACTGGTAATCTCAGCACAATTTAGTGAAATTTTAACATTTAATTCCCTGATCATGTTAAAGAAATAATTTTAACCCCCGATTTTCTGTGTAGTGTTCTCAAGTAATGTTTCTCTTGAAATTGAATAAAAATGGGGGGAAAAAAAGTTTGGCAACTAAAGATGAGAACTGTAAGTAAAAAGAACACTCTTAAAAGAAAACTACAGCTGTGGTGTAATCCTCTACAGGACTAGAGGTTAATATAGAGGCATAGACCTCTATATTGATCAGGAGGAGGAAGGAAAGCATTTAATTGTGGTTAAAAAAAAGTGATAAATTTGTGTACACAGTGCACTCTTAACTTACAGAACCGTGTCACCTCCAGATCATGCATGTAGCCGTGTGTGTGAAAGTCTATACCTGGATTTCATATGTAGCAAAAGATAACAAGCAGAGCTATCCTATTCCGAGATAGGAACACTATGTTGGGAATTTAACTCAGGAGATAATTTGCATCACCTAAAATATAACCTCAGAGTTTTGCCCTCTGCATTCAGATCAGGCAACTTTTGAGCAAACAGTGGATTCCCTCCATTAGTGTTATACTGTGCCCATCACCATAGTCACTTACCACTTTTCTGTGAAATAATTATCTGTAATAAGGTCTTGCTGATAGAAAGCTGGGAAAGTGGGAAAGGAAGAGTTTCAGGAGGATGGGGGAAGTAGTTTGGAAATCATTAGACTCGTTTTAATAGTGTAGAAGCGTTTGTGTGGAAACTGCTGAATTTATATAGTAAATTGAATGTCTAATTGTTTTACCAAGCTGCATTCTTTGCAGTCTGATCAATTATGTTGTATAACTTAAATAAAACAGATTGTCCTTTTTTTTTCTTAAGCCTTTTGCCATTTGCAAGTGCAAATGTGGATTTTCTTTTCAGTTTCTCAAAAGAAAATATAGAGGCATACCATCACCTTGAGTGAACACAGATGTTTTAAGGAAGTTAGTTTGCACGGAAATCAGACATGATTTGAGGAAGAAATACTTATACTCTACCTCCTGCTGTTTTCCCCTCCACATGTGCATCTCTCCTACCCCCACACCCTTATACTCAATCTTTTCTTTGACCTTTGTCTAATCAAATTCTTTTAATAAGAGAAACAATTCCAATTCGCCAAAACAAGCTAGAATTATATTTAACTTTGCCTTTGAGATACTAGAGATTTCTGAGGTTGTCTATAGGTGGGAGATGCACCGTTGTCTGAACGAGTTGTCTTTTCTCTCTTACCCCATGGCAAGTTCTTAATATAAAAAAGCAAATGCAGCTTTTCCTAGTTGTGGACTGTGTTGAGTGGGTGGTGTATGAAATGCTGATGTGGGAGATGTGGCCTCTGTTGCCAGCTGAACTGCAGACCAGCTGGGTGACCCTGAGTTTTCCTTCCTTCAGTTTGTAAAAAAAAAAAACAAAAACCAACCCAAAAGCAAAAAACCCCAAGATAAGGATACATTCCCCCTTTTGCTGGTACTTTAGATATCAGTGCAAAACTGCTGCAGTCTGAGAAGCAGCTCTGTTAATGCAGCCAAGGTGATGTTAACCTCCAGTGTGGAAGTGATAAGGTCTTTTTCTCAAATGCTTGCCTTTTTTTGATGTTGTTTTATTTTCCTTTCTGCTGTAACTTCTCTTTCTGAAGAGTCTAGGCGTATCAATGAGCTTTAAATGCAACCTCTCACACTTGGAAACTGTGTTGAGAGGCAGCCTACGCGCCGAGCAGTGTTGGTACTCTTTCTGGTTTATTTTCTTCCTCTTTCAAAGAACTTGAAAGTAGTTAATGAGAGTAAACTTGTAACCTGTTGCACATTCAGTGCAGTAAATAGCAAAGAGTATATTTAAGGTAGTCATCTCCATTGATTCTGGTCAGAAGAAGCTTACACAAAGAGCTGTGTTTTAATAACGCGGAGCTACTGGATGACTTACAAACTCATCAGAGCAATGACTTTTACTTCGTAACGTAGCTTCTTGGCTTTTCAGGCTGAAATGTTTGGGGATTTTATTTTTTTTTTTTTTTTTCACCCCCCTTAGCATTCACAGAAAATAGGCTGTTAAGAAGCGGAAAGCATGCAATTTATAGCAGATGGGTATAAACCGCTCCAGCTCTACTACTGGAATGGGATCAATCAGGAGCACTACATGCACCATTTACCCAGAAGAAACCCACCTGGGGGAACCCTGTGGAATTTTAGCCTATTAAGACAACACCTTAACAAGTTTAGTTTAAATAAAAACTTGTCGGCAGGCATTAAGCGGAGCGAAAGCTCTCGCTCTCCATCATCCGCTCGCCATCCCTTTGAGAAATGTGACTCCCCTTGCACTGTGGCAACAAAGCTTCTTCCTTATTTTTGTTTTTTTCCTTTTTCATCTGCAACTTTTGTTCAGCCTGTTCTTAAAAGCCAAGCCCTACGGAGGTTCAAAAAAGTTCCACTCCATTTACTGGACTGCTAAATAGAAGGCATTTAGCCGAGCCAAGTGATTAGGCTTTCTGTTGCATTTAACCGCTCCCTTCACATATAACTGGCTGTTTGGTGAGCTCTCTCTGCTTCAGCCCATACTCGTCTTTAATTATTGTCTCTTTATAAACAGTTTCTCTCTTTTCCTCCTTATTTTTATTTTTTTGGGAAGTATCAGCTTAATGATACATATTATGTGCCAGAGGTGGGAGGGGGACTTTTAAGATAATCCTTCCCTTTGGGAAATATAACAGTACACTGAAAATGTAGCTTTAGTAAGGCTTGTAAAAGAGATTGGGGCATACAGTATAATGTAGCATAAAATGGAGTATGTGACTTTAAAGAAACTAATCTATTTTAGGCTAATGTTTTAAATTTTGCATTTGCCCTTTTTCTTTTCCCCCAGGTGAAATAAAATCGTGTTTCAAATCCATCAGAAAGCACTAGGGGATTTTAGGGGGGAAGTGAGGCAGGCCAGAGCTAAGTTTTCCTACTGTACTTGCAGCCCAAACCTTTTACCTCTGATTACCAGCAGGTGAACCAGAAAGCAAAACTTGACAATAAGTGCAATAGAAACTGGCTAATTGGTTTCCCATGTTTAATTTTGAGATACTTTTTCTTGCGTTCTTTCCATTCTGAACAACCAATAAGTTTTGGTGCCTGCTTGCTACTGAAGTCAATATAAATATTGTTTTATTCATTTTTTTTTTCCAGTTCCTTTTTCATATTAACCCTTGACCGTGTCATTCTAGGTGCCAAGTTGACATTACTGCCCTGCCAACAAAGCAGACCAATTACTTAGAGCTGCCTCTGGAGAAACATCCGGCATCCCTGCTAATGTTGGTCGCTGTTTACCCATGTACAGGAGTGTCTATTTCTGATCTCTGTGTCTGCCCTTTGGGAGACCCTAGTGAACGGCAACAGATTTCAAACCGCTATGTGAGTTTGCTCTTTTTTTTATTTCCTTTTTTCTTTCTCCTTTAGTTTTGAAAATAGTCAAAATTGCAGGGAAAAGAACCCAAGATTTGTCCAGCCATAATAACGTCTTCTACCAGGGAAAACTATTACACAGAATAGTTATTTTATTTAAAATGACAAGGAGGTTGGCAGGGCAGATAGACCCAAGCAATTTGGCTGCTTGTATTTGTTGAGTTTTAAACTAATACTTTTCTTTGCAAACTTGAATTGTATTAAGAAATTATCACAGGGAATGAGAGACACAACATCATGGAGAGATTATAGTATGCTTAGCTTTTGTTCCTGCTTTGGGTAGGATATGTTCTGGACTTCCAACTTTGGAAGATAAAGCCATGTGATGGCTTCTGCACCTCAATCCTGAAAAGCTGAGCAAGAAGAAATAAGCTTGTATCTCTGTAAAATGGGATGCAAGACTAAGACAAAAGGAATTTGAACAACATAAGTCAAAGTTACTTTTGAGGACAGATTCCTCACTCCTGATGTGCTGACTTCCTGACCTGTGCTGCTTCTCCAGGTCTACCTATGTCCCATTCTCTGTTTTAATTGGCAGATGATACTTACGTAAACATGCAGAGCTTCTTTCAAAAGTTAAATGTAACTTATGTGAATAGATAAATCCCTTAGGAGCAGGTCGGTTGTGAACCTCAGGGTCATGCATGATGCAGTAAGACTGGGATAGTGGAGATGTATTTATGTGTGTATCAGCTTCTGAACTGAAACACCACAGGAATAGTAATGGATATAAAATTGTAAGTAATGTAGTTGTTTATTATTTTCTGTTTCTTACTGAATTACTAACAAAATATATCTTTTTGTGTTCCTCTTTGCAGAGTATAAAGAATTCCTTTAGAGACATAAAGGACATTGGCTTCTTACAAGTCAAAGTTTTAAAGGCGGTGGACCTGTTGGCAGCAGATTTTGCAGGTATTTTATTTATATTTTTCCAGCATATGATCCTGAAATATGAGTGCCAGAATATATTGTGAGTGCTCCTTAGACTTTGTGCAGTACTGTCAGTTGATCAAGAAAAAGTAAATTGTCTCATCATTTCTCCAAGGGTGAAACCTACCTCAGGGAACTGAGACACCAAATGGTTTTGACTCCCAAAAGTATGAGGAAAGGTCCAGTGGATGGAGATCTGATTTCCACTTTAGACTTGAGGGGGCGTGACCAATAACTTAGTATTTTGAGACAGTGTGCTGTTGTATTTTCCAGCAGGAATATTTAAAATAAGAGTTGATATAAAGCGGTGGTGCCTGCAAAGCAGCCTCTCCATCTTTTGTCGGGTGCCTTGTGAGTTCGTGAACAAGACTGAAAGATTTTGGGGGCATCTGACGTGGTGCTGAGTGTGTGGGTTTGGGTGGTGCTGCAGGCTGTCACCCAAAAAAGAAAGCTTGCCAGCAATGGGGATGTGAGTGTGATGGTTTCTCTTACAACTTGTTTGAGGCTTCGATTTGGAATGATCTTTGAGACACTCTTACTCCAAGAAAAGGATGGATATTTTGTTGGGCTTTATGTCCAATTGAACTTGGTCCTGACAGCAATGGACACTAACACCATTTAAAAATACAACTTTATATTGTTTCTCCAGGGAAGGTCTAGGGAATTGATACTTCTCTGTAGTGACTACCCAGATAGTATTATTTTTATTATCGTCTTCTCCGGGATTCTGGAGACCTTTTAATTCTCCTCTGTATCTTGCAGCAGCTTGTAATTCACGGACAGAGCATTGTGTGTTGTATATTTGCTGACATAGTCGTTTTTTAAGATAACTTGTTGATAAAGGCAGGAAAGATGCTAGAGAGAAAACACTCTTGCCCCATTTCCTGGTATTCATGAAGATGTTGTAACAGAAGAGAATGTTGTTCCTAAAATAATGACCAAAGGATAAAACCCAATGTTAATCCTGATACCATTTCAGTTTCAATTCACTGCTTGCCCCTGCAGTAGAAAAAAAAACACATTAGCACAGAGAGCAGTACTTTAAAGATCTGAGGAACTTAGTTTGAAAACAAACAAAAAATCTGCCAATAATGAAAGGTAGCTTGTACAGAAATACATTTCGAAATTGACATAATGTATAAGTCTATATGTAATTAGGCGTGTAACTGCACCTTACTAACAAATTTAATAAGTGTACCACAGCAAAGCAGAACTGTTGGCAAATGGCAAGGCTTGGTCTATCTAGAAATGTGTGAGGCTTTAATATTGACAGTATCCAGGGAAGAGCTGAGTCCAGAAGGTTATCTAGCCTTTGGAAAACTTCACTGATGCTAATGCATTTGCATCAGTGATGGATTTGGCCGCCTTTCCCTCAATACTTAAACAGGAGCATGTGGGTGGATAATGAACATTGGAAGAGACACACAGGTTCTTGATTCTGCAATTCAAAGACTTTTCATACCGAGTATGTGACACACATTCCTTGTGCATAGCATAGAATGAAATTCTGCTTAAGTAAAAGGTTACTCAGTCTGTCATTATATTCAAAATAACCCAGGCTTTGAGCCTGATTCATGAAGCAAATGACAAATTGTTTTTCAATGGCAGTGCTGAAAATATCCTAGTATTATGCTGTAATAGACCCACCAAATTGCAAAAGGATGCAGCCATTTTAGGTAAAAATAGCATAATTTCTGATCGTGAAATGAGAGACATAAAGATTAATTATCTGTTCTGAGCCATTCATAAATGATTAGTGCAGCAATTATGGGCTTCCATAATAGAGCCCTCCTAGAGCAGTGCCATATTTCCTGCATTGCCAGGGAGACTGCTCAGATTTATTGTTATTGATATAAGTAAATTCAAAGTCTAGCTAAAAAATCTGATAAAGAGAAAATCACAGAGACAATAAGAGGTACAAAGATTTCCAAGGGTTAATAGAGGAGCAGTATGAGTAGGGAGGGTTCCCTCCCTGTCCTGTCCCATAGCAGTCAGGAGGCTTGTGTGGGTGAACTTCTGCAGAGCAGTCATCTGATGACAAGTGTAATGCCACTTTATACCTTATTCCCATAGTAAAGATTGGGGTTTGGTGTGATTGGGATTTCTGTTTTCAGTTGATTATATGTTGGCGTTACAGATTTTAATTGCAAGTTTTTAACCTACTATAATAATAGCTATCGGAAAACAACATAGTATCTGCTTTGGTTTTGAACAGGGTTTTGAAAATCCGTGTTTTACCATTTGACATAAATTTTAGGCTAGTTTCCACACAGCTATATCAAATATGTAGAAGCTCTTCAGCCACAGCTAGCAGAGTTTGAGCCTTCCATACTTTTATATTCCTAGATAATAGTTTTGTTGATGTGAAAATGACTTTTTCTGCTTTGTTGGATGTTTTCTGTGTACGCATGAGAGTTCTTCTCAAACACTGCATTTGCTCACTGACCAAAAAAATAGCATTCAGAATACCAAATTATACAGTGGGATTGTTTTTGGCATATACCAGTTTGCATTTCAAGCAGTTTCTCTGAAAGGCTACATGCATTTCCACACTTATCAGGGAATGGGCATGTAAGCTGAAAAGAAGTAGACAAATAGATTCCAGTAATACACACAGTCTTTAAACTTTACCAATATTGACTAGTTAATACCCACTGTTTACATACTGAAAAGATTCCTCTTTACTTTATAAACTTCTCAGAGTAAGGACCTTAAAAGCTTTGCATTAATAATACCAAAAATAAGGATTAAGAAAAGACAGCTTTTGCTTAAATATTTTTTTTTTTGTCTGCTATCTAAATCCCTGCATTGCTCGGATATTTAGTTGCCTGCATAAAAGTTAGGCTGGAGTCTCTATGGCTGACTTGTACATGAACACTGAAGATGAGATTAAATCAGATATTGAGCCAGACATGCTGATAATGGGTACTCCATTCATGATGGAAACTGCTGAGCTGCACTAAGTTGTGAAAGCTACAAATCCATGTAATGTGTGCTATCAAAAAGTACATTAGGAATCATGTCTTCACCATAGTAAGTTCCACGTTAACATCCTTCTTTTGAGAGGAGGGTGGATTTTTTGGGGGGTTGTTTTGTTTGTTTGGTTTGTGCATGGATTTTCCAGTTGATGTTGGGTTTTGTTTAAAGTGTAGCACCGTGTAGGGTCTTCATAGCTTCAAGGACTTGCTCACGTGGAACTAATTGAAGAAATGCTGCTGATAACAGACAGTGCCATGCTTCTCTTCTCACAGTGTGGGTACTTAATCCTGTAATCAACTGAGGAAGACAATAGACTCTAAACAGAGGATAAAATAGAGAGCTGCAGCACTGATACTTACCTGGGGCAGAACGATGGTACTGCTTTCGTAATGTCGTCTGAGTAATTGTGAATGTAAGGAGATTTTCCTTGCTATAAAGACTTAGAGGTGATTCACTCTAAGTCTCAGATTTCAGGTATTAGAGTGAAGCCACCTGATTGAGTTGTAAGGTGAGTGTTGGAGTTTCCAGAACTAAGGGTGTGTTGGAGTTATTGTTTATTTAGCGAGTCATTCCAACAGAAGGAGGCAGTTTGCAGTTGTCTTAATGGATCTAATTTTATTTGACCAATCACTGCCTCAGCCCTACTGCAAAGAAAGAGCGTGCATACTAAATGCAATAACTGGCCCACTTAATTTTTTCCCTTTCTTGTCTATCTGATCTTTCCTTAGGTAAAAGTGATCCTTTCTGTGTATTAGAGCTGGGAAATGACAGTCTTCAAACACACACCGTTTACAAGAACCTCAATCCAGAGTGGAACAAAGTTTTCACATTGTAAGTGGATTGCTTTTGAAAACATGCTGCAACACCAAACAGTTAGCAGCTTAACTATAAAAGCTATCGACTTTGGGAAAATACAAAGGTCAAGTTTAAGATATGTCATTTTGTCAGAGAGGATGTTGGAGAAATATCAAATATAACTCAATTAAAGGCTTTTGCCTTTTACTAGTTCTTGCATGGAGTTTATTAATAGAAGTCATTAAAAGAAAAATTACTGTGATATTTATAGGAAGAATCATGACTAGACATAATGGAGTCATAGCTGGATCCATTCATAGTCAGAGAGGATGTTGGAGAAATATCAAATATAACTCAATTAAAGGCTTTTGCCTTTTACTAGTTCTTGCATGGAGTTTATTAATAGAAGTCATTAAAAGAAAAATTACTGTGATATTTATAGGAAGAATCATGACTAGACATAATGGAGTCATAGCTGGATCCAAGAGATAATATAACAGAAAGTGGAGACCAGATACTCACGCCTACATTTTCCGTAATTTAAAATTAAATATGTTTCATTGAACCATGGTAGAATCCTTGTTTAATTTGTAAGAAAGCAGAAAATTAGAGCTGATGTTGTTTCTGGTATACCTTCTGAATTTATACTAACCAAACACAGGTTACCCCAAATTAGAAGCTTAAGTTTTTACGGAAATCTTTTTTTATTCTTTTTTTTGGTGAGTTTATTAATAGCAAAAATGATAACTTGGGTATTGCTGTTAGGCAGCACAATTTTTTCATCTTGATTTATGCTTTCAAAGATTTTTGTGAATAACTGAGTGAGATAAGGGTCTCCAAGACTGTTCGGGTCTGTAGCAAGAAAGGCAACTGTGAGGGCTGGCAGTGGGACATTTATGGCATTTGCACCTGTCCACTGGAAGAACAGTTTGAGAATGATGAACTTCTTGCAAAAGCAACATTCATAAATACAGGCTGGATGGGACAAAATAAAAAGTATCTGATCTCTTTGATAGATTTGCCGGATTTCTGTTTAATTCATGGCTGCAGCTTGAAGGCGTGTATCTTGGAGTCCTTTCTCTTACTTTGTCTGTTCTCAAGAAGCTTCCACTCATCGCTGTTTATTCTGAGATTGTGCCAGATGAGTCTTGTCAGATGTTCATCCAACAAAATAGACCTAATAAGAATCCAAAATTATTTCATTTAAAAAGAAAGCTTGTGTCTATACTTCCTGTGGGTCTCAGAGATGTCAGCTGTGGACTATCTCTAACTTTCTTATTGCTATTGGGTGGCTTATCCGAGCACAAAATCTGCAGAGCCAGTCAGGCTTTAACAGCTCTCCTTAGATTTTTGGCCATTTAAAAAAATTTCAATTAAGCACCATAAAAGCTATTGACGCTTTAGATTTATTTTGGAGCAGAGTGGATTGTTTTGAGTGAATGAATCCATTTCAACTGGAGTGTTCAATACCACTTGAGAGCCCTTCCCATCATATTCTGATTTTCTGCAACACACGTATGTGTGTGTGTCACTGGGGAGTTTTAATATTATATACCACTGGTAGCTATATCATATGGAAATTGATAATGGCTTGGAGAGGAATGTAGAAGTCTGGCTGCAGAAGTGGCAGGTTTCAAAGTTTTAAAGCCACAAAGTCTTGAAAACAGTGGATTTCATGGTGGTTTGGCTGCCACTAGGTCGCATCACAGAACATGCATTGGCTGCTAGCTGGAGAGATGACCAGACGGCAAAAGCCAAGGTTCAGACTCACTCTATGAGGAACAACTCCACTGAGTTGCAGGCAGAGGTTCTGGGAGCAGAACAGCTCTGAAACAACCTTCTTTTGGGCAGAATGGCTGCACTTAGTTAAATAACAAAGACACAATGTACCATGTAACTCTTGCACATAGAGAAAGGAAGAGAGGATAATGAGTGCAACTCAGAAGTTGTCTCCAGTTACCCATGCTTTTGCAGACACACTGTTATAACTTTGCTCAAATGAGACTCTGATTTATTAATGATCTAATAAATACTTAGGATTGAATCCCTGCTGCAACATCAGTAGAGCATTTGCACTGAATGGAACAAAAATACTGTACATTTGGCCTATAATTAGGGTTGTTAGGTTTATTTTAAAGTAATTGGTTTTGTTAGTACTTTAAAAGGGAAATAATTGTTCCATAATTGTTCAAGTCAACTGAAGTTACATAAAGTTTTGTTTCCTGGATTATTTCTTTAGTGTCCCGAAGCCCGGTTTTGAGTTCAGCCCTTGACCTCTCCCAGTCACCAGCTTTCCCTGTTGGAGACCCGAGTTCTAAGCTGTTAGCATCAATAGCAATACACAAAAAATGTCACTGTCTGGTAGTTATTTTCTTCACCTAGTTATGGGACTGAAACATGAGGGGAAAGCTTTGGGAATACCCATAATTTGATTCCTTTTTTAGGGGAATTTAATTAAATGCTAGTTTATACTCCAAGGTAATACAAACTTAATTAGTAAAACAGTATTCTCGGATCTTTGTGGAGGATACTGTGTGCATATGTATCGCATATTATTTTTTTATGTGTCTGCACTTTTTGTTCCAGCCCTATTAAAGATATTCATGATGTTCTGGAAGTGACAGTGTTCGATGAAGATGGAGATAAACCCCCTGATTTTCTTGGAAAAGTCGCCATCCCTTTGCTGTCTGTAAGTTACCTTTGCCATGTGTATCATTCAAGCATAGATGGTTTATCTGGGAACAAGTTGCATTTCTTTCTCCTGTAGCACAAAGCAACACAGATTTAGAGATAAACAGGTTTTGTGATCTATATATGCCTTGGTTGGCAGTGTTTACAGTTTGCCTTAGTGTAACGAGCCTTGCCAACCCATTTTAGTACAAATTTGGTTGATTGGAAAGAAAATTGCAGAAGTGTCTGTACTTCATCAGTACTATATGCCATGTAGGTCTGAAAACATAATTGAGTTGTTCTGTATGTTTCCACATCATCTTCTGAAGGTAACATTTTTAAGCATGTCTTTGTTCTGTCTTGCTTCTTTTTACTCCAAGAAAGTAATTGCACATCACAGTAGGATTGACTAGAGATAGCTGTTGTTATTGGCACAGCTGAATAAAATTACCTAAAAGGGGTGTTTTCCACTCTGTAGTGCTTTTAAAGACTGGTGGCTTTTGTTCTGTAAACAAATATGTGAAGAGTGAGCGCTACCATGGGAGTATAAAATCAAAACTGGAAACAAAGCGAGCTCAGGGGAAAGTGGTTGCTCTGGAGATTAAGGAGAGTTGAAGCTTTTTCAGAAATGACCAAAAAAGGCCAAGCTAAAGAGAGGGGGAACATAAAAGGGTCATTAAAAGACATTAATAGAGAAATGGGGGAAAAGCAGCTTTGTGTTTGGTAAGACTGATTTAATTTTGGAACAAGGCTGGTGGTAATAGAATGAGTAAACCAGATGAAGAGGATGTAAACAGCTCCATGTGCATGTGCAGTATCACAGAAGATTCTGGTAACTTTTGCAGGAAAGTTTGAGAAGAACTTTCTAAGCTTTGGTTTTTATTAAATCAATTAGCAGATGAGGCGTGAAACATCACAGGAGTGTTGTGCTTCTATCAGTCAAGTCGTTCAAACGTGGTTAACTGTAAGCGTGGGGGTTTCCTTGAGTTTTGAGGCAGAGGAGAGGGTGTGATGGGTTTTTATGCAGTGAGTAATGTGTCGAGCCCTTTACAAACATTCATGCTTGCAATATATAACATGATTCAAGTGATACATGTAGTAGAACGATGCTCTCAGTAATGCACAGTGTGATGCTGTGGGTAATAGCACTCTTGAATAGGCAGATGGTGAATCCTGATTGAAATTATAGAGTAAAAAATTGCTGTATGGTTTTGAAACATCTCTGTGAAAGCATATTCACCTCTGCAGAAAGGCTGGCAGGCGTCTCTTGTGGTTAAGGCAAGAGTCTTGTCTTTGAGTTTGGGCTGCTGCAGGAAAGGCAGTATTGCAGTAATGGTTTAGTGAGGCTCTGTCCCAGCAGATACTGGAGAAAAAGGAGGTTTCTTGAAGGGAAGCAAAGGTCCCATCTGATCAAAGCGGGCCATATAAGCCCCACAGAGTCAGCATAGTTTAGGTAAGAGACCAATCAAGATCAGAGAGGGGATCGGTAAATATTTGATGTTTCCAAATAAATAATGAACTGCCCAGAAAACTCTTAAAGGATATGATCCCGACCTAAGGAATGCTTTATAGTGGTAAAGAAATAGGCCAGTGTGCTCCAGTTTTGTTATTATTTTGTCTAAATAAGGGTATTTCTTGTATATATGAATGAAAAGCAATGTGGCTTCTGAATCTCTTCATGAAAGTGTGTTTGTTTTCATCCATCGTGTGCTCTTTCCAAGTTATACTGCAGTCCAGAACAGGGGAACCCCTGCAATTTGGGGATAAGAAAAGCCTAAGCTGTAGAAGTTTAGGAAGAGGAGTAAATACTGGGCTTTTGGTGCCTTACACGCTTCCATGTGCTTTGCAATCCTTTTCCCTCCATGGTTCAGACTGCAAGTTCTTTTTGAGACTGGGTATATTTTAGATTGCTTGTCTATTTTAGTGGCTTGAGTTGTCAATATCTCCAGTTTTAGAACAGTATTAGAGTCAGTTGGGCTCGGAGGATGATTTGATGTTTACAGGGAGGAAAAAACCTCTTAACATCTTTTATTCCATTTTTGATCACTTTGTTAATTTTTCCCCAAGTCCTCGTAGCTCTGATGTTACTGGAAGAGAGTGGCTGGAGCAGCTGCTCTCCTGCAGATCCAGCGCTTGCCAAATGGTCGGCATGATCGGCAGCAGGCTGTGTGGGCTCACAGTGAGAAGATGTTAGATTTGGATTTTCTGTTGATTTTATAGGCATTTGTCAAGTATCCCTTAGGAAGCATGTAACAAGGCAGAGGAGGGGAGTGCATGTGTGTGGTAATGTCCAAACTATTCAGCGTAGGTTTTTTGTCCAAGGTTTGAGACGAAAAAATAAAATAAAAATGGTTTATGCTTTCCCTTGCCAACTGATCTTCTTCCTTCCCATCCAAACTTCTCTGCCTCCTATTTCAGTCAAATCTAGTGTAAATATATTTGTCTCTGCTTCTGATTAAAAAACATTTTGCACCTATTAACTTAGTCGGCTCAGACAGAGAACTGTAATTTTCTAAGCTCTTTTTCTTGAAATGGGAATTTTGATGTATGTTGTCATTTTGCCTATAAATTTGAATGTATTCTTTGAACCGTTTAGATAAATATGCTGAAAGAGAACAATAGTTAAAGACTCCAGGAAGCCCCACAAATCATGTAGGTTTAATTTCTCCTAGGTAATCAGGCCTAATATTTGCCTTGCATTAAATACATTTTTTAAAATAGAAGTACCTGTTGGTTTTCTTCCCTGTTAAAAATGCACAAGTTTGTCTTGTGAGCTGTCAGCGCGTGTGGTAAGTTTACTTCAGGAATTGTTCATGGATGACTAAATTCTTTTCTTAATGAAAAATTGCCTTGAATAAAGTATACGTTGGAGGGATGTGAAATGTTTCATTAATTTGAGAATGAATTTTGGTTTAATTGCGTGCAGGAGCCTTACACTGGCATTTTGCAAGCTTGTGTCCATTTTCATCATCACATTAACATTAACATGCGAATAACCTCACTACACAAAAATTAGACATAGTGAAATTACTTATGCTTTCCATTCATTCTTGACCATGATGTAGGCTTATTTCAGTCACAAAATAGGAAAGATAAAAAACTGGGCAGCTTGAGAAGAGTCTTAAAGTGTCAGATGATGAATAAAGCTGAAAACTTTGTTCTTTTGATAGGCATGATGAAGCAATATTGGATGAATACACAATTTGATTTGTTTCTCATACATCTCTATTAGTAATGCACTGTAGAGACACTGATTTTGATAGCATTACAGTGAATTTGGAATTTTCTCTATTTGTAGTTAGGTGAGGGACGGAGGGAGAGAAGTGGTTATTTGTTACATATTATCTTTGGCTTTTCTGTGTTAATCGACTTATTGTATTCTTTTTCTTCTGACCTTCTTTATGTCAAGCTACTGTCCTCTGAAACATGTATAAGAGACCTCATCTCAAATACAGGTCTGGTCAGCCACATACACAGAAGCAGAATTTAAACTGGAAAAGACAGATTAGTGCTACCAAGATATTCAACAAAATGGATCCCTCTCTTGCCAGAGGTGACATATAGAGTCTGAGGAATGAAAGAGAAGACGATTTACACCACTGAAGGGAGCAGGCTTTTGTGCTAGATGCTGAAGGTGAACCTGGGGAATGGAGAAATAGGGCAAAAACTTCATTGCTTCAAGAAAGGAGTTTGATAGGTTTAGAAGTTTTGTAGGTTTTGGGGGACTTGAACTAATTATCAAAGAAGTCCTTTCCATCTCTGTGTTCCTTTGTGCCCTAGATCTTAGTAAAAGCAACCGTGTTTCTCTTTGTGAGGGTCTGTCTTTTTTGTTTTGCTTCAAGAGACTCCTATCTCCTAGAAGGGCCCAAGTTATTAGAGACATGGGAGCGTATAGTGTGCTTCAATGAATTTGAAAGCAGAGTATATCAAATATCCTCGTGTAGAAAGACCTTTGAGTGAAGAGTTGTATCACAGAATGGAATGTTTTTTATCTGCTGAATTATCAGCTCAGAGTAGTCTTCAGCTTCACCCTTTTTTCAGCAAACAGGTAGAGGTCTGTGAAATATTTTCAAGTGACAAGCAAGGTCGGTAGGCAACGATACAGTGAAAACAAGTAGTATGACTTTTGTAGGCTTAATTATCTAAAACATGGCCTGGATTCAGAGAGCAGACACCTGACGATTGCAATTACTTAGCACTTGACCATAAGTGCACAGCCTTTTCCAGGAGAAAGCTTTAGAGTTTGAGAAAAGTGAAAATGCTGTGTTTATTCATTAGAGGCAGCTGTGAAGTGGATAGCCTATTCTGACTTTTATCCCTATCATGAACCAGAAATTTTGGAATAGGGAAAAAGTCTCACATCTCTTCTGGAAAAAATGACACCTTGTTTTTGAAGGTAAATTCTCCCCTGACCATGCACTACTCACTGAAATGGAATCAACAGGATTGTCTTTCTCAAGTACCACTTAGGAACCTTATGCTTACAGGGTTTTCATCCACTCCTCATACTGCCTAGAAGCCCTCGTGTGGCTGCCTGCTTTCTTTCAGACCATAAGCTCCGTATCTATTTGGTCGTTAGATAACAATCCTCTGCCAAGAACCTAAATCTCCATTCTTTGGATCCCACAGAACATTGTTAAAAGTGAAATGTTTGGGGGAAAGAGTTTTGGGATGAATGAATGGGCATTTCATACAAAATCGAATCAACATACATTGCAAGACTGGAGAGAAACAAAAAACCTCTTTATTCATGTCCAGGTGGATCAAATATGTGGCTTGCTTTCATCTTTTCCTGGGGAAATATGTCCTTTGATAAGGGTAGGTGTGTGTCTATTACAAGACAGCTTTATGTTATTCAGGGCAAATGGTATGACATTGTGCATCAGCAATGAGCTCAAGCAGGAATATCAGAGGTCCCAAATGCTTTAGATGAATTACCCTTGGAGAGTAGCCATTACCCTTTCCACACGTCATGGGTGTTGATGTACAGAGGTTTAACCCAGCGTTCTTCTGTCAGGTCATCAATATGTGACATTGAATCTGCATCAAAGCTGGATACAGAGTGAAGTTTTCTTAAAATCAATGTAAAAAAAAAAAGCCACTAAACCATATTTCTTTGAGACAAGAGCAATGAAAAAACACCCTTTGCTGCGTAAGGGTCCTGTCTTCTCCGTGTTTCATGTCATATCAATCTCGGCTTTCGCTATTTCATTAAAATTCCCAAGCGGTCAGAAGGTTGTTGCTTAATAGATTTAGCATTGGCTGGCTACATCAATACTGTGTTTAGTCACATTTGTTTTACTGGGGACATCTGTGGGAAGAGTTTAGCAAATAATATTCATTCATTTGAAAGGAACCCGGTGCACTTTAGGCCTTGACTGTACAGTGGTCTCGCGTACCTGAACATTTCCTTCAGCTAAAGCACTGCCAGAAGTTGCCTCTCTCTGAAGTGCCTGTGTAGGTTGAAATACTTAATGCACAAAGAATTCTAGCTTTTCTTCCAACTGATAATTTCCTTTGCGTGGTCCTGTGTGGACAAGAAACTGTGATACAGAATATATGAATTGTTCTGTGAAAATATTGATACTGATATTTTGTCTTTCTGAATTAATTCAGAAGAGGGAAATGCCTCAAATACCAGAAATTCCCATGGATCAAAATTCTGACTTTTTTTCTGATGGTGAACTTGCAAAGTGAAGCACGTTGGTGGGGTAGGCACTACTGTCCTCATGTTTTGAGCACGCAATTATACGGTTACAGCCACTCTTGGTTGGTGATTGAGCCCAAGTATGTTCTATGCTATTAAGAAGCTTTCAGAGAATGCAGGCATTAGTATTCAGTGAGGATATAAAACATCATCAATAGAGAAATAATATTGATTATATCTATTTAAGGGCCTCACCTGCAGATATTTTCACATTTAATTTGAGGGTTCCTTTCCTTTCCTTTTCCCATCAGTAGTTGTAAACATTCATGAGAAAGATAACCTATTTTAGACACAGTTATCAGGAATATCTATTGAGTGAAATCCATGTGAGATCAGATGTGTAGCAAAAGATGTTTGGGTGATAGAAGAAATCTGATCTTTTTAACTTTAGGTTCATCCTAGGATCCCAGCCCTGGCTGCTCACCTTTTCCACAGCTGTAGAAAACATTTAAGCAGTCTTTGTGAACAGCAGAGACTAGGGAAGAGAATCCAGAGAGAAGAAAGAAGCAGATCCAAAATGAAATTAATATGACTAGTTGTCTCTTGAGATCGAGGGAGACGTTGAACAGAACCTGAACTCTGGCCCAAGAACAGCATGCAATGAAAATGTAGAGTATTAAAAGCTCTTTTGGATGTTTTCTTCTGGGCACAGTTGAGACATGCCACCGATCTAATCTCCATGCAGTCATGTGTGTTAGAATTACCCTATACCTTTTGTTGAACCGCACTGGCTTAACACGTTGCCAAAACTGTAAGAGATATTTTTCTTTGACTTTTATGCAGGTTTTTTTTCTTTTTATCCAAATGAAAATGCAATGGAGAAACACCATTTTGTAGCCAGTTGTTCTCTCTTGGGATTTTTTTTTTTTATTCTGAAGAAGGTCAAAAGCTAGAATATATCTGCATGAATGTTTAGTCTTAGGCTGAGTTACAATTGCACATCTTTTACCGTGTAAGTCAAACACTTAGAATTAAAGATGCCAGATGAAGCTGACTGTAAAGCTGCATTTGCACTGTATTACTTTCTGCCTGTTCAGTTTTAAAATAGCAACAACAACAGCAAAGACATCATTTCAAAGAGTAACAACCCCCATTTCTAAAGACAGAGATGGAAGTTACTGTTGCTGATTTGAAACTTTTTGTGTGAACACACCTGGAGACACATCCGAAAGGTTTGATTCAGGTCCAGCTCTTAAAATTAAGAGTCTTTTCCCCAAAGTCAGAAGCGTTTTTTGAGTGTGGAATACCATGATATTGCACTCAGACCTTCTCAGTAGTTACAGCATTTCTTTTCTTTTTTTTCTATCAATTGAGCATGGGACCTTTTTTCCTTGCTGTTTATGCTCTTGAAAGGTGTAAGAAAGAAGTATATCCTAAGGAATGTAAAATGAACCTCCCACTAGTTGTTGCTCCTAGGGTAATAGGATGAAATGTTATGAGAAATATGTGCAACTGAAATATACGGAAATTTAGCCCCTAAATTAATAACTATAGAGAATGCAGAATTTTAATATTGTCATATCTATTGGACGCCTACATCTCTGCAGACACAGTGGGAACAACATACCTTCTGTCCTGTTGCAGGAGAGTCCATGAATCAAAGCTCGCTCTAAACCTACTACTGGTGGCATCCCCTTGGACCAAAGGGGTAACAACCGCAAGCCAGCTCCTTCCTGCCCTGTGTCTCTACCACCAGTAAATCCATTTTTCAGTTCATTTGGGAAGTTGAACAAAATCTTGAATTTCTGAATAAATTTTGCTTTGTTTTCATTCAGTAGTGTTTGAATTTTTTATTTTTTTTTTTTACCCTTTCTTGAGGGGAGAAAAAACAAACTGTTGAAATAACAGAATTTTTTATGCTGACAATACCGTATGTGGCAGTTGGCCAGAGGACCTTCTGATGCCAATCCATTTGGCCCTAGAAGAGGGAGTAGCCACTTGAGCAGCTTTTCTGTTCTGGGGCTGCAGGTTGTCTGAGCCTGCTGGTCTGCAAAACAGTTTTTTGCCTGCCCCTTTCTTGGGAACTGCAGGATCCTTTGCCATCAACTCCAACCCCACGTGTACTCACAGTGAAAGCAGAGTTCATTCGCTGGAGTTCCTGGTTGGACACCACAGAGACTGCAAAGTTAGTCCTTGTGGAGAGCCCTCTTCCCTTTCAACCATTAGCCAGAAACTTCATCTACTCTATGATGAGCTATTTGGTACAGAAAGGGTGGAGCAACACTGGGAATGGAGGTGACCTTTCCCTTGTTTCGTGAAATCACTTGGTTCCCATTATACCCTTTTTTTTTTTTTTTTTTTCCCCCTTACTCATTTCTACTGTGGTTTATATGAGTGCCTCCTCTAAATGCCAGAGCAGCAAATAGCCGTTTTAAATATGGTTGCAATTTCATGCCCCCAAATTTCCTCCGTTATCTTTAATCTTTGATCATTACAGTCCCTGAATGTAGCTTTTTGGTAAGCTGCAGTTTTTTATGTTACTGCTGTTTAGAATTAGCTGGTCTGCTTCCTAAAAAGCCAAATGTTTAATCAATACATATCCTACTGTGTATAATAAATATATTTCTGCCATCACTTTTTGAAGAGAGAATGCTTTTGGTTTGAGCCAAATAGTTTACAAAATGGTGAGGGAGGTTTTTTTTTTGTTTTTTTTTTTTTTTTAAATTGGACATGTAATGCAATAGGGCCAAGCAGCAGATTAGAGCATAGAAATGGTATTGAAATTCAGGGGTGGGGTGGGGGGAGAAGTCTTTTACATGAATTAGTTAATTTTGAACATTTGCTACATTAGTATTTACTCCACTTAAGCTGATTAATTTATTTGGATTGTGTTTGTTTCCTGGGTAATAATATGACAACCTTGCAATAAACTAAGCATTAAGAAGCAGGTTCGTGTTCTGGAGTGTGCAATAGGTAGGTAAACTGTTGTTTGTGGCTTTTTTCCTGAACTTTGAAAGAAAAAAACAAACATTTTAAACCTGTAATAACGGAGGCTGATTACTTCCCATCAACTCACTGGCTTCCAGGGCAGAATTTTCTGACTGGTTATTGCGTGCACTGCTCTACTATAAAGTATAAGGTCTGCAAATTAAAGTTGGACCATAAGAGATTTAATCTGCAATTTTATAGGTCTCTAATCCAACGGTCATTTTGTATTTCAGGCTTTGAGTATATTATCAGCGTTTGGGGAGGGGTTTTGTTCTGCTTGGGATTTATTTATTTATTTGTTTGTAGTGTCCTTAAATTGTATTGTGAATTACAGCTAGGAAAATATTGATGCTTTTTCCTCCCCCCCAAACTATAGATTAGAAACGGTAAACAGAGTTGCTACACGCTGAAGAATAAAGACTTGGAACGTGCTTCAAAAGGAGTAATTTACTTGGAGCTGGATGTCCTATTTAATCCTGTAAGTTGAAATATTTTGTCTCTGTTTATCGCTGGTGTAAGAAATGTGTGAATCGGCGAGGGCTGGGGGGGTGGAGAGGGTGATCCTGTAAAAACCAGGAGCCAAGCTGGAAAAGTCCCGACCTGGTTGTATCTGGTGGTGGAGGGGTGTTTCATGCAGACAGAGCAGTAGTATCGGGCATCAGAGCCCTGTGATGGCCAATCCAGGTGGGTGGAACAATGCAGAGGCATTTTTGGACTGACAAGTGACCACAGGTGCCTTGAGAAGATGCTGATTACGCCACAGCTTCATTTGCAACAGCCAAAAAAAGGGCTTAATGTTGAGATTATTATACATTACTTTTAACACCTACTTCCTACCCAAAAAGCTGACCCATGATGTTCTCTTCCCAGGGTGTTGACAGGAAAATTAATGAGGCATGTACATGGTGCACTTAGTTTTTAGGTGGCTGAGTCAGGCTCAATTGTTTATGCCCTACAGCCTTTTACTGAGTTAAATCCTATTTATTAAGGCCATCACGGGCTACACCACAGCTCTGCTCCTGCTGAAGTGAGTCCAGCCTTGCCCAATTTAACTCATCCATGTTTTTCCTAGCAGCTTCTCCCAAGTCCCATAGAGGCTGAACAGAGTGAAAAGAATTGCTAATCAACACTGGTGATAAAAAGCTGAAATAATGCACTTAAAACCACATGACATCTTTTTAATATTTTTTTTTTTTTTTTTTTTTTTTTTTTAGATAAAAGCAAGTATTAGAACATTCAAGCCCCGAGAAAAACGCTTTACTGAGGAGAACCGGAAATTTTCTAAAAAGGTGAATGTGGTGTTCTGGGCTAAGCTCTCGTATCTGTTTTGGAAAGATTTGAATTGCTGTGGTACAGTCGCAAGAACAAACCCTATTTATGCATAAAGTGCTGAACACGTGTAAATTCTGTTTATATGAAAAGGCTTGTTTGTGTTAACACGAAATTGCTTTCTGATCTAGTTTGCAGGAGTAGTTGTGCTTTGTGCTTCAGAGTGGGGAAAATGATAGCTGGGGATGTTGCACAGTTCACAGCATCTAAAACTCAGGGAGAGCCTTATTCCCTTCATTGGGGAGGAAGAAATCAGGTTTAAATTAGTTATTTAAAAAGACCATGGGTTTTTAGAACAACGGTCATTATCTTTTTTTTTTTTTTTTTTTTTTTTAAATAAAGGTGCCCTCTAATAAGGTTAAAATTCTGTATTTATTCTATGGACTAATCTAAAACATGTAGAGAAGAGGTTCAGTGTTTTGATTACATTCCCTCTGGCCCTTTTCCTAAGACATTGTTATATTTTGAGAATTGAAGGTGAATGAAGGTAGGTTTGTGTTACTGTTTTATTTAGCTTTGGCAACAAGATGTGCTTTTTTTTTTTTTCTTTCTTATTTTTCTAAGGGATGAGGAAAATCTGGAAGGTTTGGGTGTAATCAGAAAGCAGACAGGAGCTGGAGTGTGTCTCTGAAATAGACGCTTTATTTGTAATATATGCCCTGGCATGCATTTGTAGCTTAAACTACCCCTGTTTCTGAAGCAATAATAGGATATTAGAGTGTTTGATTAAACTCCTCTTCTCCTCCCCTCCTCCCACTCAATATTTATCAGATCTTATCAAGAAATGTTGATCGCGTGAAAAAAATCACCATGGCAATATGGAACACAATACAATTCCTTCGGAGCTGCTTTCTCTGGGAGTCTACAGTAAAGAGCGTGATAGCATTTGTGGTAAGTGGATTTCTTCTTTTATTGCATGAGGCTAAGTGATATAAGATCTTGAGTGTTACCATGCCTTCCTCTCCACCGGCGTAAAGCCCCGTATCGTTTGCTGTTATTGGTATTTTGTAGCTGCAAGGCTGCAGGTTTCAAGGCAGCTTGGGCCACGTTGGGCCTGACGGGATGGAAATTAGACCTTCAGGAACCACCTTTCTTTGCTTGGTGCAGAGATGCTCATGTCCATGGAGGGTGACACCACCCTGTCAAGGCTGTGAGCATGTTATGACTCTGGAATTTTATTTTATTTTATTTTATTTTATTTTATTTTATTTTATTTTATTATTTTATTTATTTCAATTTTTATTTATTTTCTTAAACACGGCAACTGGGTGGTAGGAAAGGAGGGAGGTGGTGGCCAAGAATGTGATGCAGGGAGATGCCTTTGATTTAGCTGATGGGTCTTATCCCTTCCATCTTCCATTGCCATAAGGTAGCACTTCACCGTAGGTTATCGATGTCTGCTATGCCCGTGCCCCTGTGGCATGTAAGCAGCTCTGCTGACATTGCCTGTTGCAAATCTATTCTCTTGGTGGTAATAATATGTTGCTTTAAAAGGAAAAAAAAAAAAAGAGAAGAAAAAGACTGGTCAGTGAGTTCTGTTGTGCTCTGTGAACAAAAAGCCAAGTTCTCCACCTGCCTGTCCCACTTTCCAGCTCTCTGCTTTTTCCTCTTGGTAGTAAACACCCCATTTGCAGTTTTCTCATAATCCACTCAAGCACAAAAAGGTTTTGCCTGCTTTTTATTCTGCGGTGTGACATTTTCTTCATGCTTGAAATGTTTGGCGTGCCATTAAAGGTTGCAAAATCGTTTTGTGGTGGCCCAGCATGCAGAAAGAAAGTTTTTGAGTTGAGTGTTTATTAAGCAAAATATCAACTACATCTCCGAGATTTTCTCCTCCTTTTACTGTCTGTGAATTATAAGTCTCTTCAAGGCTCTTTTCAGGCAAACACTTAATAGTCTATTTGTTATAGGTGAGTAAAATGGACCATCCCTGATTGAAAGAAGCTCCAGACCTAGGACGGGGGAGCTGTCTTTCACCCTGCAGGTTGGAGGGATGGCTGGCACGTAGGAGTAGGTAGAACAAGAGGGTTGTTTCTCTGTATTTTTTCTTCTTGTTGCTCAAAGCTTACTGAAATCATATCTAGAGTTAATAGTTCGAGAGCTGGTGGGGAGCAGAGCAGACGGTCCCTCACTGGAGCAGGTGTGGCTGTGCAAGGCAGCCCTATGGTTGTGCACAAGGGAATTGGATGGTCACATGTGCTGGAGCTGGAAAAGGAGGGACATAACTAAAATCCCGGTGCTGATGTCCTGCCATTACCATTCAGCAAGGAATTAGGCATGTACGTAAAGAGATTTGCTCTTAAGTCATTTTGCATCACTTGAAAAGTCATTGCTGTGAAGTTCAGTTTTCTAGATTTAGGAACAAGGCAGCCCTATGGTTGTGCACAAGGGAATTGGATGGTCACATGTGCTGGAGCTGGAAAAGGAGGGACATAACTAAAATCCCGGTGCTGATGTCCTGCCATTACCATTCAGCAAGGAATTAGGCATGTACGTAAAGAGATTTGCTCTTAAGTCATTTTGCATCACTTGAAAAGTCATTGCTGTGAAGTTCAGTTTTCTAGATTTAGGAAACATTTGGAATTGGTGCAGAGGCAGAAAAAGAAGAAGGTGGGAAAGTGGGTCTACAGAAAAAAAGAATGGATTACTAGCTAAAAGGAGGATGAGCAGGTTACAAGTTACAGATTATTAACATCTTTACTGGATACCATAATACTCCTGGTTTCCTGAAAGAAAGTGGGTAATGGGAAAGGAATAAAAATATATGACTTGAAGAATAATTACCACAGGTTTCTTCTACAACCCAAAATTTAAGTCTATCTGACTTTTTCCACATGGAAATAATTCAGCTCTGGTGCTTAAAATGGAAGTGCTAATTATGTATCTCTCTCTCTCACTATTTCCAGCGTGTGTGTTCATAGTATTGAAAATATGCCCACAGCATGGTAGGTGCAGCATCTCTCCCTGCCTCCATCTGTAAAATCCACCCATAACAGGTTAAATAAAAGGTGTACTAAATTAAATATCACAATTTTAAAATCATCATTCCCCAGTGAGCAACATCTATAAAACTTCAGTACCTGGTTTTATATCAACTTAACCCGCACCAAATTTGTCCTTATTCATGATAAGGCTTGTGTCTGACACTGACCACCAGAGGCAAGGAAAATACACAGACCTTCTCACTCATTTTTCAGCTGGGTTTGCAAAACCACGGCTGGTAGCTTAAGTGCCAGCCAGGCCCTCAAACCATAAAATGCCCTTTTTTTTCTTGCAGACATTACCTTCAGTACCTGGTTTTATATCAATTTAACCCGTACCAAATTTGTCCTTATTCATGACCGGCTTGTGGCTGACACTGACCACCAGAGGCAAGGAAAATAACTTCAGTACCTGGTTTTATATCAACTTAACCCGCACCAAATTTGTCCTTATTCATGATAAGGCTTGTGTCTGACACTGACCACCAGAGGCAAGGAAAATACACAGACCTTCTCACTCATTTTTCAGCTGGGTTTGCAAAACCACGGCTGGTAGCTTAAGTGCCAGCCAGGCCCTCAAACCATAAAATGCCCTTTTTTTTCTTGCAGACATTATCCTTCGGGCCCCTGGCAGTAAACCGTTGTGACCACATTCTACGTATTCCACATATCTTCACTGAGATAATCCTAGAGATTGGGTGCTCCTGAGGACCACCCTCCCCTTTGTATTGCCCTCTGCAGGTAGCACATGCCCCTTCCTCCAAGGGGGAATAAAAGGAGGGAGGAGGAAGAAGACAAGCAGAGAGTATAATCATGTGAACCTTGTTTTCTTAAGTGATAGACAAAAACCACTGCCAAGCAGAAGAAAATATTTGTGAGATCATCAGAGCATAGCAATAGGCGAGGACAGGGTATCTTACACCTTCCTGGTTTAGTCTTCATTACAGTGCACCTCCCTCCCCATTAGTGCTGACAGCTCATGAGTGTGACAAGGACAATAGCTGCTACTTCTGGGTGCACAAGGGAAAGAGAGGGACAGATAAAGAGGGAGGAAACAGAGGACAACACAGGCAGGACACAAGTGAATGAGAAAAATGCTATCAACACGTTTTCTTGTTTGTAAAATACATCATCCAAAGCTAAATTTCTTTATTAGTTTGTAATGGTAAGAGGAGGCAATCAACATATGAGTAGATTATATTTTTTGTGCTATAAAAATGAAATAATATTTTTCATCAGCATCAGGAATATTCCTACATGTGGAAAATGTTGCCTGTACAGTTAATAGTGTTCATATACCAGGAGAGATCTTAAAATATTTGGTCCATGTATTCTTCTCCATCAATTCAGGATTTGAGGGGGTCTGTAGATTTTCAAGACCTAAAACTCTTCAGTCGTTATACGCTGTTTATTTAATTTTGATGTAGTTATCTCTGTATTCAACCCAATATTTTGAATTCTGACTGAAAGGTTCCTCTCAAAAAGGGCTTTATTTTGAAAACACCCAAAGACATATTCTAGTACATCCCTGTATGGTGGTTCTTTTGTGCCTGACATTCTTGATATCCTACCCTAGACATTTCACCCCCAGTTCTCAGGGTAAATGTTGTGGTTTTAACCTGGCCCTCATCACTCCTTCCTCGTCGCACCTTTCTCCATTGAGACATCACTTCTGCGTTATTGGTATCCAAAAAGTGGTAGCCACACTGTGAAATGTGCCTCCTGGAATGTCTGTATATCTGTGTGATTACAAGCGGTTTGTTTTTCCCACTCATGCATACAAAAACTTATATTCTTCCCTTTCTGATGCACTTTTAAAATTGAATTTCTGGTCCTTCCTTCCACTTGCAAACACTCCCTGCCTGCTCTGCTCCCCCTTCTTCCCTGGTCGTGGAAGTTAAGTCCATAATAACTGAATCATTCTTACTGTAAAATGTGTATTTTAAAAATATTTTAAAAGTTAATTTTAGTCACAGAATGATTTTCATGAGGAATTATGCATCATTGCACATTGTGCTTGTGATTTTATACAACATAATTGCACCTTCTATTGACAGTTTTCTCTGCATTAATGGTAATTATGTCATTTAATGAAATTACAGTAATTGCATAAAAAAAACTATAATCTGGTGCAAATTAAAAGGATATATTGACTGGAATTTTTACTATCATGTATTTTTTCTAAAGTTTGCATGATAGTTGCAAGAGACATTGACAAGATCAGGCAAACGATGGGAAACCAGCCACCGTCGCACCTCTGGTGTGACTGGCAGGGCTCGCTGCTGATTTGCTTCAGGGTCCCTGCACACTCACCCATGCCAGTATCCTTCATTTTTACTGGCAGCATGTCCCACTATATCAGGTTTAGCCTTCTTGCTAATCAAAGCTGCTGCCAGGGTGGGTACAGGTGGGAGCTATTTTTCAGGCTCAGCCCTAGCTGGCAGCCTGGGTCAGCCAGAGGAGGAATGCGGCACACACAGGCAGTATTTATTTATTTTGTAGTGACATTGCAGTGTGTCTGATAATTATTTTATGATGGGTTAATACCGGGAGGAAAGGAAGGAATATATGGCGATGCAACGTAACGTGTTGGAAATGTGGAGTTTCTGGTCAAACTGCCTGTGGTTATTTAACGGTGGACAGCTGGGAAAATGACAGGCGTGGCATTATTTTGGAGCAGTTTGGGCTTCCCAAAAAAACAGCTGATGCAAAAGTAGGAAAGCCCTGGGATTTCTGGATGCCCAGCAGAGCTGCTGGGAGTTCTGGATACAGCAGGGAATCCAAACTTAGGAGCTTTTGAGCTCCTTGCTGCAGAGATGAAATTTTGGCACCCTTCTCCATTAAGATCTCTAAAGGTTTTTAAATCCACAGAGAGCTGGAGGATGCCCCATTTTTTGGTACTGGCATCTTGGGCAGTGGGATTTAGAAGCCTGAAGAGTGGTGGGGTGAGCTGGGTGAGGCTGCACGTACGTGCATTACTGGGCCAGTTTGCTACAGCCCTCATCTGGGACAGCAGCTGGGAGATAGGTTGGACTCTGCAGCCCGTGAACTTCTGGGCATCTCTGCTGAGTGTGCCATTTAACACGCTGCCACTTAACTCGTGATATGGGACCTGGATCTGAGCCCAGTTAAACTCATCTCATAGAGGAGACAGCAACCATCTTACTAGACATGAACAATTTTTAATCCCTCTTGAGCCGGGCTATATTTATACTGATGACCTACAGGGAGAAGGCCATTAGCTTGTTGACAGTGTCCTCTAAAATTGCTAATTGCATATCAGTAAGAGGGAAATGTTCTTTTTCCCTCAGGAAAGATGTTTGTTAACTCAAAATCTAAGCCTTCTGGAGTTTACTTGAGGTAAATCTTTCGTTCTGCGTGTGGAAAAGCGTCTCCTGCATGTTATGGTTAGACTTTACCGAGGAAAACACAAAATGTTCCAGTCCTGTTTGTTCTAAGCATAATTCAACCCTAGACATGACAATAATATATGGGTAAAACATCCGATTTAACTTTTGCATTGTTTTGTAACACAGTGATTTTTTTTTTTTTTTTTTTTTTTCCATGATGGGAGGGGATTTCTAGATCAATAAAGGGAAATTTCTGGGACAAAAGTATAACAGGGAACATGAGGAATCCATGGAGAACAGAGAACAGCAACAGCTATGAAGCCTAAATAACTTCAGATAGAGACTGAGTCACCCAGAATCTCTTGGACAGAGGATAATTTTCACGAGACTTTGCTTGTGATTTACCAGTAGATGGTAATAATTCACTTTTCTATAGAGCAGGGAAGGAAAATGTGCTCTCACATGAACTTCCCTAAATTCTTTCTTATTTTCCCCATGAATTTTCCACTAATTTTGAACAAGCAGTTCCCTGATACAAAGCACAAACCAGCCCGCCATGACTACATGTGTAACTGATGAGAAGGGTATAGTCTTTTTTCTTCCTTTTTTTTTTTTTTTTTTTTATCCTCATAGCTGAAGACGAAATATAAATCATTGTTCCCAAACTGTTCGGGAACAGCATTAAAGTAATGGTAGATTAAAATGTCTCCACATTAAAAAGCTAAATAAAATGAATAGATGTAATCCTAAAGAGAGAAGAATGAGTATTCTTCAAACACTGAATAGGGAACTTGGAAAAAAAAAAAGCTTTAAAAAAAAAAAAAAGTATTAATGCAAAAGAGATGGTCTTTACTTCCACTTTACTGTAGAGCTTTTGCTAAGGGCTTTTCTCAGCCCATTTGCAGCTTGTGTTTTGCTACAGTTTTAAAGAACCAGCCGGCAAAGGGACGAATGCAGTTCCTATTTAAATAGGGAAGCTGTAAAATAACACTCTGGTACAAAAATTTGTTCATATTTAAGGCTAAAGCTAGTGCTGGAAGAGCAGTGAAAGGCAGAGTTTCAGGAATTTGACCTAGTAATTCTTCAGAGCCCCTAACATTTCCTCTCCTCTTTCCCTCTGTAAATCCCTGGCAAAAGCCCATCTTAAAAATTATTGTCTTAAACTCCAGCGAAAAGGCTGGATCAGAGGTGTGTTTTCATTTCAAGCTATTATATCCCCGTAACAGTGTTTTTCTAATGACGGAGGAAACGTTTACATCCTCCTTCCTCCACGCTGCTGATGGCAGTGCCTGTGAAAATTCACTCTTTCTGAAGGCAAAGCCGTGAGGAGCACGTTACCTGACACATGCAGGTCAGGAGGAGAAACAGGCTTCTCTAGACAATTAAAGGAGATGGTTTTACCGTTCTCCCGGCAATTTTTACATTTCCAGAGTAACGGCTCCGAGGAGAAACAGGCTTCTCTAGACAATTAAAGGAGATGGTTTTACCGTTCTCCCGGCAATTTTTACATTTCCAGTAATATCCTTCTGTGGTTGAGGGGAGTACGATTTAAGCTTGAGATCCCAGGCTTCGCTTTGCTGCAGCAGTTAAAATTCCTGGAATAGCAACAGTGATATTGATGATGCTGAGAGACACACAGCAAAGTAAACACATGTTATTTCCAGCTCTTTCAAAAATGCAAGAACAAACAAGGACAAAGTTAATAGGGAAATAACCACTTAGAAGCTTGACAACACGATAAACAAGATTTAAAAAGCAAAGTTTGAAGCTTTGGAGTCGGGGTTGAGACAGAGCTGAACAGGGACCAGTACAAATATCCCTTTTAACTTTGAAAAGGATAGATGGTCTTATATTTCCAGCTCAGGGGTTTCAGGGATTTGCTTTTTTCCAGGGAAATGTTCCAAAATAAGAATAAAATTATGTTTTGCATCTGAGGAGTAATACTCATTTCCTATGGGCCTGCTTAACAAGGCACTTACACTGTATAGAGAAGCCCTTGCTTTTGGGGCTGGGGAGTTTCCTTTTAAATTAAGTCTGTCTGTGCTCATATTTTTAAGCAATAGTAGTGCTTTCTGTGCCGTGTTTTCAAACTTGCCTGCATCACGTCGGAATGATTTCTTCAGCCCTGGTAATGAGCGAGACCTAAATCACTGTCTCTCACTCTTTAATTGCATTTATGTTGGTTTTAGTTGATGGTAAAGCCCTTTAATACCTTGGCTGTGTGGGTTAAATTCTATAGACTAAGTATCCAGGTAAAACCCCAGTCCTACTGGAGGGTAAGCCTGTGTCATCAGGAATGTGAGTGCAGGCATCCAGATGAGAATTAAGGCAATGAGAAAGAAATTCAGCTTTGTTACAGTATATAGATATACCCCCAGAAGATGCCTGCATTAAGATAAATATATCTGTCTAGCGATCTGTCTGTCTTTCTCCAGAACTGGATTAGAAATATATAGTTTTCATCTGTTTGGTTATCTAATGACAGCCCACAAAGCCAAGCCCAAACGTGCAAATATTTTATCTAGTAAAACAAACAAACAAACAAAAAACCAAAACTAACGAAAAAGGCTTCTTTGTATCTGAAACCTGAACTAAATAACTAAATGCATCCGCAAACAGTTCCGACTGCCTTTCTGCTCGAGTTGTGACCTGTTGGAGAACTCTGCTCAGCGCTTGCATTTCTAGCTAATTTGATATTGCCTTTTTTTTCCTTTTTTTTCTTTTTTTGTTGGTTGTTGAAGCTTTGTCATTTTTTTTCGAAGCTGTCATTTTTATTAGTCTCCCTGGCTGATCTTTTTGGGCTCTCGTCAGGTGGTGTATGTTCTCCATTGTCTGCCTGGTCTTGGCAAGCTGTAGGTCCTTTTATTGCCATATGACGTGGGCGTGCTTGCAGCAGTAGCCTGTAATTATACCCACCACAGGTGACAGTTACAAGAGAGCTTTGGTAATAATTTTAGCTGCCTGATCTGATGTTTATGAAGAGCGAACCCTCTTTGTGGTCTGGCTGGAGTTTGCTATATTGTTCTGTACTTTAGCTGTTTGATTTATGAAGCCCTTTTTTTTTTTTCTTTTTTTTTTTTTTTTTTTTTCTCCTAATATGTAACGTCTTGTCTCTTTTGAAGTTTGGAAGTTTTGTGAGAGATTTGTGTAGATCTTATGCCACTTTGTACGTTTTCTCTTTCTTTTTGCATATCTTCTATTTATTTTGCTTTGTCTGGCAGGGTAAAATAGCACTCTTGCCTGTTGCTGGGTTTATTTGTATATTTAACATTGCTGAACTCCTGTTTGTAACCACATGTTAGCAGATATGCTGTGTTCTCCTAGTTGTGACACTAATCACAGATTAACATTTAATTATGGTGGGGTTTCTTTGTCTTTGACCAGTATTTAACTGTTTTAAAAAGATCAAATTCTCTATCCACAAAGGCAGCACTAGTTCCTTTACTCTCAATGGAATTCCAAAACTTGATTATGCCAAAGGTGAATTTAGCTCATGATTCTTACTGTTCTCTTACAAATTTACATCCCAACATTAGGAATTTGCTACAAAACATGGGGGAAAGACTGAAGTGCACACTGCCTGAAAGCTGGGTTTGTAGTTTTGTTTTTCTGTGTGTCTTTACTTTGCAGTTTTAGATTCTTTGGAGGAACTTCAGATTAATTGCCTCGAGCATCTTCTGAATTTGTGAGAAAGCAGTATGTTGTAATTCTTATCAATTGACTGGGAGGTTGAAAAACAAGAGGAATTTATTTATAACCATTTGCTAGCTTGTCTGATCCTAAAGAGACAATATTCTGTATCAGGATCAAGTCACTTTTATTTTCCCAATTTGCCTGCTGCCTTTCCTGAAAGTTCACTCTGTTCATAGATTAGAAATTGCATAAACAAAGATGAAATTAGTATTCGATGTTTAATCAATGCTGCATCTCCGCAAAACTCATTAAACAGGAGTGTGAGAGAACTTACTCACCCCTATTAGAAATACCAGAATTACGTGTAAAATTCCCGAAGTTCAGCATGTGTTTGCACTGCACAAGCCATTTAGAAGAAGGTATGCAGCTCAGCCCAAACAAACAAACAAAAAACAGCAGGAAACCCATGGCATCTGTTATGAAAAAGGTATGTATTAGGAAGTGAAATTGTCATGAAAAGTAAGAACTCTCTTACTTTCTTAGTGTGTGCTTTTTTCCCCTGAACCTCAGGTGTATTGATTTTCTTTCAGTCAGGATCTGCTTGGTTTTGTCTCATTATTCACATTACTTTGACCTGGCGCCTCTTAGAAAGTACTTTAAAGCACTTAGTTTTACAGGAAGGCTGTAGACTTGACTATTATCTCCCCTGTCATTGGTGGAGCAACCCTATCAGTATTTTGTATTCTTTTCATCCTTTTTTTTTAAGTTTTTAAAAGGCAAATCCTTTATTTTTAACACAGAGGTAAGCTCAGAACAGTGCATTCCCTTGAATGACGTAGTCAGTTTTTATTCTTCCAAAATGAGGGAATAAATGGAGACATGTCTGTAAGTGTTTTAAATCACTGTAACTCCATTACCCTCAGCAAAACTATGTTATTTAACATCAGTTAAAAATCTCCATCCTCATTTTGGGGCAAATCCTGTGTGAATAGGAGTAGCAGGTTTCCTGAAGAGGAGGAAAATCCTGTAGGTGGCGATGAACCCCCATGAATGAGCCAGCTCTGGTATTCAGGCTTTTGTCAGATTTTTCTGGCAGGTTTTCTTTCTCTTGCTCGAACTATTTTATTTTTAATTTAATTCACCCGTTCTCACAGCGTTAATCTAACACTAGTTGCAGAAATCTTGACAACTGGAAGAAATTTCCTATTTGAAGGTAATGCAACATTTTGGTTTTATGATGGAGACAGATGCACCTTGAGGGGTTTCTCTTAAGACATTCTACTTCTCGTGGGGCTATTTTTCCTTTTTTTTTTTTTTTTAAAAGAACAAAATAAGAGTTGGATCCTTTACAAGGTCCGAAATAAAAGGAGATTAGTATAGAAGCTACAGAGCAAATACATTTTAGTTTTACTTTCCTTCACTGACAACTAAGGTGTGCTTTGACTTAGAGGTTAGTCTTAAGTAACCAGGAAGTTCTCGGGTTGTTTAAGGATAGTCATAGTAATAAAAATACTTTCCATTTCTTTCTTTTTTTTTTTTTTTAGCATTCATCGGGAGATAAAGCTGGAGCAATGGGGTGACTACAAAATCCCAGAAATCTGATTTTAAAAAAATCTGTCCTATTAATAATAAATAAATGTGCCTACTGCCACACTAAAGGATTATGCTGGTAAAGTAGCATCAGTAGAGTTTTGATCTCTTCTCCCACCATTTCATTAAAATTAAATCTAGTCTTAATTGTAACATCCACACTGTAGTCAAGCAAAGCTTGGATTCAGGTGCTTTTCTCTTTTAAAGGCACTACTGTGATTTTGAGAAGTTTTGATAAATATGTAAAACATGCAGTGTTTTGTACTAGTCTATTATGCTGATTTTTTTTGTTTTTTTTTTTTAAGCCTTACCATTACCCATGTAAAGTCAGCATATTTACTGAAAGATGAGTGTCATATGTCTCCACTAAAAATCTATTCTACTAGCTCAGGTTCAGAACTTTCTACTTGCTTTTCAGGAGAAGTCGCTGTCTTCTGTACTTTCCTTCAGCTTTCATCTTTTAATGGAACAGAGGAGCTGCACAGCTCTGTATCAAAGCCAGTTGTCAACTTTCATTAGATGCAGTCTATTGTTTGTTCAGATTAGAAATAACTGCATTACACTTTGACTTTGAAGGCTTGTTTGTTTTTAAATATACTAGGTATATGTGACCTTTTTGTCATTTGTGATGCACTTGGCTTGACAAATTTGAGATACCCATTTAAAGAGCAGCAAAAACTGTTTGTAATGCAGGTACTTCACAAGAAGGACTTTCTGTACATCTAGAAAAGTAAAACAAAATCCTGCAGCCAATGCAAAGCATTAATAGGTTCATGTGAAGTATTGTTAGCTAGCACTGTACCTCAAATACTTTGAATGGGAGGAGGGGGAAAACATTGATTAGTGAGGCTGCAGCACCCGATTTTAGCAGAGAGTGGGAATCCAGTCAGCTGGTTTTAAAACCCCATTATGCATTGACCATATGAGAATGGTTCAGACGTGGCCTCTGTCAGAACATGATGACAAGGAAGTCTAATTCCATTAAAAAATTGCACTGAGCAAATTTTCTTAAAATGTTTAGAATATTAAATGGGAAATGCATAATTGATACAGTGATATTAGCTTTTTTTTTTCTTTTTTTTTTAACCGAACATGCCCATCAGGAATTAGATGATGACTTGTTCTGGCAGTTAAGAAAACTTCCCCAGATACTTCTGTGTACACATTTGGGAAAATTACTTGCAATGATATATTTCAATTTCCTTTATAAACTAGACCTGTCTTCCTAATTCCCTTCCCCTCAAGTCCCTCCGCGGGGGGTTAAGAAATGAAGTCTTTTAAAAATTATGATCAGATAACTGTTTCTATGAATAAAAACCCAATCTCTGCTTTTCTAAAAATAGATTTATATTCCAAAGCTGGGAAATAAACAGTGGAAAGAAAATATGAGATTAATAAAAATGAAGAAGTTTTGCAGAGCTACTCTGGACTGTTTTAATCTTTTTTTTTTTTTTCCTTTTTTCTTTCTCTTTTTTTTTTCTGGGAAGTAGTACTTCTGTAACAGCATGCATTGCAATGGTTTTCCTGCTTTCTGTCTTAAAAGTTGTATGACGACTAGCAGAGATAGTGGTCCTTTGGTGCCCAATGAATACTGTCTTACACACTGATACCTATAGTAACACACACCGAGTGACTATGAGATCAAATGCTCTGGTTAAAAAGCCTTAGGGAAGCATTATGTGTCTGAGGTCTGATCTATTGTCTGGGAGGTCGGAGAGTGTTAATGCACTCTGCAAAGATTAGACTCCCTCTCTAATTGCTCCAACACTTCCTTAAAGGATTTAAACAGTCAGGAAAGGTGATGCTCCTTGTCAATTTTTGTCTTCTGACAGCCGTTGAAGTTTATCTGTCTTTCCACGGAGACCACTAGATCACCTAAACCAGGCAGTGTCAAAAGCATGAACCCTGAATTAGGGCTGAGAGCAGCAAATGTCATTATTTACAACTTCATTATTTCAGCTTTTAAATACTTTAAGGATTGGGGACCAGATCACTCATACATGCCATTCCACCTTTACAGTTGGTGGTGGAAAATCCCAAAGTCCCACCAAAAGTTTAACTCACTGAGTTTGATGAAAAGGTTCACCCTTTCGGTTCTGAAGTGGATCACACTATTGTCTGCATCCCCCAGAGCACAGCTGGTGCTTCCCCACCCCATCCCTGAGTCAGGGCATGTAAGAGCCACCGCTGCTGTACGCGGTGCTGCTGATTTATCCAAGTGCAGTGCTCAGCCTGAGCTACTGTGAGGCACTCTTTGCTATTTACCCCAAATTTTCCTTTCCCTGACTAAGTCTGGTAACGATTTGATTTCTCCTGGTTCATAGAGCCTAAATCACGTATGAAAAAACAGCTCAGAAATCTGTTCAAGCTCACGCGGGGAAGTTTTTCTGCTGCTTAACCAGCGTGCCCACGCTGACAAGAAGCTGAGCCCATCACTGGTTTTACATCCAATGGATCAGAACCACTGGACTTAAAAGAAGCAGATTGTCATTGTGCAGCCTAGCTGTTTGCAAATCAGTTTGAAGCACCAAATCGTTTTGTTGCTGGTTTAGAAGACAAAGCTATTAGAGTGGCTTATGTTTGCAAAGGATGCTGCTTCTGCTTGGAAAAGCACTTTAAGAGCAAGGGATGAGAAAGGAGAAGCAGGACTCAACCCCCCCGAGAATTTGGAAGATGTAATATTTCTGCAACAAGGCCACGGTATCCTCATGTTGACAGTAGGGGTAACATTATTGTAATGAGAGTGGAATTTGACCCATCTTTTTAAAAACGTCCGTTCCTGTGTCACAGGCAGATGTGAGTGTCCTGTTTCCCTGCAGCTCACTCAACACCCCAGGTCCTGCCGAACAGAGAGCCATCCTGTAGTTATTTTTTCTGATGGATCAGAAGCTTTTTAATTTGAGATAGTGTCTGTGTTTTTGCTAGTCTTGCAGCATCTAAATGTGTTGGTGTATATAATCCATTTCACACATATAAATGTATAAATATGACCTATATAAATATACATATATTTAATGCCTCTTTTCTAGACTCTGAGCAGATGACTAATGCAGCTGTTCAAAGGAGAAAAGGATTTTTTTTTCTTTTTTTTTTTTTTTTGCAAAAAAAAAGCCCTCTTGGCTCTGAATCGGAAATTGAAGAGCAGAATTCATCAAGTGTATTCTGATCGTTCTCACATGGGTAGTTCCTCCTTCCCTTCCTGCATAGCATGTTCCTTTGCACTGTTGCTATATTACATGAAATGTTTCATCTGTATATAAAAATTAAAAATTCAAACAAAAATCTGGCCCACATGAAGAACAGGCCCTTTGGGCATATGGTTCATTATGCATATTCGTTTAATTACTAAAACACTTGGGATGTCTCTACTGCCCTTGCTTTCAACTTGTAAAGTTGGATCTGTTCTGCAGCACAGAATATGTTGAACAGGCATGTGTCATAAAGGACTTCAGTTTTCTCCTACTTAAAACTCTATATAATGTTCTTGGCTGGATTGTTAGAATTTACTGAATATTAGTTCAATCCACTGCATCAAAACAGCAGTTTGGGATCTCTTTTCCCTTAACACCTTCTCTAACCCCAGAAAGGCAAGTTTTACAGTGGTTAATTCAGAGTTGTATTTAGTATCAAAGTAACGTGAGACTAAGGATTTAGATTTCAGGCACATTCCCACAAAGCACCTAAAGTCGCACGTTGAAGCTGTATAACTTTTATTAGCTAAGAAGGGATTGCTGTGATAGTGTGACTTTAATTGATTTTCAGGGCAAACAGGTGGTGATGGTTTAGGCATCCTCTAGTCTCCTGCCATTCCTAATTTGGAGCTGCACATATAATAGCTTTATTAAAATAAACAATCTTCTGGCTTTGGTTTTACCTGAACAGCTGCCTGAAATTGCGAGAGTCTTGCAACTTTTTTATTTATTTATTTTAGGATTGTTCTGTATTTTGGAAAGCAAGATGCTATAGGTCCGCTAGTGGAAAATCTCTATGACATAGTCATGCAGTCAATACTTAGGATTTTTTGTTTTGTGTCGCTGCTGTTGTTGCTAGCTTACAATAGTAATGTATTTAGGGTATAATTACAGCGAGTCTCCCAGTCGTCTTCATGCATTTGTTCTGTAATGCAGCAATTTTGTCACACTGCAGATGATGAACCTACAGAAATTGTTTAAATGTATTGTGATCACTCTCGCTGTTCTCGGTGCCCAGTGTGTGTGTGGGCCATGGGAAGAGCTGGGGTTCAAATATCATTTTTGCTCTCCTCTTGGCTGTGGAAATGGGTCTCGGGTAAATAAAAAGACTTTCTGGGCTCCAACACAGGGCTGTGGTAGGGAACCCCTCGTACAGCATAAGGAAAGAGGATAATCTGAAAGTCTTTGCCTGAAAGGATGTCGTCTTATTGCTTTATATGTGCTTTGTAGGTGTTTTTTAGATTTCTAGATTTGTGATCTGAGTTTACTGGGATTTCTTTTTGATTTTAATTTTTTTAAATTTAATTGTTTTGCTCCTTCTGCTCTGTTTCAGTCTGGAAATATTTCTTTAGGATTTGAGGTTTTGGAAAAGAGGGTACCAGACAGTTTTGCAGCGTTAGTGTATACAAGCATCTATTTCTCATTTATTACTACAACTTGATTTTTTATTTTTTTTCATGCCATAGCTAGAGAATTCCAGGGAAGTAACCTTATGTGTGATCCTCCAATTAAGTCCAATTAAACATATTTACTTTATTAGCGAGCCCTTTTTCCTTTACTTATTCAGCTCTGGTGTACGCTATGAACGTCAAGGAGGAAGTCATTAAAGTAGTTTAGACATATCGTTTATGCCTCCCAATTGCTACCAATTGTAACCCTATGTTGAGAGCCCAAGGAACACTTCCACCAAATCCTCCTTCCACTCGCTGTACAATTACGTCACCACCTGACCCTCACTGCTAATGTTTCTCACAGTGTTAACAAATATGTCTCCAAAGTAAGTGGACATTTATCAGCTCAGCTCATGATAAATTTTTTCGTGACCCTTTTAAGGTGTTCACCTTATCCAGAATAAATAAAATTAACCTACATTTTTGCCTCCTTTTAAATAGCACAGATTTTTTTTTTCTGACACTTTTTGGAAGAATTATTTACTATAAGATCAGGCTTTTAACTTGCATAATGCTTGTCTTCCCTGCAAATAGATCATAACTTTCTTTATGAAAGTAATTCCAAAACTATGACCCCGCTGATAAACAAACCAAACATTAGAGATAAAAATGACTATTTAATTTAGCTACAATATAAAACAACAGATTTTTTTTTTTTTTTTTTGGCTGCCATCCCCCTTTGTTTTAGGATCTTTCCCCATTGCTGTTGTCTGTGATGGTTACCCCTTTAGGAATAACATGCAGATTTATTCCCCTGACCCACTCCCAGCAGATTACCCCAAAAGATAGAAAACTGTTGGAATATTTTTTCCCTGTTTTTTCAATTTTAAGCTTTATTGCTTGAGGGTCTAAACTGTATTTTGCTTGGCACAGGAAATGTAAAATATGTTAGATAAAACATGAGGGAAAAATTAGACCAGTCAGCATGCTAGCAAACAGCTATTTCTTCAGTGTCTGCAGCCTAAAAGGATTTGAAGTCTTGGACTCTAAAGCTGTTGTACATACATAAATATGGATCCCAAAACTTGTGGTGTTGTAATTGGTTTTGTTTTGATTAACCTCTTTTGGGGGTTAGGGATAAAGAGAAAGTAGCAGCCACAAGAAAACTGGATGGAAGCACCCTGTTAGACTTGTGGTGGGCTGTTTGGCTTTGGGAACTAAATGTGTGTGTCATAAAGGACAAAGACGGCAGCCCCCGATACACAATTTTTTGTGTTGAAATCTGTCTTCCACACCAATTTGACAGATAATCTTTTAATATCTGGAATGCAGTGTATAAATCTTAACTTATAAAATGGTATGAGTTCAGTGAAATAAACTTGAACCAAGCAGCTCTTCCCTGACCCCTCGTTAAAAAAATCTCTCTCAGCATCTTGCTTTTAATTTCCTAGGTTGGCTAGTCTCATTAATGTAACCAAAAAAAAAAAAACCAAAAATAAAGGAAAGCCCTCACTTTTTAGTTGCTTTGGTTTTATTTTCTTGTTTTATCTCTTTCCGATTCCAGGCATTGTTTTGAATAAAGAATAAATCCCTCAAACATGTTAATGACAAAAGTAATTCAGGATCAGAGTGCCGACATTTTGTAAGTGTTTGCAGTCTTGAGCGTAGCATCCCAACCTTCCCTGATGAAATTACCAACAGCAGTGTCCCAAGAGGATGGTGGAGAACAGATTGTAATATTGTCAACTCTTCTGATTTCGCTGCAACTTCTGCAGGCTAACATGCTTTTTCTTAAAGCGCCATTTCTTAGAGTCCTGTGATTGCACATGAATCACAGCTTTCATTTAAAACACAAATGAGTTTCTACTTCCAAGCAGCAGCAATGAAAATGAGATCCCCCTGAAGAGCCTAAACCAGACAGTGATAAAAACAGTCCTAACACATATTGACTTAAGCAGTATGAGGTTTTTCGTATGTTCTTCGGGCATTTTTTTGTTGGTTATGTCTTACTTTATTGGAGTAGGGGACATTGGGTTTTTTCTTCTCTTTTTGAATGTTCAAACTGGTGTTAAAGTTGTGACCCTGATGACCACGGTTCCTATCCTTCGAAGGCTTTATTCTGTCGCTCCTATCTCTTGTTGCCTTCTCACATGTAATGTAAATTGTCAAGCCCAAGTTGAGTGTCTTGGATTTTCCCTGCTTAGCCTCATCCTGGACCATTTCCTTAGCAAGCTGCAGCTGGAACAAGCAGGGATAGGGCACGTGGGTATGGCAGCAGGACAGGGCTTTGCAGTTATGTCATTTAGCCCACGCAGAGAACTGAGATGGAACAACAGGGCCATGTTGTTTCTGTTACCACAAGCACCTTCTGAGAAAAAAACACCCATCAGGTAGATCTATATAATCACAAATTGTACAAACATATCCTTTATTCCTACTTCTCAGTTCTGTGCAGTCATGCGTCTAATACAGATTGAGTTATTTTGGGGCAAAATTTGATGTTTTGGTTTGGCTTTGTGGTGTATAGGTGGATTTTTGTGTGTGTCTGTCTTGGGTTTTAGATTCCAGTTGTGTTTTCACTTGCAACAGAGAGCTCGTGTAGAAAAGCTGAGTTATTTTGCCTCTGGTACACCCTTAAAAATTAGTAAGTTGTATGCTGATGTGTGGAGCAACACAGAGATAATTTGTAATGTGGCATAAATATTTAAAGATCTCTTTCCTTCAGGTCATTTTTGATTTTGGTGATCGCCATTCGATACAGCGCACGTTTCATACTGACGTTGAGATGCTCTGTGTTCTTTTGCTGGAGACCCAGAAAGCAAATTGAATCTAAAGTAAATAGGTTTCTTCTGACAGTGCCGGTTTATTTAAGTATAATTTCTTTTCCTGCCATGTTCTTCGTTATTTCATTGCAATGAGAGAGCAACTTTGCTCTTAACTCCTTGAGCTGAGTGTGGTGGCTCTGAAGTGGCATGGGAATGCTCTCAGCTGAGCATGGCATGGTGACAGACCATCATATGGATGCGGGAAGCAGACTATTAGTAGGAGTGATTCTGGAATACATCTTTGGAAGAGGATCTGTTCTTAAAAAAGAAAAAAAAAATCTTTGGGAGAGAGACTTTAGCGGGAAATACATGCTACGTGACCGCCTCAACTTTTATTTGCCATGCCCTAAGGTGGGGCTATATTAGACTAATTTCCATAATTGTTGTAGTCTTCTTTTTTAAAATGTTCTCACTTGTCCAATGCACAAGCCAGTACAAGAGTGCAAGTTTCGTTACTGCACTCACATCAGGCTGAGCCCACACCGTGTATCCTGATTTCAGTTAGCGTTGGTCCAACACCACTGTGTTCATGCATCCATATTGCCTGTATCTGGTAAGAGATGCTTCTGTGTATACAGATATATATATATATACACAAATGTCCTGCTCTATGTTACTGTGTTCATGCTCTCCTCTACTCTTTTACTCTCCCTTTCTGAGGGCAGGAATAAGTATCTGTCAGAAATAATTTGTTGTCGACAGGCTTATTGCCTTCAAGGGATTCAAATGCCCTTTTGGGGAGCCAGTATCTTATGTTATTGGCTAATATCCTGTATTTTGTTTGGGGCAGAGGGATTGAAAGCTAAAAAAAAATATATGCTAGAGAGTTTGTCCCTGAACATTTAGCTGCAGAAATTTCTTCTTTTTTATAGAGTCCATTTGTGTGTACATGGCAACTTGAGGCTACATAATCCAGAGATAAGTTAAGAGTATGTAATTCCTCTCCCCTGTAAATAAAAGGGAGCATGTCTTTGTCTCAAATCAAAATCAATATTTTGGTTTAATTCAAAACATAACTGGGGCATTCAGAACAGCTGAAGTTTTTCTCCTGACTTCATTAATTGCATAGACGGTGTTTATAAATTGCAAGGAAACTTTTGACGAAGCTGTTAGTAGTTTAGAGCTCAGTTAAATTGTGTGTGGTTTTGAAACTTGGAGTCTCAAATAATATTTTTCACAGCTCCACTGATGAGGCATTTCATTAGCACTGGAGCCTACACTGGCTGAGAAAGTAACCTTTTACCATAGGTTCCTTGCATGCATTTAATCTCCTTTCACTTTTATTTTTTCCATCTGATGGAATGTATCCCTCTCCTCCTCCCATCGCTATTGTTTTCCAGGAATTATTCTGTCCCACGACAGAGTATCTTTTACATCTCCACGAAGATGTACCAGGTCAAAAGAGCCTGATTTTTAGAGTCAAAAAAGTTATAATTAGCGTGTAGAAACATTGCACAGAAAATCCTATCTAATGCTAGGTTTCTAAACCTCTTAAAACTGTTCTATCCTATGACTGCGGGTTTGCTGGTGACAAATGTTTTATGGGCATACTTTAGTAGACACCCGTCTAAAATCTGTTCTTAATAGTCAGATCCTAAATTGGAACCAGAGGGGCAGAAAAACCAGATTTGAAACGTGTTTCTAAGGGTTTGTTTTTACTTTCAGTTGAGACTGCCTTCTCTCATCTTTTGTACTGCTGTCAAAAAGGCCACTCTCATGGTTGTTCAAACTCCATGCTTCTTGACAGGAACAGTTGGACCCCTCTTCAATGATTTTCAGATGAAACGGCTTCCAAACCTCCAGAGCTTTAACTTGTAGTTATTAGGCCCTTTGAAATAGCAACACATTAATCAGCTGAAATCAAGTGGTCCTTTCTCCAAGGCTGTGATATTGCTGTTCTCTTCGAGGTAGAACTCTAGTCTAAATATTAGTTTCAAGAGCTCTATTTTTTTTTCTCCTCTCTAGATACATCTATCTCATTTCTGTTTCTATTTTTATCATTATTTTACAAGGCTTTGAATTAAATCTTTCAGTTCAGTAATAGGCTTTTATACTCTCAAATTGCATTAAAAGAAGGAACGCAGAAAGCTAGCTTCCATTTTTTTGACTTTTTTTTTTTTTTAGAAATTGGCTACTGTCCTTTTACATTCTCTCATGCACAGTATGAAGCCCAGCAGAAAAGGTGTCAATGATTTATTGGATTATGCCTGACATAACCTGGTCTAACGTTGATGTGAAGCATTGAAAAACTTATGGTTTGTTACAGCTGGATCATTTGAAATGGGGACTTGGATTCTGTCCCTGACTTCTGTAATATTGAGCAAGTGATTGGAACCTGTTAATGACTTCCCTTACCAGCCTATGTATTAGGCAAAAGATAGAGTAGGGATTACAAGAAATCAAGAAGATATTGTTCCTTGAAGTAGCCATTGTGTACCTCAGTGGCTGAACCATTCCCGAGTTTCAGCCAAAGGAATTGCTAAGAAAAGAATTCAGGGCGGATGATGCCAGAGCTTCTCCCAGGCATATCATTGGAGAGCAAGTAAAAACATACATGATTGAGAAACTTGTAATTTGGGGGCTGGGGGTGTGCATCTATATCACAGGGCTGCTGATACTCTAGTCAGTGTCAGGGAGCTTCATGAGAGTTGATAAAATAGGACATGGGCCTGTTGGGGAGCTGCTTTGAAAGCTGATGCTGCAGAACTACTCAAAAGGCTTTTAGAATGCAGAAATATTTCTATTCGCTTTATAAACGCCCTCAGAACTTTTATTATGTACTGTATGTTCACAGCAATCATTTCCCATATCTCCGAGGCTAAATAATTTCTGAATAGCTAAATCAATTTGTCTTGTGTCTGTGTTGTGTCACAGTAATGAAAGTTCTCTCTACTGCAGCGGTAGCAGGAAAGCAACTCTTCTAAAGGGGATGTGGGAGCTCTATCAAAGCATCGCTGTCTGAGTTATAACTCAGCAACTGATTAACCAGTCAGCATTAGAAGGGAGGTGACAGCATGCCTCAGCTATCAATTGAGACCACAGTGAGATTTTGTAATTGAGTTTTAAGTTTTATTTAAGATCTGAAACTTAATAATACACAAAATGTACTGTTGGATCTAAAATCACCAAGGTCTTGATTTTGTATCTTGCCTAAATGACCTGTGATTGCAAGGTTGTATTATACTTGCAACTGAGCAGTGACGTTCGTATAGGATGGTGACAGATGCACTAAAATTGGTTCAAGTCCTGCAATTGAATGAATGAAGAGAGGTTCCTCAAGAGCTTCATTGACTCCTGTAGGACTTTGCCTAGCTGACTGCCAGTGGAGTCTTTTTGCTGCATTAAGAGAAGACTAAGTTTGCTAATACCCCAGGGGGATGATGTAAATGCAGCCTCCTCCAACAGGCTGAAGCAACTGTTTTGAATTAATACCTGGCAATATGAATTTCCATGAAGGAGTTTACATAAGGATCAGATGTATATTTGTATGCATGTGTCTATTTTTATCTGTCTATATATACCTGAAATAGATATCTGTGTAGAAATGTACAATAACAGGTCCTTGATCTTTAGAGTGACATTTGAGGTAGGACAGGAGTTGGTATCACCTTCACTTTGTCTTACAAAGCAAGTAGAGATTCATCCAGGGGAGCTGGAATAGCTTCAGAGGAACTTGTTCTGGTTAGAACTTTTCATTTATGGAAGACTTTTTAGCTTGGAATATCACAGTTTTTGAAGTCTTTATTAACTAAAGCCATGCAAGACTCCTGTAAGATAGATCAAGTACCGTGCCTTCTTGGCCAGGATTCTTGCATTTCTGTGGCTTTGCTTACATATGAAATGTGGCTGTTGTAATCATTATCACTTCTAATTTCTTCATATGTTGAACAGGAAGATCAAAAAGAAAAAAAAAACAAAACCAAATCTTCTTCTAACGTTCCTATGCTGCAAATCAATAGTACGGGGATATATTGTCTGGATGTCAGCCCATTTTATAAATGAATATATCTCAAAGATCGTTTTACTGGCCTACAAATGCCAAGAACAGGATGACAGTCTAATTCTTTGCATAGCAACAGCTAACATAAAATCAGGTTCGCTCTAGAAAACGCAGCTGCTGTTTGGGCAGGGTTACGGATACACTCATTGTTTCTTGGTTTATGTTTGGCCCCTGGTAGATATTAACTGTCCATTTGTCCCATGTCAGACAAGTCTTTTTGTTGAAAAGTTACAACAGCTGCTGTTTTGTAGGGGTATAAATTCTCACCCCACTGAATGTAGTGGGAAGTGCTGCTTCGGTACAGTGTGGTTAGACTTTCAGGCCCATAACACAAAATACATTGCCATAAATATCCCATTCTGCAAGTGCCAGCATTGCCTTTATGTGTAGTGTCTGACAGGCCAAGGATGAGAGAAGGTAGAGATTTAGCTTTCTGATCACCCATAGAATTTTCCTGTTGTTGCAGTGTAAGATACGTTAACTGGATCTGACTCATTTTCACCTACCTGTATTATTGTAGAAATGTATTTTTTGTTTCTGAGCATTCCAGGTTCCTTTGGGGAAAGAAAAAATCAGTTAAATGTGTTTGTGCCTTGTCTTTAAAGGAGATTGTTTAAAATAGCTTCAAGTTACTACGAGCATTAGGCAGTTCTTCTGGAAACACTATGTATGAGTAGAAAAGGAAATGGGATCACAACATGCATTTTATGGCAGTTCTGGATTTAGTTTATTAACTTTGCATTGCCAACCACTCCAGGTTTGGAGTCTGTTCAGGTATCATTGGTACTTGTAAGATAGGATTGCAGTTTGGCTTGGTAGAATTTTTATTTTTTTTAAACCTAAGTACTTTTTAAATCCCCATCATGTTAGTTAAGTGTTTTGCTGATCTGATTTTCAGAAAAGAACTTCAAGATTTGGCTTCTGGTTTTGCTATTAGTGGATTTTGTCAGATACCACTCCAAATGCACAAACTCATACTGTTTCTGGGCAGAGACACTCCAAGCAACCAGTGAAATCAGAATACGCTGTGCTGAAAAATGGCAAGGGTATGGGGATGGAGACTAAGCTTACTGGGATCCCTTTCCAAAATAATGCACCACATACAACCTAGAGCATCGCCTCCTGGAAGGTGATGGTCCTTCCTCTGTGCAGCTGTGCCAAGAACATAGATGTGTTAATGGCAAAGATGCATTTGCTGATCATCCTCCATGGAGTGATGAGGGAGATGGATGGTTCCTATTGGAAAAGAAACTCTCCTCTAGCCCATGAAAGACCCCCCAGGTAATTAGGGTTTAAGGAAGTGGAGCAGGTTTACCTCTGAAAGTAGGTCTGTTATACACTAGCACTAAGGACAAAAGGCTTTCAGACTTCAGGGGGCAGCAGGAAGGAGTGAATAAAGCCTTCAGACTACCCTTATGTTTGTGGCCTTGTACTTCACCAGAAACAGGGGAGGAGAAGCTAACAAATGGCAGCCTAATGGATTCAAACAGAATAGGAGAGCACGCTTTGTGAGCAGATTTTCTTTGCCAAAATGATAATATGAATGAGGTTAGCAGAGATTCAAGGATGAATGTACATAGGGATAATGACTGAAAGGCTTCCTTCGATGTCTTTCTCTTTAAACACTTGTTTGTATTCCCTTCTGCTGCTTTATTTCTTCCAGGTATTTGTGGTCACCGTCTGGAGCGTGGAACTGTACATGGTGCCCCTGGCTCTGCTGGTGCTCTTTGCATACAACTTCTCCCTCGTCAAAACAGGGAAGGTCAACAACACCCAAGATGCTCAGGCAAGTAAAGTAGCAGTAACATTTCTGGCAGTCCCCAGCTTGAATTTGCCCTTGAGCAAAATGTCATGCATTTTAATAGTATTAAGCTAGTTGTGTAGCTAACAGCATTTTTGTTTCAAAGTTACTGAAAAGAAACCTCAAGCCTCTCAATTTTCATGATTCAATTCAAGCAACAAACCATTCAGAGTAGTAGGAGAAGACGACGAGAGTGTGTAGGAGGGGGATTTCACTTTACTTAAATAACTACAAATGTTTTTAACTAAGTTGAATTAAGAAAGACTTATAAAACGACAAGTTCCTAAACCCCATGCCCTTACTGCTCTTACACTTTGCATCACACTGATGATTCATGATTCACTGAAGAGGAAAGTCAATAGAAGCTGAAAGAGAAGTTAGTTGTTTTAAAACCTTGTCCTGTGTTCTGAGACTTTAAGAAGCCCTTATTCCTTCTCCCCATGCCCCACTTTTAAATGACAAATGCTTTTTTTCCCCCTGAAATTTAACTTCCATTTTTTTAACTTGATCTGGGAGAAAAAAAGATTTAAATGCAAAAATAATTTCAACATGTGTGGCAAAGTGCTACTGTTGGGGTATGAAATGCTGTTTGATGTTGACCACTGTCTTTACTTGCATAACAATGGCAATTACAGTTAGAAATGAGAGTAAATTAATGGATGCCCATAATACTCTGGTTTTAAAAGTGTAACAAGTACAGTAATGAAATACAGGCCTAATTATTGCTTCTTTCTAACTTTTGATAAAAAGATGATTGACTTTTGTAGCCATGAAAAATACATTTATCCAAACAAATCACATGGATTTTATGTAAAGAAATAATATCCTAGAATTAAAAAGGTCAGTAGCCGCTTTATTAGTTTTAGCAAGAAAAGTTGCTCCTAGTTTAGATTTCATCCATTCCCAAGTGGAAAGTTTGTTAGAAAATAGGGAAAGTTGCATTATCCGGACCAGGACATAGACTTGATTTGAAAACAAATGCTAAAAGAAATGCTTTTCTCCAATTTCAGCCAAGTTCAGAATAATGTAGAAGGATATTCTGTGTTTAAAGTGACTACTTTATTTTATCAAGAAAACGAGAACTTCCCATGTGGGAGAATCACACGCAAACAGGTGTTATTGTTTTTAATACAAAAGACAAGATAAAATAACTTACCCAGGAAAAAAAATAATACACGGAGAATACCTTCTAGCACCCATCACTCATCTTGTGGTGAGTTTGTTGCATGTTCAAGTGAGGAGAGTCTCACATAAGTCAACAAAATTGAGCAGTATGTCATTTTGGTGGATACTACAAACAGACCATATCTGAAAATACAAGTTAATTGTAGTGATGCTGAAGAAAAGTCCATCAGAAGGTTGGCCCTTTTCCTGTCACACATCCTGCTAACAATGTGATGTAGTGAAATTCAGGGGTGTATTTTGCATAAGCAAAGTTACACATCTGCCTAAGTGCTTTGCAGGATTGGGATCATATGGAACAAGTAGTCAAAGTGCCCTTAATATTACCTGATTTCTTTTTTATGTGTGCCTATGATTCTAACCATCTGTAGGTCAAAAATAGACAATCAGGTGCTACCCCTAGTCACATCTGTCCTGCAGATGAGAAAAGGTTTTCTTCAAAATACTGATGCAGTCATTTATTTATGTTTTGCTTCTTCAGACCTTGGCTGCATGTGCGCTGCCTTTGGTTTTTGTGTGCCAGTGTGCACTTTTCATGTATATAGAGGAATGCGGGCAACAGCCTTTGCAAAAGTAGACCTCAAATTCTCTCTGATTTCTGTGCTATAAAATGGGAATAACAGTATTAACGTTGTATGCATGATGCAGTTGCCAAGAGGCTAAATTCGTGAATATTGGTAAAATGGTTTATGGTTTACAGATGGGGAGCTTCTATAGAAATGTAAACCATGACCAGTATTAATTCAGCTGCTCTAGATATTCCAGAGAGCCAAAGAGTAAATCTGGGTATCTGAGCTCTCAGTACCTTCTGCATACTAGATGCAACTGCTTTTCTCGGGGGGCGTTGAAAGGGGAAAAAAACCCCTCAAAATAAAATAGAAACTCCCAACCCCCCCAAAAAATCCAAATCCAAAACATCTTTTATTGTGATTTTTCACATTCTTTGCATGTTTGCTGTGTTTAAACTTGTAATACGCAGATTCAAATGTGTCTATTAAATAACCTAGAAAAATTCTGAGGACTCTGTTAAAGGCTCAGTTTATTAAACAGCTGAATTGAAGGCCAAGTGCTCCTCATTTGAAGCTTTAGCCAAGTCTTTTGTTTTCTCCCCTACCTGTCAGCATAGAAGTTAAAGGGAGGAAATAATGCAGCATAGAAATCTGACTGTGATTCATGAGATTATGCTCATACTAATGTATTTTCTAAAGTTTAATGTTTCAGTAGTGGCCCTAAAGGGAGGGAGCAGTCATTGTCACAGTGAGGATGGAACGAACTGAGTATAGAGTCCTCAGCCTTAATGTACTGGCTCATTCATTTGTCAAACTACAAACAAAGCTGTTTAGAGACAGTAAAATTTGGCAATGAATTTGAAAACCTGTTGCCTTCAAACTACTGAACACAGCCACTAATTCTTTTTTTAGACTTAAAATTTGTATAAGGTATTGCATGCTTTGTTCAGGGTATCACACACACACACAAAAAGTCCTTGAATACGAAATGTTATTTCTGAAAGGTGAAACTGGTGGGTTTTTTTGATGACTTGCAATAGAAGTGGGAGAAAACTGTGTAATGAAATGTTGTGGGAGTACCATAAGCTTTTTGAACATTGCCTGTCACTGAAAAATAAGTGTAAAGTTTTGTAATATGGACATCTGCTTTTGCAGGAGCTCATGGGCTTGGATGAAGATGAGGATGAAGATGATAAGGTAAGCATATCTCGTTATTGTTTTAGGTAGAATCAGAAGGAACGTGGGAGAGCACAAACCCACCATCCTGTGTCCATGAGATATTCATTTGTTATCTGTGTTAAGCGAGAAAACAATTGTTGCTAGTTTGTTGATTGGCAAATTTGAAAGTATTAAAAGATTGGTTTGTATAACATTCAACAGTGGCATTACCTACGTGAGACCTCTGAGCATCAGTTGAATCTGAATCCCCCGTTTGTGCTTGAAATCACAGCAGGCACGTGTTCATGTATGTGCACTTATAGGTGTGTGTATGGGGGGATGAGGTGCAAAGTCATGCATGAGTATGTAAAATCCCCCATCACTTCCATTTCGAGTGGTGGATGACATTCTGTACGAATGGCTTTCCCCAAATGATTTGGCATTCCCATTTTGTGGACCGGAACTGCTGTTATTTGTGGAGGATTGGTTAGAATTTTCTCAACATATCTTTCAAAGCCTGGGAAAAAATATAGTTTTAGTTCATGGAATGAAATGTAGATTGGAATTGGCAAGGCCTGTTTCTTATTTTATTGGAGCATACTTACTTATTCTTCTCACTATGAAAAATTCATTGGATTTTTTTTTCAAGTTTATCAAACCACAGTGACAAATGATAAAAGGATTAGAGGGCATGACATATGAAGAAAGATTAAGAGAACTTAATGTATACAGCTTTAAAAAACATAAGTAAGTGAAGGAGGATCTGATAATCTATAAATACTTTAAAGCTAAAAGGTGAGGAATTATTTAACAAGCAACAGCATGCAAAGGAACATTAGCTGTTAGGAAGAAAATGTTCACAAGTCAATGAGAAACTTTCAAATTGCATACTAAGTTAATAAGCCTCTTCTTGAATATTCTATGTTTTAAGACTGTTACAGTGAAATTGTTGATCATTGAGAAGTAAATCAATACCACAGTTAGCAAGTGCACCTTAACTCTTCTCGGTCACAGACGCTGGAATTGAAGCCCAGCAGACAAATTGATATGAATAGTTACTTCAATTTAACCCGCTCTTCTGTGGTGGTTGTGTTTTAATGAGCAACCAGAAATACATCAGAGTTATAAAGTGAACTTTAGGCAATCTTACTGAATTACAGGATTCTTGCAACACACAATAATTGTTTAAATGTTTGCATTTATAATTCACTCTTTGCACCATAAACTTGCTCAACTAAATGGACCAATATCTGGAACTTATCAGAAGGTGCTAAATGAAAGTTGCATCCTTTTCAAAGGAATACTGTGTATCTCTAAAAGTCAATAATTTCTGTTTTGTGGGTACCCAAAGCTAAACAGCTGTAAATGTTGAACCTACATCTTATTTGTGTGATGCCTAAAGGTGTGACTTATTTGCTGGAACCAATCCCATTTACTTTCTTCTTTTTTAATATTCTTTTTTTCATTTGCAAGTGCTGAGGTGGAAAAATAAAGTAAAAATTTATTAAATAGGTATTTAATCCTCTGTTTCCTGTGCTGTGCAACAGTTTCATTGCTGCAAAGCCAAAATATTCTAGGTCAAGTTTACCCTAGATATAACTCTGATGACTTTGGTTCTCTCTATAAATACAACTGGGTCACTTAAATATGGATCTAATCACTTTGCATTTTTGCCACCCCACACCCCCACCTCCACCCCCCCTCCAACCCAGCCAAGCAACTTCACTGTCATTTTCTTGGTTTCTTTTAACCAAGTATGCAGGTTTGGGAAAACTCCTGAGAGTCAGTGTTAAGCTGATGATGACTTGACCCTACCATTTTGTAATCAGCATTGCCCCTGTCTCTGTTTCATGACTCTTTGAAATGGAGAGCTGGTAGAACTGGCTAAAGCTACTTACAATAGACACTTCCAGCAGGCTTTTTCATCAAGATATCACTTTATATTCCAACATTACAACAATAATCGTAGGATGGTTTGGGTTGGAAGGGACTTTAAAGATCATCTAGTTCCAGTCCTCCTGTCTTGGGCAGGGGACACCTTCCACTAGACCAGCTTACTCAAAGCCCCATCATAATGTATACCTTCTATTAATGAATAATAATTCATAATTTATATTAATTGATTTACTACTCTTATGAGTCTATGGGACTCTGACACAGAATTACCAGGAGAGAGAATTGCCAGCCACTACATGTGTCCCATGCCAATGCTGTGCAGCCCTACCTTAATGTCTCCGTCCTGTCCTGGGTATATCCCCTTTGTACCAGTGATGGACCATGCTTGCACTCTGGTGACTTGCATCTTTAAGTACATTAGGTCATTCTGAGTGACTTTTCTGAGTCTGAGGGTGGCCAATGCTCTCTAGGGAGTGTAAGAAAAATGTAATTTTATGACATTATCTCATGGCAATGTCAACATTTAAACAGACAACTCTACTTTAAAAAGAAGTCTGTGTATTTTTTTTTCCCTCCCTAACACAAGAGCTCCCAAAGTTGAAATCTGCTAGTTGGGTTGTGGTATACGAGGTCACTGTTTCTGTTTCCTATCATCGTGCTGTATCAAAATACTCACACACATAGCCTTTCTGGGTTCTGCTGCATGTTAGACATAACAGACCATGCTTCTGGGAATTGTAACACACCCTCTAAGAGATGAACTGTTTACAAATTATAAATACACAGACGCTTAGTTCAAAAACCCAAGAGCAGATTAACTCCCTCCACCTAAACTATCTGTCTCAAATGACAGGGCTTAATTGCCAGTTCCCCCTTTCCTTCCCCCTCTCCCCTCCCCAAATACCAGCATGGAGGACTGTAAAAGATAAGAGAGCTCTGTCCCTTTGGCACAAGCTGTTTGGTGGATGAATGCCTTCTCGGATTTGTGCCATCTTGGACATAGAGTTCAGGCTGCATCGTGTCAGCTCTGGGGTCTGTCAAGCTGTCTGAATGAAGATTGTTTTAAAATTACATCACTGAAACATCTTTCGCCTGCCAGTAGAAAGGTATAGACAAGTTACATGCAGTTCAATGTAAGTTGTCTGATCATTGACTATTTCTATTTATTTTACTTTTCTTCTTCTTTTTTGACAATGACTGCGGAGCTTCAAGCACAGACAGTTACCCTGTTAAATGAGTGTATCATTGTACCCGACTGGAAAGGGTTCTGGAGCCTTCTCATGATCTTAAGTTCTCTGGATAAAAGTTTGCAGCTACTCCAAAACAGACAAAACTTAAATTACTAATATTTCCAGGTCTGGTAACTGATTCAAAAGAAAATCAGAGATAAAACTAAATCAACAAAAAATCCTATTCGCTTGTTTGTTTGGTTTTTTTTTTCTTGGAGGCTTTCTATCCAGTGGTGAGCCAACGTAGCCCTGCTTGGCTAGTGGGATGGCTTTAAGCCAAGTTATTTGGCAGCTTCCAAGAAATGTTTCGTATCTCATGTATTGGAAAAAATCCCCAAAGAAGAAAAATCCAAAGTTTCTAATGCAGGAAATTCTTGGTCAAAAATAGGTACCAAATATATACGAAGTTTTCTGAGCACAGTTCAAAAAGACTCCAGCTGAACAAATTAAAGTCAAATTCATCCAGTAGCAAACAGCTGACATTTTCCATTTGAGTTAGATTCAGCATGTGGAAACCTTCCGTATGGATCTTATTTGTACGGGTGGATTACGATGAAAATTGCATTAATTTTCTCCACAGTAAAGGTCAGTAATTGAAACATGAACCAAGAGTCTATTGTGTAAGATGCTATATCCCCATACTTAGGAAAGGTCATTGAAGACAATATCATCTCATTGTTTTCTTCCCTGGAAGTATAAATAATTTCATTAGTTTTTCTTTTTCTCCTCAGTGCAACAATTGCAATATAATGTTTCAACATCTCCCATTAAGATTGCTGAAAAAAAATGATGGTAAAGACTTGAAAATACCCCATGATACACAGGGTATGTTCAGACTAACAAGGGGCACCCATCTTCACAAAATTATAGGCTCCTAAAAAACTCCACAAGGTGTGTGTTTGTGTAGGCATGGACTCCCTTAAGTTGCTGCTCTTTCTTCAGTCTTTGTTGCTTCAGTCTTCAGCTCTTTATGGCTTCTCTCTCCCTGCTTCCTAATGAGTCTACGCATGGAGCAGGCATACATTAGTGATGGAGAACCCTAAGGGACAGATTCTGCTACTTGCCTGTGCTATGCTTGGTGCAAAGCTGGAGGATGGGACACTTAATCATCTGGTCACACATCCATCTTGACTAAAGTGTGTCTAGGTATCACTTAAGACACAGTTATAGCTTCTGCAAGTTTCTGCCAAGCTTCTTATTAATTTGGTCAACTTCTGGTTAAGACAGAATACAGGAGTTGCTCCGGTTGTGCTTTTCTCTTTGTTTGGGACCCTCCTGTGTACAAGAAACTGGGAAGATAAATGGTCTGTTTTTATTTCTTATTTACACTACAACATTGTTTAGGGCTGCTCTTATCCGTAGGCATCCCATAAACTGGCACAATCCTTGTCCCAGCATCATAATCCACCCATTCATAGATTTAGGAGTGGTAGGGAAGAGGAGGTGAAAGGAAGGACTCACAGAGGGCTTTTAGATATCCTGGGGAGTGGCTCTCTTCCCTTACAAACCTTAGCAGCTGGTACAAACTCAGCCCTATGGCAGTCTGGAATTCTCTGTCTTGTCCTGGAGGTAGGTAACCCAGCACTGTAGCTTCTCTAAGTCTCTGGAGAAATATGAAGCAGCACTAGGGAGGCCACTGGACTGAGCACATAAACCTCAGGGGAGCTCATGTCCCTTAAAAAGTCCAACTATTTAAAATGTTGTTAACATTTATTTTGAATTGGCCAGATGTATGAATAGGTCTATCTTTGTCCCGTACCCCAAATTGCTAAAGATTATTACCTAGATTACAGATGATGATCTGGTAGTTTAAGTCTAATCGCCATGTGGTTGTTCTTAGGTCTCGTGTATTCCCAGGAGAAAGCACTTATTTTGACCAAAGTTGTTTTCTTTCCCCTTCCCTTTTTTAAATCAAAGATGACTGATGACTTTTAATCTCCATTCAGGCTTCTTTCTTGTTGCTTCTCAAGCATGTGTTCCTCACCTGAATGGTGTTTCATTCTGTTGTGACAACATTGCTTTAAGATTTGTAGCAATACTACCAGACTTTGGGTCACTTTATGTCCCTATGCAAACGTGAGCAAGTACAGAAAATGCTTCTTAAATCCCTACATTTCATGCTTATGCAGAGGGAGAGCAACAGAATTATGACCTAAGCCTCTCCACATAATCTTTTTCTTGGGTTGGGTTTAGGAGACTTTTGCTGGTTTTCTGAGCACAGATAAAATGTGTCTAATGTAAGCAAAGAAAATGTAAGCCTTGCTGAACGAGGCGTGAAGTTGCCATCTTCTACCTTTTAGCCAGTGGTCCCCCAGCCTTAGCTGTAGGACGATGTGCCCTACTGTTAAAATGTGTCCTTTTAAGGCTGATGGTGCTCCCCTTCATATCAGTCTGAAGTAATTCTATTGGCTCTGGTGGAATTATTCCAGATTTCACACCTTTTTAACTGAGAGCATAAATTGACCTGTATGTGTTGCATTTCCTCTATTTGGTAATTATTTCAAGTACACTCAGATTCGCTAAATTTCCACGCCAGGCAGGCACATTTGCAGCATGGTGTTAATAAACAAAAAGATCCTGTGATGCACAGTTTGGGGACTGCACGAGGCAATCGCTGAGAGTTTGGCAGCCATCCTCTCTTGGGTACCCGTCCTCCTGGAAGTGCCGAGAAGCCCTCCTCGACCCGCAGCAGACATTGCAGCACGGGGCGAGACAGTGACTCAGCAAGGCAGATTGCTGGGATGGTTTCAGCCGCCTTTGGCTCCCACCGAAGGCAGGATCCAGTTCAAGGTTGCTGTGGTGACTATTTTCAAAGCTCTGCCTGGAATTCGTTTTAGCTACCAAGAGACTGTCTGTCACTCCATGGCTACCACCTCCCACAAGAGCTTCGTTCTGCTGCTAGACTGAAGCTGTTAGCGAGCGGTTCCCTGCAGACAATAGAAACCAGTGGTCTGCTGTTTATACCGCATAAAATGGTTTTGGTTTCAGGAGTTCTTCATCTACGAGTATTTTGGCCTTAAGATGTTGTTTGGCACAGGTTTTGCTGGACATCGGAAAGGTCAGAGTTTCATATTTTAGCACAGAGAAAGCTGCAAGTTAAATCCAACTTTGGCTAAGTCTGCTTTTCTCTAAATAACTACAGCATGTTGGTTCTTTTTTTTTTTTTTTAAATAAAAACAAACAGAATAATAGTGGAGCAAAAAGGCATGCATGCCTGAGCTTTTTTACTTTCTCTTCTCTTTCCAGCAATCTTGTTTGTTGCTAATACACTGGAGAATTCATACCTGGTATGCGGGATAAATTCTGGTAAAACATTGCCCTAATGTGCTTGTAGCATCAGTGGCATAATGAGATAGCTACTGTAAAAAAGCTAATCCTGAAAGTTAGGCCAGCCCAGGGCTTAGGCAGACTAAATCTTTGAATTCCTCAAGATATTCAAAGTTTTCATTCCTGACTTAGTTGCCTGTATTCTGTTTTCTTCCTCATTTAGGATTAATCCCTATTTATTTTTTCTCCTCCCTTTTTCCTCATCTTTGCCCCTAAGTGTTCCTCAGCTTAATATATTGAGTTTCCCTTGGCATGCCAAAAATCTGCTGATGAATACCACTTGTTTGAAAGTTGCCTGCGAGTTTTCTTTTTGTGCAAGTGTTTTATATGAAATCCAAGCGAGGAAGTATTTAGAACTTGCTTGTGACTTCAAGCCTAAGTCTTTAGTTGTGTGCGTACAATATTTGCAGTATACATCAGAAATACACTTAGACAATAACATTAAATATTGCTTGTGTGTTTGGAATGTTGCTTACTGGTTTGGGTGTATCCAGATGAAGAATATCTAAAGGACAGATTTGAAATATAGGGAACAGCTTTTTGTAAAGATGAAAGCTATTAATCCTTGAAGCAAACGATCACAAGAAATTAGGGGATCTCCACCATCCAAGTTTTCAATTCAGTAATGGATGCTTTACTGGAGCAGAAGCAGTAACTGGCATTATTTGGTTTTTGTTGCAGAGCAGATGATGGATAATTTTTGCCTTCAGTCTCTTCCTCCATAGGTCTTATCATTTCCCCTTGCAAGCCCAGCTCTGACAATTGTAGCTCACCCATCAGGAATTGCCCTGTTAATGCTGGAGACGTCCTCTCCTGGCTGCCCCATAGTTCACACACATTCAAAGTCTTCATTGTTGGAAGTACTTCAATTTTATGGTCGTGTAGCAGCTTCTTTTGCAACTGTCCCTGAATGTCTGGGAGCAGCGTAATGTCGTAGGGAAGGAGGATCACAGAGCTGTAGTAACCCTTTGAGTGCATTTACATGTCCTGTTTAACTGTTAAGTATTTCAGAAGTAGAAAAATCTAGAAGCACCTTTCATTCAGTACAGCAGAGATATGGTGTCCTCATTTACACATTTAAGTTGATGAACATTAGCTGGACACAAAAGATTTAATTTCTGAATTTGCTGGGTGTTGTGTTGTTTTTTTTTTCTTCTTCCCCTGACATGCTTAATCTTTTGTAAGACCCCTTTTGTGTTTTTGTTCAGGCAATTAATGTAGAAATGAAGGTTTCTTAAATCAGGATACGCAAGGAAGATTTGAAGTAACACACTGATTATATAATTAATTCTCAGTTGTAAATTCATTTTGATGGAGTTAATTCTTTCCCAGAGGCTGAAGACTAGTTTTGGTCCACCCACAGTGCTGTAATCAGCTAAGAAATAAAGAAGAAAAAGGCCGTGAAGGAATGGAAGTTTCATGAACAGTTTTAGGGAAAAAAATGCCAGAAACAGGCAGGATATTTTATTTTTAATTCAAGCAAAAGCTCCTGAGCTGTGATTTTGAACCCTGGGTATCCAAATCCTGTTTTCAAGCCGCATAATATGTTGAGTCCAAAAGAAATCAGAAAGAAATGGTAACTGAGTAGGATGGAGAAAAATTATCTGGGTGGTGGACCATGCACAGTGTGTTTAGTGGAAGACGTATTTAGGATCATTTTTTTACATGTTCCACAAATATGGTAAAGTTCAAATATAGCTTTCTGCATGACAGTTGCCCATTTGCTAATAAATGTGGACCAGTGACTGTCGTCTTGATGGACTATGAACTCTCTTACTACTTCCAACAGTGTTTTGTGAGGTGCTGACTTCAGAAAGCATAAACAGCACTCCAAAACCTAAATAATTTGGAAAATCCCATTTCTCGTACTTCATTTGTCTGCTTCTCTCTTGCTTAACCAATGACCCAATCATCCTGTGATTAGGCTGCAGGTTTCCAGAACAAAACAGTAATAACAAAGAAAAGACATTGACAAATTTCCAGGATTTTTAAGTGATTGTGCACACATATTGCAGTGCATACTGTGAGGACAGTTGCTAGCCTATTTTACTCTCTAATAACTGATTTCATTTACAGGACTTTCTAATCCCAGTCTGTCTCTGCCTTTTCCTTGGCTGGGCATATTTTGTAGTATAAATTGAAAATGCCTTTGTTGAGGGGTGATTTTAGCATGCATGCTAGGTAAGAATATGCACGCAATCATCATTATATCCTAGGAACTGGTAGTTTCTGTTGTATTTTCTTGGTCTGCTTGGCGGCTGCAGCAGAAGTTATGTTGTATTGGTTAAACTGCATTATCACCACATTTCTAAGCTCAATCGAAGACGTGTAAATGAAGTCAGCATGATGCAGACAGAGCTGAAAGATGATCTTCCTTGCAGCTCTGGGTAGCAAGAGTAGGCTTGCCCTGGAATATCACTTTAAGTAAAGTGGTTTTTTTACCCCTCTGAATTTGGACAGAACGAAATTCCCACTGGTTGATTTTCCGTGGATTGCTCCCCAGCTTCTACTTCCAAGTTTGGTGCAAAAAAGACAACAATGGCTAAGGGACCATTGTACCATTCTAGTGAGTGAATAGTTAAATATAATCTTAATGTGTCATTTACATTTGAGCCTAACAAGGTTATAACAGGAGTTGTGTGAAAATGACTTTTTGGTGCTATTTTCACATAAACTGACTATTTATTTATTTATTTTGTTCTGGGGTTATTTCACACCCCAAGGGTTTCATTTTTGTTGGTTGTTTTATTAATGTAAAAATACTCATTTTCACACCCAAATGTGTGATTATTTAAAATGCTGCTTCTATTCATTGTGCACTAACTTGCAACCTAAAGGCAAATATTCAAGTGTCTGGAGCCTGATAACTCCATCCTGGTTTTGGCTGCCTTTTTAAAACTCAAAAATTACTGTGAAGAGAAACGGGCAGTAAGAAATTCAAAGGGTTACCGGGGCTGTACTGGCATGTCTGCCTCTCAGCATCCGAGGATGGTTCATGTGTTTTTCCAGCACACAATCAGTGCTGTGCCCTCTCTGATGCACCTAAACCCTCTAACATCATCCCAAGAAGCTGTAGCCACCTCCTTGGCCCAGTGTGACTTTAAGTACCCACTGACCCTCTCTCCTGCATGGAGAAATAATGTGGGTTCACAAGACAGAAGCAGAATTACAGCAGTGTTGATCCTGCTCTCTCTGGGCCCTGCTTACTCCCTCCTACCCTTTCCCCTGCCGGTGAGGACCATGAAGAACATGGATGCAATTTGTATTTTACCAGTATCTCCCCTCTCTGGGCACTGACTGGTTAAAACACATCTTCAAATGTCTTTTTTTTCCTAAATTGGGCTGATTTTGGAGAGTCTAAATGTGATGTAAAATCAGTGTCCAGGGCTCTGCATTTTGTAATAAGTGAATGTTTTGCTGATTTCTTGCTAGAATATCTGCAACCACACCAATTTGCATGCCTGTATGTGTGTTAGATTGCTGGCAAAGAAATGCTGAATGCTGATAATTGTATACTGATTTCCAAGGCTGATTTAAGTCATTTTGATTTTTAATTCATTCTGTGCTTCCTTTTTATTTCTGCACATGTGTAGTAATGTCCTGTAATGTTGTTGCCTAAAATAAGCAGTAAGAACTGAAGTTGTGAGATGGCTGCTGTAAAAGGAAAATGACATTTTTCCCTTTGATTCTTTTTTCTTTTTTTTTTCTTCCCCAGTAAAAGAATAGGTCTCTGTATACAGAATGTTCAAAAAAATGTTGCATTCACTATCTTGCTGCTAATTTATATACAGAAAACAGCATGGCTGTTAGGAGCCTACAAAGCTCAGAAAAGTCACATTCAGAAGTTCTGCACAAGAATATTCTTGTTCTCGAGAAGCACTGAGCACCCAGTGCTCCCCTGCAGGTCAACTGGACTCAGGGGTGCTCAGCATCTCCTCTGCTTTGGCATGCTGCTGGGTTCTTCAGTGAAAGCCTGGTTTGAGATCCTGCAGTCGATTTGTGTTAGAAGATGTAGGAAATTCTGCCCAAAATGTAGGGAGCTGCATGTCTTTGTGTTAGTTGTATGTGATAAACCCAGGGTGTGTGTTCTGTCCTTCCTTCAGTTATATACTTGAGTTCATGGATGCGACAGCAATACTGGGAACCTTACTCTCTTCGTGTGAGCATGTTAACAAATACTTGAAAGTTTTGCTTTTCCTTTTTTCTTGTTAGGAATCTGAGAAAAAGGGATTAATTGACAGAATCCATATGGTCCAAGAGATTATCATAGCTGTTCAAAGCATCCTAGAAGAAATAGCATCATTTGGAGAGAGGATTAAAAAGTAAGTGATAATTTTTTCTTGCTTAGCCATAATTTGCAATGAAGCAGGGCCTGGAGGATTAAGGTAGAGTGAATGTCTCGCTCCAAAAATGACTGCAAGGTGCAGCAGGAGAACCTGGCCACCAGAAGAACCACTGCTGCTTCTTCTCTGGGAGTCTCTTACTTCAAAAACCTTTCCAAAGCACAGAGAAGAAAAAGCCGTGTGCTCTACGGATGTAGCTCTCATTTTTGCCCTGATTTCTGGTCTTGTCTGTTTGTGATGGGGTAGGGAGTTATGAAGCCACACAAGGGAAAATAGTGCTTGAAGATGTGGGCGCAGAAGTATCAGGCATTTCTTTTCATTTCCTTCACAGAAAGTAGGTAGGAATGGATGGTTGATGTTGCCTTTCCCACACCCTCCCTGCCCTGGCCTGGTTGCAGGGGTTACCAGTGACTTATTTCCCTGCCCAACGTGTTGATTTTGATCTGTCTGCTTCCTGCTGGTGCCACAAGGAAGCCCAAAGGGGGTTTTCTGGGTTTTGTTGCAAGGGGAGGCACATGGGGTATTCCTGACCTTACAAAGGAGGGAGGTGAAAAGGCTTAAAAAAAAAAAAAATCCCCCACACAAACACACACAAACTTTTATAACCCAATCTTTATTGGAGTTTAATTGACCCACATTGTTTTCTGTTTTGAGCACAGTGATGGTTTGTGATCGAGTCACACTTTAATGAGGAGCTGGGTTCAGGCTAAAAATACAGCAAACGCATGTGCTGTGGTTTCATGCTGGACACCCCAGCTGGGGTGGAAATGGCCCAAAGATGTATTCCAGCCTATGAACAGGGTACTGTTCTGCCCAGCTGCATGGCAGGAAGACTTAGAGTGCTTAAGCACTATTAATTCTTGTATTCATTTTGGTAACAATGGTCTTAGAGAACACATTGGGTATTAATGTGGATGCCCGATGTAATTTCAGAAGAATTCCATTGTAACTCTGCAGTAATGTACCATTAAAAAATTGCCACCAAAGTTTTTCTGTAAGTGACAGACTGAATTGTGCTACAGTTTCCGTCTGTCACTCTAGTTATACAATCATAGGGAGTTTTAATAGTTTAACTGAATTGAGCTGTTTTGCTATTTTTTTTTACTTTAACTTAAGCTACTTTGATTGATAATAATGAGTCCCTTTCCCACCTATCTTTACTTAATATTTAATATACCAATTGAAGCTTAAAAGTAATTCTTTTAGCTTCCTATTAATTTTATCTGTCAAGGGAAGTTTCTTATTTTATAGCCTGATAAGTGGTCCACGTTCATTCTCTCTTCTTCCTACTCCCCATCATCATGATGTGATGAAGTTAACAGGCAGATTGTATGAAAGAGATGCCCAGATCTGCAAGTCCCCCTGTGGGCTAATTGGCATTCATTGTAGTTCAGGTATCTCAATATTTGGTGCGTGCCATAGAGGTGTCTCTTACAAGGGCACAGGGGGACAAAATAGCTTCAAAGATGTGTTAGCAATAGCTGCTCACCTTAAGTCCATCGTGGGCTTACAGATGAGTGGTCTGAGTGAAAGGAAGTCCTGTTTTGTGCTAAAATGCTGCAAAAGTCTGAATGACTGTAGCAACAGAGCCTCTTGAGAGTGTTCCCCTTGGGAAAAATCTGATGGAGGTTGGTGGTCTGCAGAAGCTCGGGCTGCTGCTGGCATGCTGTACCTTACCCAAGGCAGCTTCCTATGTACAGTGTAGTAAGGAATTGTTGAATACATAAGGAAATAGAAGCAAATATATAAACATTAAGAGATTTATTTAGAATATTGTTCCCTAATTGTATACAGAGAAATGATTTCAACTGCTCTTTTAAGGTTTAGCATCAGTCGCAATTAATCCATTCCAAGTTATTGGCAGGGTTGGGTCTGGGCTACCTGCCACATTTGAGTCGTGCATAGACACATGTGCCATGTCATCTCCACTGTGGCCCAGTGGAGCCAGCTCAGCTGGCTCACACCTGCGGCATGGCCTTGTCTCCAGATCAGATAATCTGCCCATGAATAATGGAGAGCTGACCGGTGAGCAGAGATGTGTAACAAGTGTGACACATATAAGAAGAAACAAAAACAACTCACTACATGCTTAACAACTTCACTGAGCTCCTCAGAGACTATCTTCTCTCTCCTTATCATGATATCTGCCTCTCAGATATCTCCCTTAATCCATTATAGCATCCAGATGCGGGAATCTGCTTATCCACCTTCCAAAGGGTCTGCAATTTACAGTGCGTTTGAAAGAGCCGAGCACTGCAAAGAAGTCATTAAATTATCATTGGGTAGCAGAGTACAAGCAGCGTCCAAGAGCAGAAATGTTAAGAAGGATTATTGTTTTTCTTTACAGCACATTCAACTGGACGGTGCCTTTCCTCTCTGTCCTGGCCTGCTTGGTCCTTGCAGCAGCAACAGTCATTTTGTATTTTATACCTCTGAGGTACATTGTTTTAATCTGGGGTAAGTACTCCACTGTGTCTCATTTGCATGCAATCAATACAATATGTATCTAAAGAATGAAATCAAACAAGCTTTAAATGACCTGTTACACACACAATCAAGTCCTGTTCCTTAGAGGTGAATAAATGTGCTATGAACTTCATGAAATTACCGTTTTTTTCCCCCGGGTGATCCGATGATCTGCTTTTTCTTAGGGTTCTTTATACATTTCCAACAGCACCACAAGAAGAGTATTAGTCAAGATAAGCTACTTTCAATATTAGTATTATTCTGCAGGAGAGTAATTAGCTTCCTTTCTGGATTCCCCTCCCAGTTGGGAAATGGTAGGGAGTGTTCAAGATGTGTTTGAAGAGCTGAACCACGGAAGCCTGGGACCCCAGGATCCTTTCTGGTCTTAACTTCTCTGCAATCAGGAGGAGGACCAGGACCCCGTGGTCCAACAGGAGTCACTGAGAATCTCCTTGTGTCACGGGTCGCAACATATTTTTATGAGATGAATCATGAAGAAAAGAGGAGCTTTTAAAAATAAAAGCCTTCCTGGTTGTCTTATGAAGAAGAGGAAGATGGTCGTTCACATGAGGAGATGGCATTCCACCTGTTGAAGACTTTTCTCATCTCAAAATGGCTTTCTATCTTATTTAAGATGATAGCTTTTATCTCAGTCTGGAGGTACAATGGCTGAAAACATAGTGCAGGTGATCCTCACCAAACCACTGACACTCAGCCCTGGTGTGGATCTGGGCTTCAGGGACCCATTGTCACCCTTCCATGGCTGAGCCATCTGCCGCTGTCTTGGCTCTCCTGGATGCAGAAAAGGGAATGAGAAGGTGGCAGTACAAAAAGCCACTCCTGGGAAAAAAATAACTGAAATAAAGGATTAAATCAAACAGAAGAAAGGGCAAAAAGGAAGGAGAGAAATTGCTAGGAGTAAAAAGTTCAGTAACAAAATATTGCTGTTCTTGTATGGAAGACATGGTGAGTACATGAGAACTATACATCCGTTCAACATCATCTAGACTGACAGGGCCTTCAAATATGATACATGTTAAACAACTACCCTGTGGCAAGGCCTCAGAAGACCTTATGGTATTTTCTGTTTTTTAAAAATCAGGTACACAGAAAATTGTGTTGGCATTTTGCTACAAGTATATGGCTTAAAAGCTGAATCTCGGATGTGAAGCAGGTACATTTCAGAGAAAGGAGAAGGCTGGAGCAGCCATCATATTTAAAATCACTTTCAGTGAAAATACTGTGATATTTTGGACAGGGGTATGATGGAATTGAATGCTGTATTACAATCCTCAGAGGAAACCAACATTGTACCAGGGGAGTGCTGGGAAAGGTGCTCAAGTCTCTTGTTTTCTCATCCCGGTCCAAGCAATAGAGATGGTGCTGGCTGAGGGCTGCTCATCGCTCCCTTTTCTCAAAGGCAGGAGAAGACAAGACCTTATAATCTCCATAATACTATGAACAACACACTCCTATGAATCTTCTCCCACCAGGAACCACCTCTGATAGCTAAAGCATAACTAAGTCTACGGAGAACGCTGGTAGCACTGCTGCAGTTAATAAGACAAATTATTTGCCCTAAGATGAAAATGAAGTAAACATTGTGATAAGTTTTTACCCTTTCCCACAGCATCATAGTATGATCAACTTGTCAAATTTGGTTCTGCAAAGAGAGTGTGAACTATAAGACATGTTGGGGAAGGGGAGCTTTAATGTTCAGAAGAAATGGAAGGAAAAAAAGCCTTTATCCTGCCCAGTTATTTTCATAGCCCTACAGTTCCCTGGGGAAGAAGAGAGGGAATGTCTTTGGTTACATAGAATAGCAGATTTAACAGTAGTCTCAGCTGCAAATTTGTATATTCTCCCCGAAATATTCCCCAGAATGAATGCATGCTGCAATCTCTTTTCGCCATGTTGTTGGCAACAGATGATCCCCAAAGTAGAGAAAAACCTTTAGAAATAATGCCCTCTACTTCCTCCAGGAGGCACTTGTGAATGATTCCCCATGACAGGGAACGTGTGCATGGCTTTACTGTTTTCACATAAACAGAGGCACTGTTTTCACATTAATTTTTACTTGTGAATTCCTTTCCCTCTTTCACCTTGCCTGAGCAATTTAGGAGAGAGGGAATAGAAAGGAGTTGTATTATTTTGTTTGCTTTTTTTTTTTTTTTTCTCCTAGGCATAAATAAATTTACTAAGAAGCTTAGAAATCCCTACGCCATCGACAATAATGAGCTACTAGATTTCCTCTCCAGGGTACCATCTGATGTTCAAAAGGTAGGTAATGAATGGCCACTGCCAACAGAGGCAACAAGCGGCACAGAGAGCGGCTGGGTGCTCTGCTTGGGGAATACAATGCCAGTGCACTTTTGAATAACAGAGATAAGGAATTGGGGAAAATCCACAAAGGGAGGAGGGGGGGGGGGGCGGAAAGGGGAGCCAAAATCCTTTGTCAGAAGGATAAAATGATTGCAGAAAAATTATCCTGAAAATACCTACTTAAAAATGATCTGGAAAATCACCCAGCGTGGTTACTGAACTATGGTTTCCGTCACCTTTCTGCTCCGGTATTTGTACGGAGGGAAGAGAAAAATAGTCTCTTTGATAGAGATAACCATCCAAAAGGATTTGCTGAATTCTCACTTTTCTCAAGATGGGGGAGTGGTCATTATTTCTGCGACTTTGTGCTTGCTGTGGCTTTTTTCACATCAGCTGTCCTTCAGAATTCTTCCTCCTCACCCACCTTGAGCTGCAGTCCTCCCTTGGACAATGCTCCTCTCGTCTTTTTCTTTTGAGAAAGCCTTGAGTTGTGTATAAAATACTCTGTGGTCGATCAGATCAATCTTCTACCATTATGGAATTATAACTTTTAATCTAACCAGAATCTATCCTCCCTCAATTTCAGTCAAGTCTCGTCTCTTCTCATATTGCTTTTAAACAACAACACTGTCTTCAGTAATCTCGCCTATCTTCCTGGAAATTACTTGAACAATAAGTCCTTTAGAATGTCAAGATCTGTTTATTTCTCTTGGAGGAAGGAAAATAGTCTTGCTGGGTAATGAAGCCACACGATATAAAGGATTCTTTCTTTTGTTTTAATCAACTGGAATCTGTGTCCTCAGGCCTTGATCCTGATGCCCTGGATCCCACTGACATTGTACCTTCCTCTGTGAATCGTGGTACTTTCACAGTGAGGTGCTGCTCACTGTGAATAAGGGGATCACAATCTCGCCTGTAGTGTTTTTACTCAGTTGGAGACAGAAAAATAATTGCCCACATGCAGCGTCAAGGCATCTGGTAGAAACAAGGTTGGAAAAGGCTTCTGGTGACATTTATCTCAAGAGGCCACCGGATTGGTTGGTGGCAGCACTAATAACTTGAGAGAAATCTTGCCATAGACTGGTGGGAGGAAAAAAGCTAAACAGAAATGATCATAGAGACATTAAGCTTCACTTCATTTTTATTTTTTTGTCATTGCTCTGTTAGAGTGCACTGGATTTGCAGTGATGGTTTGCATATGCCCTTTTAGTGTTTATGTTTAAAGATAAGCTGCTTTTCTATTTATGCTTTATTTAACATTTACATTTATAACATTTCCTTGAGTGGTTTCTATCATTTTTGAGCTCTCTGTGGAAAATGATAACCATTTTCTACAAGGGAGGAGTGATAAAAGTTCCTAGGATGGGACAAACCTCAGACTTCTCCACCAGTGCTAAAAATAGGGAGCCTGGGACAGCCACACTCTCTCCTGAAAAGTCATCTGTGGCAGCTCTGTCTGCCCCTCTGTCTGCTTCATTTTATGTGCTATCAATGCATCATCATTTCACTGTGGTACTGCAATGAGTTAGAAATTACCTCTGTCTATACATTAGTCATTTACAATCCACATGTGTTGGACAAAAGGCAGAGGAGGACTGAAAAAGATGGCACACTCAGCAAAAGTTTACCCCTGATTTCAACAGGAATACTTTTCTGTAGCATAACAGACAATTTGGAGATTTCACCATCGATGTCAGTTTATCATACATGTTGCAACCAATATCTTGTATATGGAATTTTTTTTGAAAGGTGGAGGCAGCTTTGTCTAGGTTCTATTTGGGAAAATATTTTCCTTTTTTGAAATTATTAAATATGTCAGCATCCCAAGATCTGTATACAGTTTTGACAACTGTCATCTTACTGCGTATTGGGATCCTCTTGAATTGAAACTCCTGAGAGAAGTTTATTAAACTTATAGGTTAATGCCAGAAGAAGAAGAAAAACATCTCCCAAACCAAAACAAACGCAAAAGATCTATCCTACATTGCTGAAATCAGGTAGAACCCCATGTATCTCATTAGAAAAATCTGCTTTTAATATTTTCGTTTCAAGAAATGATGCATGACTTCTCAAATCCTTCCTGCAATTAATCCCCCATGTTCCTGTGTTTAGAAAATGATTCATTACTTTTGAACCTTCCTAGTTTCCCTTGGTTTGTCCTCGGGGAGCCATTAACACACACTGTAGTGAGCTAGAGTTACCTAACTGCAAACGTCATGTCTATTTGTTTTTACAGGTGCAGCACGCTGAATTGAAACCATACAGCAGCTCCAGTCCCATTAGGAAGAAGCGGAGCGCGCTATAGGATGCAGCGGGATTTTGGAATGCGGCATCTCCCTCTGTACCCCCCGTGCGTGCACATGCACTCTTCCCCTCCCCTCCTCCTTGGTTCAGAACAACACTATAATCACTGCCACAGACTTTTTTTTTTTTTTTTTTCCTGGAAGACATGTTTTTTTGATAAACACCTATCTCGGGTTGTCTTTTTTGAGTGTCTTTTGGGCATGGAGTCATAGCCCCAAAAAGAGCAAAATGGAACATGCAACCTAGTTTGTGGGGTGGGGAGGAGAATGGGAGAGGATGCTGCAACTGCACCTTTTTTTTTTCTTTTCATTTTTTTTCCCCTTCGATTGCAGAGGCAAGGCTGGATGTGGCAGCACTCCCTGGTTTATGTAGGAAGAGATAATTCCGCTTAGTGTAGCAGATCAGCTGAGCTGATGTGAGGAGATGCTCTGAACCAGTTTTTAACATATCCAACAGATTTACATTAAGATATGAAAGCTATTCTTTTCTGAGTTAAATCACTGTGCCTAGAAAGGTTTAAGCTCTGAATTAACGAGTCTTTGATACCCATCTTCTGTTCAAGCAGTGTACATTTTAAAAAGTTTTTTATCATAATTAGCAGAAAGAGCTAGGAGCTCCAACAGTATCTCAATATTTCATCCAGCACTTGTGGGTTTTTCTTTTCCCTTTTTTTTTTTTTTTTTTTTCTTTTTATTCTCTTCTTTTTTTAAAACCCACCCCGTGGTTAACTCTTTGGATACTGGAAGCATCGAAGATCCATTGCTGGCAATGGATGCGTGAGAACCTTCTGCCATGAAAGGATTAAGAGACTGTAGAACAGCCTAACTCACTGACCTGAAAAGACTCTGTTGACTTGCCTTTTATAATTCCATCTCATCAGATATTTTCAGCATAGCTGTTGTTTTCCTGTCTGAATCCAGAGGGGTCAACACTACAGATCCAAGAGAAAAAAAAAAAAACACTTTATGGCCTTAAAAAATAAGTGCTTGTGCAGATAGAGAGTATGGTGCTGAAAGACTTGGTTGTGCAATAATGTGCAGGCTTTGGTCCACCACTGATGTCTCGCTGGAGTCTTTCCAGGTGGTTCACGAGGAGAGGATCAGAAAGTGAGGTCATATAGAAACTAAGCAATGAAGAGACAGAAGAAAGGACCCCGTTTTCTGTTCTGAGGAGAATGTGGTTTCTTGCTTGCTTACCAGTCTTTTAGCTATTGTGCTTTTGCTTTATTTAATTCAGATAACCAGCGTTGTTCTTGTCTGACTGGGGAAACTGAAACACAGAATCATGTGTAACCCTGCTTAATTTTGGTGAGGGAGTAGCCCTCAGTCCTGTAGGTGCTGTAGGACGTTGCAGGAGTGACTTTCCATCACAAAAAGTCATTGGTAGCACAAGACCTGGAGTTGCTTCTTGTGATTCCCAGGCAGGAGTTACCACCAGCATCCCTTGGGGTAGTTAACAGTACAAAGAAATAGAGAATCCGGAGAGACAGGTTTCTTTTTAACAAAAGGAGGCTTTGAAAGTCATCTAATTAAAGGTAAAACAGGTAAAACCTTGCTTATGGGTTGGTTATCCAAACTGAGCCGCACTGCGTGGTTCAGTAATGCAATCTTGTGGGCCTGGTGCATGAATCTGAAGAAGTAAAACACCAGAGTATCTTCTGCTGGATTATTAGCCAGATTCAGTGATTCTTTGAGAAGTTTATTTTTCAAAGTAACAAGCCCCACTGTGCCTTTGAATAAAGAGAGGCACATTTTCATAGACTTGATTGGATAAAGAATGTATTTTGCTCATGCAAAGCTGCGTGTAGCTGTAATGGAAAGACAGAAAAAAAAGATTATCCTGGTTTAAAAAGCCACAAAAATGCCTTGTGTGCACGTGTGTTTTGTGCCCATGCATATACAAAGCTGTGTATAGAGAAGAGTATATGTATAATATATTTATAGGCGAGTGTGTGTGGGAAAACGGGTGAATATACAGATTTAAAAACCTTGAAAATGTTTATGAAAAATGCCAAAGATTCTAAAGCTTATCATCTTGCGTCTGTTCTTCTTCATTTTGTATCTTTCCCGGCATGTCTCTCTGGCTGAGCCAGATCTCTGCATGATTTGATTTACTTCAAGTTAATGAAGCTGGTTGGAAAGAGCCTTGTAGAAATTATAAAATCTCCAGTAAATCTCCTTCTTGTACATACAATAGATGTCCACGGACCCCTTTTGTTAAACCAGTTTCTCAATCTTCTGTGTAAACAATGCCTCATTGTCTCGCTTTAAACTATCATCTGGTTTATCATACTGTAGTCTTGTCATTTTGTAAGGACCAAAGTCAGACATATTTAAGCAGGCATGTGAGATCTGATTGTTGATTTGAGTGAAAACATTCAACTGCAGAAAAATAGTTTATTTATTCAGAAGTTGGGACTGATACTTTATTTTTTTTCCTATAGATTTTTCCAAGTGGAACTGATTTCTGTTCAGGAGACAGGGTGATGTCTTTTTTTTTTTTTTAATTTTTTTTTGTGTAGATATGTTGTATTTCACAATAATTTGTATTGGATTGTTATGCTGGAGATATGCCAAATGAAGGGATTTGGATGGTCCAGTACCTATATATATTGTAATGAGCTCTTTGTTTTGATAAATGCTGTTTGAAATGCAATAAACATTTGAGGTTAAGATGATGCTTTTAATTTATCTGGATTAGGAGATATGTTTTCCATTTTTTGCAAAATATTCTGCTATAATTTTTAGTATCTGACTAGGCAGGCAAGAACATCACTTAACAGTGCAGGGTAACAGTTAACGCTGGAGGTTACTTGAAATGGAGGCTGTGCTGCAGCAGGAGATGAGGCAAAGCCTCACTCTACCTGCTGAAAAATATTTAGTAGAATTTCCTAGGCCCTACATGAAGGAAAGTTTGATTACACTCCAGTAATCAAACTCTGTATTCAGATCTTAAAGCAAGGGTATTAGTTGATACATATCTCTGTGTGTCCATTTGCCCATGCAAATTATCAATTTTTACTTTGTTTTAATCAATTCAATGTATAGCATGGAAATTATAAATTTATATTTTTTATTTAATTTCAGTGCAACAGTCAGTACATTTGTATTCTAAAGTGTGTAAGACCAGAAGGCATTCAGAAATTTAAGTCTGACTGTGGGTCTTTTGGATGACTGTGGATTACAGAGTCATGGAGGTATCAGAATACAGCTAAACATGTCCATTACTTGTACAGTGTGTAAATAACTGGATTTGACAGATATGTGTGAATGCAGTATGTACTCACGTTTGCCCAAACATAAGCTGTTGCTGAAGGTTGGTTTCTTGAATAACCATGAATAGGGCTGAGGACTCAGCTCCCCTATGGATCACTGTCAGTAAAACCCAGTCACTGAAACGCACCTTGTGGAAAGCAAGAAAACAACTGAATAAAGCAAAGTCGGTGGAAATGTCATGTACCTTTTTTTTTTTTTTCTTTTTCCCTTTCTGCTTGCAAAGCTCTGATTTTAACCTTCAGCCGTAACCGTTCCTCCCTCTGCTTCCCCCTCAGTCCTTTCCCAAACCACCCACAAAGCGGTGGAGAGCCCAGGCTCTGCCCTGCTGACCAGGGGGTCCCACCAGCAGAGCAGCCACCCTGCACCCATCTGCCTGGGAAGGTCCTTCTCCCCTAGAAATTCAACTGGCTGCTGCTAATTCACTGCCTGGGGTAAGAGTACTAACAGCTCCCCGAACTGGTCTGTCCCGCTAGAAAGCAGAAACTTGCCATTTAATTTCCTGTACTCTACATGGGGCTATGTTTTACTTTATTTTTTTAATTTTGAGGGCCTGATCCTGCAGGCGGTGCCACAAGTAGAAGTGGAGTTATTTTTCCATCAGACTGGTAGGTTCAGACTGGGAAGGAATTTGGCGGCTCTGATGTGTTAAGAAAAAAAATCGACAAAATGCAATCCAATCAAACCTTAACCTTTAAATTCTCCGTCCTTGAAACTAAGCTGATAGACTGTTTGGGAAATGTTAGCTTTGACTTTAGAGACTGTGGCATGTGTTAGAAGTGAATCCTGGTCTGACTTAATATTGTATGTGTATTTTATCTGTAAAGCTACATGTGTCAGGGCCCTGGTGCATCTACCCCTTCAAATCACACAGGGACATGATAAGAATATCTGCTCTTTAGTGTCCTTAAAGTTAGCAGTTCAGAAGGAAGCTGAGATACTACAAGTGATTGTTAATCTGCTGTATTGCAGATGGAACATTTTAATCATTCTCAAATTGGGGTAAATGAAGCCAGATGAAATTTCTTCATTTTGGGAAAAAGTATCTGCCTGATAGTTTACCAGTGGGGAAGACCCTTAGCAGCAACAGTAATTATATATTTCAAGGAACATGTGAGCAAAAGAAATGTTTATGATTAATGTAAATATTCACAAGCTTTTGGAAATGATGGAGTGAAAAAAAAAAAAAGCCTCTTGAGATTATATCATTTTTAATCTACTCTTTTTTTCTGTGATGCTTTGACTTGAAACTGCAGCATTTCAAGAGAATTTAGAAGGTCATTTTGTTTTGAATAAAAGACGTGCTCTTCTGACATGAATCATGAAACTGAGCTTTCAGAAGCAGGAGGTGGCATTCAGGTCTCGGTGTTTCCAACAGCAGCAGCACCTGGGCGGGCACGAGTTCAAGTTCTCAGTGTGGCTTTAACCTGAGGGCTGGTGATTCTTGTTAAATTTTACGTGAAGGAATGTTGCCAATCGGTTCCTGCGTGTTGGATTGAACACCTGCAATTTCCCTCTTGGCTGAACAAGATGATATGCCTCTTACAGAGGAAGAAAGTAAGAACTGGAAGACATGCTGTTGTAAACTTCGTTTGAGCTGATGTCCTAGTGCAATCAGCCTTCTGATCTCTTGAGGGCTTCCTTGCAGAAGGAAGGTAGGAGACGATCATAGACTGGACACATACATCTCGTTCTGGGTCTTCCAGGGCAATCATGGTCAGTTGGCGGCTGGTAACCAGTGGTTTCCCTCAGGGTTTGGTTCTGGGGCCAGTCTTGTTTAATATTTTTATTGATGATCTAGATAGGGGGATTGAGTGCACCCTCAGTAAGTTTGCAGATGACACCAAACTAGGTGGGAGTGTTGATCTGCCTGAGGGTCGGAAGGCTCTACAGAGGGATCTGGACAGGTTGGATCAATGGGCCAAAGCCAATGGCATAAGGTTCAATAAGGCCAAGTGCCAGGTCCTGCATTTCGGTCACAACAACCCCAGGTGACACTACAGGCTTGGGGAAGAGTGGCTGGAGCTGCCAAGCAGAAAAGGACCTGGGGGTGTTGGTGGACAGCCGGCTTAACATGAGCCAGCAGTGTGCCCAGGTGGCCAAGAAGGCCAACGGCATCCTGGCCTGTATCAGGAATAGTGTGGCCAGCAGGAGTAGGGAAATCATTGTGCCCCTGTACTGGGCACTGGTGAGGCCTCACCTTGAGTACTGTGTTTAGTTTTGGGCCCCTCACTACAAGAAGGACATTGAGGTGCTGGAGCGCGTCCAGAGGAGAGCCACCAAGCTGGTGAGGGGTCTAGAGAACAAGTCATAGGAGGAGAGGCTGAGAGAACAGGGCATGTTTAGTTTGGAGGAGGCTGAGGGGAGACCTCATTGCCCTCTACAACTACCTGAAAGGAGGTTATAAGAGAGGTGGGGGTTGGCCTCTTCTCCCAAGGGAATAATGACAGGACCAGAGGAAATGGTCTGAAGTTGCGGCAGGGGAGGTTTAGATTAGGTATTAGGAAGAATTATTTTACTGAGAGGGTGGTCAGGCACTGGAACAGCCTGCCCAGGGAGGTGGTGGAGTCACCATCCCTGGAGGGATTTAAGAAACGTGTAGATGTGGCACTTCAGGGCATGCTCTGATGCCCAAGATTGTTAGTTTTTGTCTGTCAGTGGTTGGGTGTGGGGGGTGTGTGTGTTGGTTTGTTGCTTTTTGGGTGTTTTTTTTTTTTTTTTTTTTTTTTGTTGAACTCAATGATCTCAAAGGTCCCTTCCAACCATGAATATTCTGTGATGTAGATGGTCAACAGGTTGTGCCTTGTACTGGTGCTCACTGGCTGCTAGAATGGCTCCATGAAGCCATGTGCATTTAAAGAGGGGCCTTCAGCCCATGGGGGAACAGTAAGGCACTGGGCTTCAATGTTTTGAGGGGTAGATGGATGGGTATGAGCAAGGAACCTGTGCTAAGGACTGCTTCCCCTGGGGCATCTGGGACTGCTTAGCTAGCAATTTCTCCTCTACACCCAATTTGTTGTAACCAAATTTCTAGCAGATGAATGAAGAATGTTTCTGCTCTTGATCTCTGCATTATTGGTAAGTTACTTTTATGACTGGGAGGAATATTAAATATTTAAATATTATCTACCAACTGGAGATGATAAAACCTAAACACTTAGGACCTAAACTTCCAAATGCGTGGTCAGCCTGGATTCTCCTTCAGTCCCAAAGGCATGTGGGGATAAAATGGTGCTGGAACCAAACTCCTGCAGAGGCATGCAAAGTCTGCTTACCAGTATTGTTACAGTGGTTTCAAAGACATCAGAAAATACTTCAGTTGCGTCCTCTATAGAGGTAAGTGAATAAAAGGTTTGTTTTTGTTTTTGTTTTGTAGTGATACGACTGTTTATTCCTACTGTTGGTATTTTTTTAAGGAGATCACCTGAAAAAAAAGCAAAAAATATAAAGGTTTATTTTTGTTTTTCGAGCACATACTTGCTACTACTTCTATTCTGGCACCTGAAAAAAAACCAAAAAATATAAAGGTTTATTTTTGTTTCTCAAGCACATACTTGCTACTACTTCTATTCTGGCTACTGTAAGTGGAAGATGGGATTGGACTGCTTTTAAGGTCCTGAGTCTGATCATAGCCAACCCATGTATTATTCACCTGCTCAGCACCTCCACCTTCCAAAGCAGAGTAAATATCTTGTCTTCATTTTCAAGTGGAGATGCACAGTGGAGAGAGCATATGTTCCTACAGACAAAAAAAAAGACTGCTAGTTTCATTGACTTGTGTGCTAAATTTTGCTTTGATCATGGCTGTCTGATTTCTCCCTCCACCTTCTGTCTGCCTGTGGTTGGCTCACTCCACAGAGTGAGTATCTGGAGCAGCACAGCAGCTACAACCTTAGAAGAAGGGGCAGGAAGGGGGGGAAGTCTCCTTCCATCTCTGGCAATAGACGACTTTACTGAAAGTCAATGCCATTCCCTTGCATTTATCAATGCCACTCTTGCTCTGCATATTTTTGGTATTCGCCATGCATTGTTAGCAGTGATTGTCATGTAATTAAATCACTGTTCATCACAAGAGCCTATTTTTATGCTGAGATAAGCATCAGAAGTCTGCTGCCGCGTCCCCCAGATCAATAAAGATGTTCCCTGTAGGATTACAAATAGTCTGGGGTTGTACAGGGCACTAGAATTAATTAGGAATGATTTCTCTTTTTCTTTCTTCTTTCAATACATTTTTAATTGTTTATCCATTTTCGATGGGCTTGTTTTTAACTCTACCACGATGGCCTAGATGCTTCTGTTCAGACCTTTTGAGTATGATATGATATCAATTTGAGCAATACCACTGGCTGTAAGCAGTCACTATTATCATCCTCTTTCCATAGTCATGTGCAACTGTTGCTTCAGAATATGTTTCTGCATGAGATATTTGGATCTTGGGCTTTGCACTTGAGATGACGGTTAAATGGGTTTATTAAGTGGTTGAACTTGACGATCCAAATACAATGAGTAACCTTCAGGTGCTATCCTGAAGATTTTGGCATTTTGATCGGAAGATCAGGGGGCAAGCAGAGAAGCTTGAACCATTTACTGAGGAAGCATTTGCCCAAGGTCACAGAGCAAGTCTATGGCAAAAAAAGGACTAACACCCTGGATGACTGAGGTTTATACATTCCTGTTCTGAGCTGTCTACTTTCCTTTGCCTTGTTTTAAATTTTCTCCTACTTATATGCCAAACTGGTTTTCTCATCCTCCACGGGGCATTGATCCAACATCAGGATCTACTTCTCCTCCCTCCCTGCTGACCTGTCCTGCCCACGGCCAACTCCTGGATTAGCAACAGCCTCGTGTCTGAGTCCCACTGAGCCAAGTGTGTGCAGACCCCAGGAAAGCCCCTCGAGTCCCGATGTTGGCTGTAGAGGTAAGAGCAGATAAAAGTTGCAGCAGATAAAGATAGGATTATTCAAAAGAGTTCTTTAAAAAAGAAGCTGACCAGAAGAAAATCAATGAAGGTGTCTGTTTGGGAGCATGGTAAACTAGAAACACAGTTTTGAAATTACATAGTATTGACCAAGAACATGAACAGAGGTGGTGGACGGTGTGTGTAGGACACTACAGCGAGACAGAAGTTTCTGGGGAGTTTCTGAAAACAGAATGGTGGTGTCCACAAGTGGATGAGCCATAGGCATCATTTTCACCGCCCTTCAGTCAAATGGCTGAGGGCCATGTCCTTCTCATCCAGCATCATCAAAAATAGCAATGGCTTCTTCAGCTCTGCTAGGGAGGAGTGTTTGCTCTCTCAAAGACTCAGGGAAAAGGTAAATTCCTTTTAGGGAATAGAAGCAATGTTAGGATTCCTGTAGGGAAATATGGCTGTTTCTCTACATGAAAAAGAAATTAACAGTTGAGTGTTTTGCAATTGCCTTGCTGTACTAAAGTGTTGTTCTTTATGAGCTGCACCTGAAGTGCACTGAAGTCAAACTCCTGCTGAGCTCAAAGGCTCTGGATCCGTCTGGCTACCTCTGTGAAAGGGATAAACCGTGGCCAAATTTGCTGCTGATAAACTAGGTGCACCTAATGCAGAGAAGGATGGTAATGCCCTGGAAGAGCTTTCCTAAATAAAAGATAGTTCTCCTTGGAAATGGTTCTTCTAATTAGGTGATGCCCACTGCCAAATGAGGGAGGAGGAGCAAACGTTGCTGTCAGCAGCTCCCACCTGGTTGCGTGTGCTCTGTGTTCGTGTCAGCTTGGAGGAGAGGGATGAAGCTTGTGTTCTGCTCTCAGTTGTTCTGTGGGGTGAAGACTAATTAGCTCTCAGTGGCCAGCCCTGCTGACACTATGCCAGGGTATCCCCATTTTCTGAAGAGCAGAAAAAATTTGCCTGGATTCAGTGGTAAAGAACTGGGCAGCAGCTGTGTGTCAAATATCACAGGGATGCTCAAGAGCTCCAGGTTTAGCAAAGATGCTAATTTGGTTGGAGCTTGGGTGCAGGTCCTACCACCCAAAGGCAGTGGTAGGACCTGCTACAGCCAAGAGGTTAATTTGGAGCCATTGGGATCCAAGGCCACATGAACCTATTGCCTGCCTTCTGCTTGCGTCGCGAACCAGCAGAACACCATGTCTCTGTAGGTGATGGGGTTTTGGGGAGCACAAAACACAACAAATCCCCCTGCCTCCTCAGACAGGCTGGGGTTATGAAAGCTAGCACGTGTAGGCACCCATGCTCACACAGAGAAGCCCACCATGCCCAGAGCGTGACGTGGTGTGGGCTCCTATCAGCCAGCCCAAACCGATCAGCCCAGGACTGGGAAATGGCAGCACAGGAGAGGAGCTGGGACCCCCTGAGCACCTCTGGGTTAAAGCCCCTTCTCATAGGATCAGCTAGCAGGGAGCTGCTGCAGAGCTCCAATTCTGCAGGTGTGGAGTGTTTGGTCCCCCCCTGCAGAGTTGTGCACTACGAGTAGAAAGGATTGCATCTCCCTTGCTTGTGCCAGCAGAGCCCTGGTGATTTCAGTGCTCGGTCCTGGCCTACCCCTGTATGACAGAAAATTCAAACTTGCTGCTTTTCCAATTGTCGCCTCCTTCCTTCCCAGGAAGGGGCTCTGAGGGATTTTGTTTGTCCCCTGAAGCTCTGCAGAGCTGCTGCTCACCAGAGGCAATGCACAAACGTGCTCAGAAAGTGAGGAGTCTGGGGACGTGAGTCAGGTTTCTGCAGCTTTTCTATTGCACGTACGTAGTGCTAGGCCTATTTTACAGGGAATTTCATTCCAAATAGTTATTTTCCATTTTCCCATGTGTTCGGTCTTTTCCAGCATCACAGTGTGACTTGGATTAAGGTAATTCAGAACAGGAGACTCCTTCTATAAAATATGTGCTTGCCCCAGAATTTTTTGCCAGAAACAACTCTTCCCATTGCCAGCTTTTAAGATCAGTTTGCTTGCCCATCAGCCTTCTCATTTTTTTAATTATTGCTACTTTCATTATTGTTATCATTATAGTTTAAGTGTGTACGAGATAAATTTAACCTTGCTATACATTTTGATTGACTGCAGTTTTGGGGGGGAGGGGTGATTGGCATTCATGCTATGTCAAAATGTACAATGTTATGGAAAACTGGAATACCTAACAGAAAGGGAAGTATATTGAGATTTTCAGTGGGCAGTTGCCTTAAATCCACTGGGCACCACCCCACTCCTGCTGAAGTCAGTGCAACTCTCCCATTGCTCTGAAATTAGCCCTTGAGAGCGTTGCTGGGTAGTCACCTCGGTGGCATTTGCATGGTTGCCTCATAGATAATTTGCAAATTGTCCGTGAACCACGTGTACAAAGGTGTCTGGTATGGTGCTAATTTACTGGCGAGGTCTGGGGATACAGATCCAACGTGCTGCTCGGGCAGAGCTTCAGCCGTGCCCGGCAGCCCGTCTAGAGGTCTGATTTCTCTGCAGCGTGTCAGGGATAGTTGACAGATGGGCTCAGCCTTCCCCTTCACGTGTGTTTCGAGATCTCCAGCCAGGCCAGGATTTGCCAGATGACCACGGTGGGGAAAGCATCAGAAATATTTCCCTCCACACCCCTAAAAATTTATCTAGGTCGTGCATGGGTGTTACAAAACCCTCGTTCGTGGCTACAGGACGTGGCTGGACGTTATCTGTCCCGTGTTCCGGCTGGGTTTATTTTGGGGTGGTCAGAAAGGAAATCCCGGTGTAGAGGCGAGAGGAACATTTTTGTTGAACTGATGTGAAAAAGAAAAATACCTGGGCATTTGGAAGGGTTTGAACTCTGAGCATAAGGCTCTGGGAGATGGATGAAGGGTCAGAGGGGAGGAGACGGGGGGGGTCAAAGGTCCTAGGGCATAACTCATCTCTGTGAGAGGTCCCTATCTCACAGCCAAAGTACGAGAACTGGCTGGCAGCAGCGTGACCCCTGGCAGTCAATTCATCAGAAGGATTTCCCGTCTGAATATGCAGATGTGTGCACAATTATTTTACCTATCTTCACAAGCACAGTCCACCTCCCCGCACGCTTAAATAAATCTTGGCGCTGTCCCTTTCAGAAGGCATTCCAGGTTCAGCCTGGTTGCCTGCATCCTGCGTAGTTTTGTTCAGCAGAGTCCTTGCAAACAGCCCATCTCCTCTTCCCTTTCCGCTTCCCCTTCCTCCTCCTCCCATCCCACCGCAATCACTGCTGCCCAGACCCATCCTTCACTCGCACAAAACTGATTTCTGTTTATGGAGCAGCTGGCAGCAGCAACGCTCGAGCACTGAGCGATGACTAAGAAACAAGCCCACTTTTCCCTTAGCTGTCAGGAGCTTTTAGAAATAACACCCTCCTCTGAGGAAGTCAGAATAGCAACAGGAAAATAAGTAAAACCTATTATAAAACAGTTGTCCAAGAACTTAGGCACGGCGCGGGGTAGAGATCAATATGCTGTGAAGGTTAAATCTATTTTCACACTGTGTTCTATTTCACAGTTTAATGGTGTTTTAATGTGTCTGTCACTGAGCCCCCTTCATGTTATGCAGGTAGAGCCTTTACAAAGGAGAAATAACGTTGGCTTTACAAGCTTCACAGTAACATCTTATTTACCGGCTGAGATCTGATGCTTTCCTCTCTGGAGATATGCCAGGGTTTGACTCTTTGATTTTATTTTATTTTTTAGAAGACATAATGTGGTGTTGCATTTACAGTAATTTTTAGATGGCTTTTGGGAAACGCCCATAGGGATGGGACCAGCAGGAGCGTGTGTGTGCCTTTGTAGAAGGGACAGAAATATCTACTGCTGTTTGTACATGCTGAATACATGGAGGATGTGCAGAATTCCCAAGCTTGAGCTTGCATCCAATCCAAGATGGTGTACTGGAATGCTGTAACTTGAACTCAGCTGACAGTGGGATGCGGGATCAGGCTTGGGAACAGCACGGAGGTGAAGCCAGTGGACAAAGAGGAGTGATCACAGCCTACAGAAAAGATGCTGAGGGAGTGTGGGGTAGAAGGAAAGTTGATTTCAGCCTATGCCAGTGGAAAGGATGAAAGGAGAGGGAGAGAGAGGGGGAGCAAAAGCAAAGAAAGAGGTGCAGTATAAAATCCAGGGTATGTGCAGCACTAGAGCAGACATACAACTCTGTCGCCAGTGTCTGGGATGAAGCACTTTATATCTCTATGGTTCAGCTCACACCCTTTGCCTAGAAATCAAAGAAGGAAAAAAACCCTATTCTGGTTTAATTATCTCTCTCGAGCTTCAGCAAGGTAAGGGAGAGGCTGAGTCACCCTAGTCAAAGGGTACTGCTGGTTCAGTGCTCCAGATGTGTACCTGGGTGTGCAGATGCCACGTGTTGGTGTGCTAACCTGCTTGGTGAGGATGCTTTGACAAACCTCCCGCTGCCTGCGGCTGAGCCAGCGCCTGGATGCAGCCTCCAGCCCTTTACACCTCCCTGCAATGAGCTGGGGCTACACACAGCTATATTTTCTCCCACTGACAAGGCTGGGTAAACCACAATCAAGTGTAGCACCTCTGGTTTTGCCACGAGTGAATCTGAATGCCTTTGTAACCCGGAGAGGCTCCCTCCAGACATCCTTGCACTGTAATTGATGTGCAGAGTCAGGGGAGGACAACCTGCTTGTGCCAGTGGTTTCTCTTGCATGATCTCTCTCCCTCCCATCTTTGCCCTCAGCAGCTCCCTTTCATAGCTGGGAGAGCACTCTCCTCTGCAGCCTCCTTGCCTTCCCACCTCTCCCATCTTTTGCTCCCTCAGTTGCTCTTTAACCTCCTCTTACTTTGTCTCGCAGCCAAATGGCTTAACTCCGTGCAGCCTCCTGGGAGGGCTTGGCTGTGGGAAGGGAAAGAGTCAGAGAAGGAGATATAATGTTAAGCCTTCTTTCGAGCAACTTATTAAAAACCTCAAGCTTCCCCTCTACTGGTTGCTTCGCCAGAGCAGTAAGCCTTTGCACTCTGAAGTCTGCTGCTTGCTGGTCTGTGAGTTTTTTGACTTGCAGAGCATTGACTTGGCTTAACCTGCGTATCCCACTGTAGCAGAAATGTCTGCAATGTGTGCTTTGGCTTTTGTGCCCTGCGTGCTCCCAGTTCATCTCTTCCCCCCTTCCGTTTTCCATTGTTGGAACAACAGCCTTCAGCTGGATGCAGAATGCAACCTACCCTGTATTGTGGGGCCAAAACAAACTCTCTGCTAGCATGTTTTCCATCCTCCACAAGGTAAAATACCAGCCCTGAGAGCAGCTGACCCCTGGTGGGTCTGGAAATCCAGTGACTGACTTCAAGGGGCAAAATTTTGTCTCAAGCAATACTGCTGCGAAATGAATTTGTATCCTTTGGAGCTGGTGGATCAAAGGGTTTGGACCTGTGAGAGGGGGTCACTTACCTTCAGAGGGAGGTAGCAGTTCATCACTCCTGCAGCAGAGTGATGTCCCATGGAGATCTTGTCCAGTGAATTGTCTCTACCACCTCCAAGGAGACCGTAGTCCTGGGCTCTGAGGTAATGAAGTTCTTCAGCAGTTCACAGGCAGTTCCTCTTGTATTTCACATCATTTCCAGTGGACTCTTACCTGTGGAGCTTTTTCACTTCTAGAGCATATTTTTGAAGTAATGTTTCTGGTACAGATGTTCATTTATGGTTGCTTATATTTTCCAAGTTTCTTAAGTTTACTTACATCACATAAAATTCTTTGCCTGTAACACTGTCCCTACAAAACACCAAAAAAGCATCAGTACCATGGAAGAAATTCAACTTAATTTAAATATCTGCAAAACACTGTTTAAAACCCTTACCTAGGTCTAATACTTTGTGAAATGTAACAGAAAACAAACATCAAGGAATTTCATCTCTCACTACTCAATAAGTAGGTTATTTTAAGGAGCTCCTAGTAGTGCGGCCATGACACACAGGTATGTGCTTCTAGAAGATATCTCTGTGTCTTTCTACTTATAGGACTTGACTTTATATCACATGGTTTTGTCAGAAATTCTTCTGTTTTGTTTTTTTTTTTTTTCTTTTAGTCCTAAATTTGCAGGTGTCCAGTCAGTTACGTGTGAGGGGCAAATTGTTTCATAACCTGAGAGTAAGTACTGTGATACTATAACAACCTTTTACATTGCTCTGAAATTCCAAGGTCTTTTTGCCATTTCCAAAATGGAAAGTGGTGAACTCTGAGTTAAAGCTTCTAGTCACATTTCATATGTTTTGTTTAAATCTCCGGCTGTGTTTCTTTACAAGACTTTGGAAAATATTTTGTAACAATGCAATAGTTCTGATAATAAGTCAACCTCAGGTATCATAGAAAAAAAGAATTCTCAACAATTATTCTTCCCGCCCCAACCTTTTCTTAGAAGCAGTATTAGAAATTTTTAATGGCGTTTTACTCCCACTATTGCCAAAGAGAGTTTTATCATTGACTTGAAGGGAAGCAATGTTTAACCCCTTAATTTTTGCATTAGCAGAGAGGAGTAGTTCAGTTTTTAGTGGATCTTGGACTGAAACATAGTCGTTATAAGTAAGCCCAGTTCCTTTTAACCTGACTTGGGCAGCTCCCAGTTCACCTCAGTGGAGGTTCTCATCCTCTGCTTGCACCCCCATTTCCCCTAAAAATCTCTGCTCAAGTGCCATCATGATGCAATGATACTCAAAAATAATCCACTGATTATAAAGAAATTGCTACACTCTGCTGCAGGCAATGCACAGGCTGGAACGCGATGGTGATGGCCCTGACACAACGCTGACGGGAAGCCAGGAGCTGTCAGAAAGGTCAGAATTTCAATAACATGTCTGTGCGTTTCCAGCGCTCATTGCATTCCCTTCTCCTGGTCTGTTCTTTCCTTTCCATACCCCTCTGGAGCAAATGCACCCCCTCAACAGACCTTCCTGGACAAAAAAGTAATAAGTAAATAAACGAGGAAAGTTTCAAAGTCAGAAATCTCCTTCAATACCTTGTGGAAAGAGATATATTTTGGAGCATCAAGACCACTCTGGACCATTGAGCTCCCTTGAGCAGCTCTCCTTTCCACTCTGAAAGGTTTGTACCTTTCCTTTTTCTGAAGTGATATGTTAATGCCCTTCTCGTCCTCTGCGTATCTGCCAGTTCTGTTCACGTGTGTTACTTAAATTGGAGCATTTACAAGGTGTGATTGACCAGGTCTAGGTCTGAAACTTAATCCGCTGTGTTTAAAAATTTAAGAGTTGTGCTCTGATTTGTGTCTGCGAAATTATATCAACTCCAGTGCAAATTAGATAAACCCAGGACACCAGTTCTCATCTGAATTTCAGCCTTACCTGAAAGTGTCAAATAGTTATTTACACTCCTGCTCTGGGAGCTCAGTGTGGGCTGCAATATCTGTCTGAGGAGCTGGATAAGTAGCAGGGTTAACTCCTCCTGAACCAGGTCTGATCGACTCACAGAATCACATGGGGTTGGAAGGGACCTCTGGAGATCAACTAGTCCAACCCCCTTGCCAAAGCAGGTCCTCCTAGAGGAGGTTGCACAGGAGACTCACATGTGTCCATGCAGGGAATGAGTCTAGGGATCGAGTGATGGTCCCCTGACAGTCAGTCCAGTGCTGTAACCACGCCACCATCCTTTTCAGCAGATTGCTGATCCTTTTTCCACTTATGGACCCATAAAACATTAACAGTGGAGAGAAGGGTGCATCCAACTTCAGCTTGAAATGTTCATTGGTTTACTTGAAATGTTCGAAGGTTTACCTTTCTTCGGTAGCTCCCTTCAGCTTGAAATGTTCATTGGTTTACATGAAATGTTCGAAGGTTTACCTTTCTTCGGTGAACACAACAAAGTCACAACTTTAATAAAAGCTACAATATCCCCAAAATCTGCATACATAGCCAGTCATTCTGAGCAACCATTTCTTTTAGACCTACCATTTATACAGCCTCTATGTTTTTTTTCCCCAGGTTCAGTCTTCAGATTAAGGCGGGACTCCACTGTGTTTTGGTCCCACCTTGCAGCTCTGTCTCGTGATGCACAGGAGTGCAACAGTGAACAGCTTCTGCCTTGGAACCACATGGACCTTGCTTTGACTGGAGCCATTTTTATCCTGCAGGTGAGTGCCCTGTATAATGATATGTGTATGGCGGAGTGAAACATCTTATTTTCATCCTTTATTTTTGTCTGGTTTTGTTTGCTTCAGAACTTGATAATGATTGCAAGGCAGCAGCTAAGAAACCAGGCACATTTCTGGAGTAATACAAGGAGGATTTTAAGTATTGTTAAAATCAAAAAAAAGTTATGGGGCAGGCTCAAAGATCTCCCCTGCAAGACTTCAAATGACCAGTAGGAATTAAAATGGCTATTTCTTCTAACAACATGCAGCCCCGCTTGTGTATAATCATGCTTATGTGTATTATGATGCTCAGAGGGAAAAGTCCCACTCATAAGAGGAGTGTTAGTAAACCAAGTAAGCCAAGGGATGTGGAGAAAGTTAGTATCTTTTATTTGACAAACTAATCTCAGTTGTGGGTGGGGAGACAAGCTTTCAGGTATGTGAGCCCATAGCCAGGTCTGAGGTGGCACACTGGTTTTCTGGTTGCAGCTCTCCCACCCAGCATTGGTCATGTCTAATCCTACCTCAGGGGATAAAACCACTACCAGAAGCTGCACGTCTCTTTTAGTGGGCCTTTCAACTGGAAACACAGGGGTTTTTTTCTTCCATTAAATTCTTTAAGAAAGAAGAATTATTCACAGCTGCTGGATTTATGAACAGGGCACAGCAATTGCATGTACCGTATAGCCTAAAAATGAAGCTAACTTTGACTTTCAGTTTGTTTCTTAGCAAATTGGCTCTATGTATTCCCAGCGGGATTGCTGGAGAGAGACAGAGTCCACTGTATTCTGGCCCAGTGTAATCTGCATTTCTAATTAAGGCTATTCGTAAGTCCACTTATCTGACATGTGCAAAGAGCAAATAATAAAGCAATGAGAAAATAGCAATCTGCAATGAAACCTTTGTTTTAAAATCCCATCTTTTATCTCTCTCCCATATAAATGTCAATTGCAGATAGCACAAAGGATGCCTTGACAATGGTACTTGCTGCTGCAGAGGGTTGTGGCACTTTTGTTTGTTCTGATCTGCTTTGCATCTCCAGACTCCTTCTCTAGGGAGTTACCTATTTGGACACTGAGGATTTGGTCAGAAATGGCTCTATGTGCTTCTAGAGCCTATTGATTTGGGGTAGGTCAGCACCAGTTTCCAGTCTTTGGTGTCTCTTATCTCTTTTGGAAGGAGAGTTGGATTTTGGAACTTTTAAAACAACTCATACTTTCAGCCTTTCCTCTGATTGCTTGACACACGTTTTGCAAACACCCTCTGCTTTCTCCCGGCTTTGAGCCTCACTTAAAAGCTGAGCTTCTTTCACCCACTTTTCCAATCTTCTTGCTTGGCAGTTGACTTTGGCTCTGGTGTTTTCTGAAAAGGTACCATGCTCCTGGTGGAGCTCCAGGCCGGGTGAGACAGTCATCCAACCTTGAACCTTGAATTTAAGGCTCTGTGGGTCTTCTTTCAGGCTCCCTCTCACTGCTGAACCTTTAGCAGTCCCTTTTTTCTGTTTTTCACAATTTCTCTACTGTTCTCATACCAAGATGTTCACAGTGTTTCTTGCTTTTAAAAGCCAGTGCTAAAAAATTTTTTTTAAAAAAATCAAAATATCATGACACTTGTGATATGTAACCACAAGACTTGGCAATACTTCATTTTCCTTCAAATTTAGCATCTTCTTTTTATACACAGGTTTTCTCAGATTTCTTTTGCTTGAAGAAGCAGCCTGGAGCTTCAATTTTTCTGGGCGTAGTATGAAAAAAAGAAGAGGGGAACAGTGGGCTATTGCCACGAAGGAGAAAATTAATTTTTATTTCAGTCCATCGGTGAGTCAATGCTGGCGGGATGGAGGAGCTTGTTCTTGTGACCAGATGGAGGAAAGCTGGAACTGGGATGTGTAATTGGAGAGGTCTTTTCCGTGAAGAAGCAGGAAGCGTAACTGGAGGGAAGCGTTCAGAAAAGAGGTAAATAATCTGTAAAGTGGTTAATCTTTGTCCTGTTTGGGCTGGTTTGTGTATTCATCGTTGTATTTCTTCAGGCCATCCTTCTTTGTTGGAAGCAAGGTGCACCATGCATATCGCCGTTTATACCTCTCACAGTTTCCAATACCTTTGGCCTTTGGTGTTACAGTTTGTAGAACCTCTTGGTGAACAGGATGGGAGACAGATCCATTTCGGTAATTTCTCACTTTATTCCTCTTTCTGTGGGTTGAAATTCAGCAGGATCTGGTATGATTCATAGCCTGGAAAACAAGAGCACAGCTGGGAGCTGCAGTATGCAACAGGTAGGAGAAGGAAGGGAGATACTTCATGCTGCTGTTGTCTCCTAAAGCAGATCTTTAAGATCAATGATAGAAACCCTCAAGATTAAATAGAAATAAGAAAAAGCCAAAGTGAATCTTACTTTTTTGCTAGCATCTTAAAAGAACAGCATGTAAAATGAGAATTTCCTGCTTCTCCAGTCCTTGCAGAGGTCCAAACCAGGCCACCCCATCTGTGACCCTTGGGCTAGGAAGATCAGACCCAAGCGAGTCTCACCTACTGTGTGAGAACAGTGAGAACCCACCTCCTTCGCCCATCGCGGGCTGTGAAAATGAATGCATGGGGGGGGAAGCACTTTGAGATCCTCAGACTGGGAAAGGTCAGGAGAGCATCGCCATCTCTTCCAGGAGCTCCAACACCAAGGGGAAAAATAAATCACACAAAGCTTAAATAGGAAACCGCAGCTGCTGTCAGATTAAATCTGTTACAAGTGCATTCCACTGCCTCGCTGAACAGTGTTTTATTTCACACCTCAAAATGTGAGGCCCTGTGCCACGGACTTGCTCCTTTTTCCCTATTCCCCCTAGATGACTTAACAAGCTGAAAGTGCAGCTGGAAATTAATGCTTCCTGTCTTTTTAAATAATGTGACATTGAAATCCCGGTATTTAATGCGTTGGCATTTAACATGCCACAATATTTCAGTTACTTTGCACTGGTTGGGGTGCAGAAGTGTTATTACAGCTGTTCTGAAATTCTGACAAAGAGGTGCATTTCTCTTCTCTCCTCTTTTTCTTTTTTTTCCCTCCACTATGTCCTACCATAATTGCTTTTTGCCGCATCTCTGAACCGTAACCATGGCGATCCGCCACATTCATCAGAGGACCCTCTTGTTGTTTTGCTTGTGTGAATGTAAGAAGGGGGGGGAAAATAAAAAAAAAATTAAAAAAAGAAAGAGAGGGCATGAAATATTTGCAGAACTTTCAAAAAAAGCAGATTTTTTTTCCCTCTCTCTCTTTTTTTTAATTTCTTTTTTTCTATTTTCCAAATGGCAGAAGCTGTATTGGAGAAGTGGCTTGGCCAAAACACCAAGGACTTGTTCATAGCCTAAAAAAAGGGAGAGGAGGAGTCTGGTTGTGGAGGTATTGCTCTTTGTTGAAAACAGTCAGATAACTGCAGCTTTCAAACCATTTGCCCCTGAAAGGAGGAACTGTTATGTGTAGAAGGGGCAGGAAAGGTTGACCCTTTTCCATTTCTGTCTGGTGACAAACTGGTCCTTGTTTGGAGAACAAGTTAATGCAGAACATCATTACCATATTAAAGTCATGTTGTTTCTGACTGGGGAAGGAGAAACTGTCTGGCTTTGGACAAAAATTTGGAGCTGCCCCTTTCTGGGTTTGCTGGATACATGGTCTGCAATTCATGCAATGGATGGTGAGGAAGGAGAGATGTTGAAACCACTGGCTCTGGTGGGGCAGGCAAGAGATGAAAGGGAAAGGAAATGTTCTTGCTCTGAGATGTTTTTTAATGCCTGCCACTTCTCTTTCACTGCTTCAAAAAAGCTTCAAAATTAACCTGGAGACTTTCACATTGAGAGGCTTGGGCAGTTCATCTTTGCTCTGTTTGTGTCCTGGAGCTGCTTAGAAGAGATGGAAAAGCTGCCCAATGTTCAAGTTATCCTTTGATCAGCTTTGTTCGTCCGGAGTAGCCAATTCCAATCCACCAGTCACTGCTGGTGGATTTTCTAGGACACAAGGAAAGAAGAGCCAGCAGTGGTTCTTGGAGGGTCTGTCTGGGATCCCGTACGGTGGAGCATGGGCATGGTATGATGGCCACTGTCCAGTCTGTCAAGTGAGATGGCTGGGGATGAGGGTTTGCTGCCCCATAGAAGTTGGCTGCTCTTTCCGGAGGAGCTCTTAAGAGTTGCTCCATATGTATTCACCCAGCACAGTTTAGCTGTAGAAGAGCTTTGTTTTGCTGTAAAGGCAATAGGACTTATTTCCATAAATGACTATGTGATATTATTTTACTATCCTTTGACATGGCAGCCAGGAGTGGAGTGATGAAGCTGCTTTGCTCTGGATCCTATGGCAACATTCACCAGGTGAACTTGAGAGAGTCCCCAAATGTCCTTGCTGTGGCAATAGCCTGTGGCAGTATCTGATTACCTTCTAAAGTGGTAGCTCTTGACATAAAGCCTCATCTGAAAGAATAATTATATGTCCCAAGGTTGTTATAGTCAAGGACTAGGTTTTGGTTTGGCTTTACAGCATTTGGCACATGAGGGCTCTATCTCTGGGACTTCAGTGCAGCAACAGGCAGGCGCTGATGCAATTCACTCCAAAGTCTACTTTGAAACTCCTTCATGTAGAGTCTTCTTGTGTTCCTGCTCTGCAACGTCTGCCAGCACCATCAGCAATGATTGAGGACCTGTGGAAATTAGGGGAGCTTCTCCTTTTCCTCGTTTACTCTCCCTCAGCCAGCTATCCCTCTGCCCTCTCTACCTTCTTCACTAGCAGCGCTGGTGGATCAAAGCCTATGGGCTTGCCACCAATACCCCAGTTCACAGGTTGGGATCTGAGCACACACCCCTCCTGTGTCAGTAGTTCCAGCCAGCTCACTGGACCATGCGTGGTGCTGGCCGAGGCAGGGGCACGTGTATCCCCCTGCCATCAGCACAGAAACCCTAGAGGAGGAAGGTTCCTCGGGCAAAGCTACTTATTGATGTGCCTCAGCATGGGCATTTGCTGGCAAGGCAGAGCCACCAGAGCATTGCTCAGTGACCTGAGAGGTATTTGGTTGGAAAATGTCTGGTTCTGTTCTCGTCTGGGAGCCATTTGATCCGTCCCCAAAGATGCAGCATAGCAAAGGCCCTGGGGCCCTCCCATGGGTGACATTGGATACATTGGGGTTTCTAGAGCAAACTGGGTTGTCTATAAGTCAAAAAGTCTTAGAGACTCATCTCTAGGTGGGATTGTCAATATAGAATAACAAAGCAAAAAGCACTGCAGGCTAAATGTTAACAGTGATTATTTTTAACTTTGTTTTTACTGTTTCTGATGTGTTCTTCAATCTGTCTTGTTGATGTTTATTTTTCCGTTTGTGATAAGGGTCATATGTCATGCCTCCCTTGCATCAGGTGCTATACAACCATGTACTGTCCTTCCCCCAAACAGTTCACAAAGTCTTTCTCTGTGGGTGAGTTCTTGCTGGCACTGTGCTCGCTGAGTTGCACATGCCCTTTAACAGGAGTTTTTTTAGAGGATGTAGGACTCCTTATTTCTCTTCCCCAGAGCAATGAAGAGGTATGAACCTCCTCATTGGAAGTAAAACAGGACATATAGAGCCCAATAAAGTTTCAAAATATTTTCCATAGTCAAAATTGTCATCTATTCATAATAATTAACAACACCTGAATATTGAATGATTTGGATATTTTGTATAGTGGAGTCTATTTGTCCTTGGGTTCTTTTCTTGATTTCTGCTCCATTTTCCAACGGAAGGAAAATGAACTTCTTCCACACTCCCTATAAACCTAGGACCTAAATGGTAATCTCAGAATATCTTTTCAGATGTTTATCAACCATAGCGTATAACTTGCAAAATACTTAAAATTATCTGTTAAATTCAAAAGAAGTTTCTGTCTATGGAAGGCTGTTGTGTATGCTGATTGCAGTGTGCAATCAGAGGACAAAAGCAGACCTTTTTTTATGAGTAGTACCTGCACTAAAGCCTATTCTAGCTATGTTTGATTAGGAACTCACTAAGTGTATGTCTGCATATGTAGAAACATATTAGTGAAAATGTTATATAAAACTACTCACACTGAATAATCTCAAACATGGTAAATTAAGTGGTGATCAATAAAAAGCGAAACAGCAACTTTTCACTGAAGAATCATCTTACCTTCTTTGGCAAGGAAGACAGCATGCTGAAGGAACTATATAAGGTCCCACTGGACCATGTGAGGTCCAGCCTGGGAGGCTGCAGGAGCCCTGGGAATGCAACATCTCTTCATCTCAAGTGAAAAGGCCATAGTATCAGCTGGGCTCTGGAGATAGTTGTCAAACACCATATGCTACACCCTCAGGTGCCAATTTAAACTTAGGGTTTTTTTCCCCTAGATTTGAGCAACGCCCAGAGTTTTCAGTCTCCTGTGGATGAAAAACAATAAACAGATTCTCCAGGGATGCATCTTGGTGGGGATAGAAAGATGCACTTTCCGTATTGCTAATTTCTGAGTGAATTGCCCTAGTAAAAGGTAGGTTCTGAGCCACAAATTATTTTTTTTTTATTATTTTTATCTCTCTTTTTTTGGTTGTTATGGCTGAACACAGAACGGGGCTCAATGGGGTTATTTGGTGGAGCTGCCATAGGCGGAGGAAGCTGTTTGAGGTTTCCTTGGAGCAGCATTGCAGCGATCTGTGATGAGCACAAGGAACAGTAATGCCAGGTAGAGCAAATGGAACTTGGAGCTGAAATTAAATATTTTTAATTAAAAACCACATCTGCAAACCGTTCGCTGGGAGCCAAGATTTGGCTTTTAAATTCTGCTTACACTCTGGGATCACCAGTGTCAGAGACAGTAATCCCAGAGAGGCAGCCAGAAGATCTCACTGGTTAATATTTAAAAAGCTGCTGGCGCCTGATGGAGAACGTTTTGTGAAATACACTGTCAAGGCTGATTGTTTCTGCTTGTGAGTAGTGTCATACGTGGGTAGTTTAGTTGTCACTTCTGTCTACGGGGCAAGCCTGGCCTTGATGCAGGTTCCAAGAAGTCTTTATGCCATTTCAATGTGATGGCCCCTGAATTTGATGTTATGCCAGCAACGTTCAATGAGCTCAAATGAGGCCATCCCCTAATGGGATTCTTCTAAGAAGCCCAAATGGGTTCTTCTTGACTGCTCCCACTGCTCTTTCAGTTGCCACGGATAACATCACTTGACCACTTTGTCTTCTCTGCCACGTGTTCTTAGGCAGGAGGAGGCTGAGGAGAGATGGCTAGCAAGCTGCTAGGGTTACCAAGCTGGGGGATTGTCCTTCATGGCCCGTGCATCCCTTTTTGCTGCTGGCTGACACCCCTCTGCTTCCCCAGCTGCTCCATCAGCCACCTTGCAGCCATGACCACAGCAGCCCCCTGAGCAGGGGTTTTGTCTCTCTATGGTCTGAAGGGACACCCTGGGGCTGGAAACACATACCAGGAGAGGTTTCAGTTCATCATCTTTTTTTGCTGTTAATGGAATAGCTCTGAATCGGTCTCACACAATCCTTCCTAATGCAGCTACGGAGGGAGGGAAGAGCCGAGGTGGAGTTAATTATGTTCCTCTGCACCACTCTGCGTATGTTATAGGCCATGAGAGAACGGGTTTGAAGCCTTTTAGAATCATTTTGAAGCCTGAGAGTAGAGCAGCACATTTATACCTGGTTAATATGCGTCAGCTCTCACCAGCATTTAGCAACCCCCTGCCTTGTCTTTATGGCTGTGTTGGTTTTCTATGCAACGGGATCTAATAACATGTTTTTCATTAAAAGCAAACAACAACAAAACTTGTGTTCTAACTTCTTTCAGCAGGAAAGGAGTAACGTCAAGTGGCAGATTAAGAAAGAGGTGCCAGAAATGTTTTAGAAAGACTTTTGGAAAGAGAAAAGTTGGACCTTTCTGTTCAGCTCCTAAATTTCAGATTTGGTGTTCAAGTTTGTGTCTACTTAAAGGGAGAAACAGGGTGGTAAGAGAGAGCTGAGAATTTACAGACTTCAAACATGAAGATCGCTGCAAGACAAAAGCTTGTCACCCTCATACATCTTCCCAATCAATTGGGAAACAAGACTTAACCAGTCGAGACGGTCTGAGCAGGCAGGGTTATCATTCAGCTTTCTCTAAAAGTAGCCAGATTGATACTTAATTCTGTTGAATGAGAAGTGAATTCGGGAGAAGCCAGCCCACCCTGGAGAAAGGCTGCTGTCAGTGCCACGGAGCAGGCGATGAAACGCCAGTGGTCAGGTTCACTTTTGTTTAAAATCAATATCGTTTGCTCTAATGCAACCTGGTTGTGTTTGTATTTTCAGTAATGACTGGGAATAATTAATTCTCCTTCATTTAACAGATCCCTCGCTCTCTCTCATCACTGGAAAGAAACCCCCAAATTATGTTAAAAAAGGACTTTGACAACAAATTTACTCAAGATTTTAAACCAGCTGTCAGTGTCCCTTTAAGTCAAATCCTCTTTCCACTTATAGCACAGACGCATGAAAGAGGAGGCTGCTGTTCCTGAGCGAGCACGGAGGAAGATTGAGTTGTGCGTGGGAGGACAGAACAGGAGAAAACTCCAGCTACTTGGGCCACTCCTCCAGCAAAATTATTAAGTATTGTTAGAAAGTACTTTGCAGAGGAAAAAAAAAAAAAAGTTAATCTCCTAAGCATAGTTGAATGATGGGGCTGAGCTGGCAATAACAATAATTAAGGAAAAAAAAACTTTATTGAAAAAAGTTGGCTAATTTTCTCCACCATTCAGCCTTATTCTGGGAAAACAGGAGATAGGGTTTTTGTCACTGTTTCCAAACTGGATAAATCACCCAATCTGCAAGCCATAAGAAATCCTTCTTCTGTTCCAGCTCTTTCTGAAGTTATTTTTCCTCCAGAGAGGGAGAATTGCAGGCCCAAACTTGATTCAGATGGGTCCAGGATATTCAAGCCTTCAAAGGTCATTCAGACACAAACTAAGACAGACCATCTAGCAAGCATGCGGGGACCGAGTTCCAAATCAAATCTAGGTAGTACAAATGCCCAGAAGAATTTTCTTTCCATTTTCTATTTTGCCTCATCACTCATATATTGCACTATTGAGTTATCTAAAGAAATAAAGCATGTTTATGTTGTCTAGGTATATTCAGCAAGCTTTATTCCACTCCCAAGAGTTCATCCATCAGTTCCAGCCTCCATCTAGAGTGGGGACGTGTGGATCTGTAAGTATACTGCTGTGTCTTTCTACACCCTGTTCCTCATAATAGTTGATCAGCAACACTTCAAAGAAAGGCCAAAACTGAACCCAGGCAAACCCCATAAGTCTGCCAGAAGACAAAAAGGGTGAGGGGGAGATAAATCTTTCCTGCTCTCCAGAAGTAACCACAGAAACTTACTTGATGCATAAGATAAATACAATGCAAATAAAGAGCGATCCAGTCTCCTTTCAACCCTGTGGGGATATACTGGCACACAGGATCCACGTCTCCTTGACTGTACAATTCCTTTCAAAGGCTTATAAAATTCCAGTTCAGATTTCTTACTCTGCCTAATTTTAGAAAACCATAACAGATTGCTCAAATAATCAATACTTGTACTTTAATTTTCATGCTAAGATTATTCATGACTGATCTATAATTAACTGATCTAGTTCCAATAATGTCCTTCAACTTAAATATTCTCTTTCTTTACTGTTCCCCTGGCCCTTGCATCCTGAGCCCTGAATACATTTAAGAAATATCATCATAATCTCTTTTAGTCTTTAGCTGTTTAAATAAGACAAAGCCCCTAAACCTCTTCATAAGGGAGCCATTGTGTTCTTGTTACATATTTATACTCTTCTGTGGACTTGTCCAAGTAAGGTGATTGTTCTTAAATACAGTTACCAGAGCCTAATGAATATTTCCACAGGTTTTTATCAGTGCTTTCAACATTGATATTGTTATTTTTGTTTTTACCAAAAACACCTCTCCTAATACATTCTAGTCATTCCTTGGCTGACCAACAAACCAGAATCTTTCTTTCCTCTGTGGCACTTAATGGATTCCTTTTTTCTAAGGCTTTGACATTCCTCCTTCCAGGACTTGGTGGATCTTTGGAAGAGTACAGCTGTGGCAATTCCTGTTCGATGAAGCCAGAGAGCCATTGACCTTTGCTGGTTGATGAAATCTTATTACTCCACTTCTTCTCAGCATCTCTCCTGTCATTTTCAGCACGACTTGCACTGAAGTGGAGCAGGGTTGTTTCTGTGCCTGGACGGGACTGGTAAGATGAAGAGAAGTCACAATTCTATAATATGACAATGTTTGCATAATGATAGTCTAGGTGATCCCCTCTTAGCCTGTGTTCCTAATATGGTTCCAAACACAATGAGAGTGTTAGTTATGCTCTGAGCACGTTTTTCTACCAAGTTTTGCAAAATTGCAAATCAATTAATGTGGCCTATCAGGTTTTCTAAGAGCCACAAAACCAATTGAAGCAAATTATGGGGACTGTGTGGAATGCTCAGATGGTGCTTCAGCAGCTCCACGGTGATTTGCTGTGTGTCACCAGTTTAGACCAGCAGAGTCTGTCCCAAGTTATCATTCACTTTTGGATCAAAGATTGTACTTTTATATGAAGAATGCAATTATAAATAGTTTATAAAGTGTTAGTAAATTATTAATAGAGAAGAATACTCAAGTCATGAATAACATGTTATAGATTATTTAAAGCGCATCAGTTCTAGTAGTGTAGATGAATATAAACCTGGCTGGCACAGTATTGAACATTGAATTGATTTACTCATTATTAATACATCTATTACTACCTTATTAACCTGTTGTTCACTATTTATGTGATTACCCCAACAGTAAATGAATCTAAACTGATTTCTTTTGAAACAATCACTTAGAAAAGTCATTATTCTAGATTCTGAATTTTGAATTTATTGAAGAAAACACATAAGCACTTTTCTGTCCCTGTAGTAAACTAAAAACATGTGATTAATTGGTTTCTGGGGCTTCCCAAAAAGGTTGTTTTCCCTCTGCCACTGCTATCAAAACTCTTTGCTATAAGCTAATGAAGTTAGGCAAGGAAGTAAATGAAAATAATAATGTGGATCTAGGGCTTGGAAAGGCAAAAAGTTTCTGCTTGAAAAACGGAAGTTAACAGGACTGGTGGAAGTGTGGTCCATGTGCAAGCACATTGATGAGATGGATGGGATGTGCAGCTCTGGTTGTACACGACATTATTTGAGCACAGCTCCTGGGAGGACACTGAGGAAGGAGCAGGTAGGGTGAATATCAGGAAACATTTCCTGGCAGTGAGGTCTGTCAGGCAGTGGAATGATCTCCCTGGAGAAATGGAGGAAGTCCTGTCGCTAGAGTCAATTAAAGGGTAGTCTAGACAAAGCCCCCATTAGGATATTCTCCTAAGGACCAGCCGTGTAGATGGGGAGGGAAATGACATGAGAGATGGGTAAATGACCTCATCCATCTCTGTCACCTTTAAAATGCAGAGGCTATGTTGGTGTTGGCTACCCCTCCATAGAGGATGCCAGTAAAGATGTTAATCATAGGGATGGGTTTGTGATATGGGTGGGAAGGAGTCAGAAAATATCAATGACTCATAAGAACTGGCAAAAAAAGTCTTATGACGTGTCTTCTGGTCACTATATTTTGGTGAGATCTGTATAATAATTAACTAAGCACATGGGAAAAAACCTCTTTGGTCCATTAATAGCGCCAAATCAGTTACTGTTTGGATTGTTAACGTTGGGATTTCATCATCTTAAGCAAAAGATAACATAAGAAAAAAGATTAAATTGCAGTACACCTAAAAATGTTGGAGCCTCCTATGCTGGAGACAGTCATCTTGGCTCCATCCACAGCTGCATTATTCTAGAATTAATGCTGTAGTATAATCAATAAAAGGAGCTCAACTATACCAGGCTAATTGTACCTGGCTTTATTTTATCTCTCATGACAGACCTTGGCCTTGCTTTACAGCCCTTGCCAATGCAAAGCAGCCATCCGGGCAGGAGGGTTGGTTACCTGGGGCACCCACTGGCAGAGAGTTGTTGGCAGCGAAGGACTGTTCTACTGACATCTCTGCCCTCTTCATCCTTTTGTCTGGCAGATGGGATGCAATCAGGGACCCCGTCTGCCTGCCTGGCTGCGAGGTATTTGAGCAGCTCTCTCTTGGTTTTGCAGGTGACATAAATGCCATCATATTTAGGGCTGCTCCAATTTATACAGCATTGGCATCTCCGAGGCAGCTGGAAACCAACAGTGGCTTTAAAACATCTCAAGGATGCTCCAAATAAGTGCTTGGCTGAAAAACTAGCCCTATACCTCCTGCAAACTGACAAGGGTCTGTCAAACTCTACCTGTGCTGAAGAACAGGGAGGAGATAATGATGGTTTTTACCCTATTACCTTATTAAGGTAGGAATTATTTTTGTCCTGTGCAATAAAAGTTTAATAGTATACATCCAAGACACAACTGCAAAGTTCATCTCATATTCAGAATGTTATCCTGAAAATTACACTTTAGTTAGCAAAGCACACAGCAATCCTCGCCTTGGAAGTCCTGAAAAATCAGGTAGGGAAATCTTAAAAGTATTTTTCTTTCTCTTACAATGTAAATTGCTTTTGACTGGTTTTGTTTAGGTATTTATTTATTTTTTTTTTTAACATGAGTTTCCAAGGTCATTAAAAATGCATGCGGGCCTTTAAATTTCTAAATACCAGAGGAGCTCCCATTAGCTCTCATCCTTCTGCCAGTGTCTTTTCGGGAATATTGAAGCCACAGATGTGGAGGAAATGCGCCCAGTCGGTAGATAACGCCTGACTGGCCTCTGACCCTGGGGTTAAACTGCTGTCTGGGCTGTGCGGACCAGTAACCCCCTTCCCAGGGATGGAAAGCTGCCAGCCAGCTGTCAGCGTGCCAGGGCATTACATCCAGCATGGGGACGTGATGATACGATATCTTTTTAATGTCCTTTCTTTTCATGCCCCTCTGCGTTAGCAGGGACGGGGGGGAATGGTGCGAGCCGGCGCTGAGCCTCCCGTCGCTTGTGTTTTCGTAGCTGCCAACTAAATCTGATTAGTTTGTCTGCATTCCCGGGAAAGTAAATCTGCTGTTTATCACCGGGTCCATCAAATCCTGGGTATTTCGACTGATGCTTGTTAAGGCACATTATTATTTATTTTCCTTATTGTGCAATAGCCACAAGGATTTTTACAGTCTGTTGAATTATAGGTAAACGGGTGGTTTATCAAGCTAATCCAATGAGACTGGTAAGGCAGAGCCAGGCTCTCTGAGCCTCTGGTGCAATAAGGGAAGGGACAGAAAGACAGAGATTCATGTAGCTTTGATTTGGTCCTGATGGCACTAAGGGGGGGAAGAGTAATTGTTGTTGTTTGTTGTTGTTATAGCTGGGAAAGCCACCAAAGCTGTTTCCTTGTGCATTGAGCCTCACACAGAGATGGGTCCCCTCTGACTGCCCTGCTAGCAGGGGTCCCCCCCACCGTGCACTCACTGCAGAGCACTGCCTGCCTGGAACATTTAACCAGAACCTGCCCTTTCCAAAGCCTGGATACGCTAGAGCTTCGTTAATACCATCTTGAGCTGGTTTGGGTTGGGTACCAGGGAATGGGGCTCTCTTTCCTCTCAGTCCATCATAAACTGTGGTGTTTGCTGTTGCCTTGGTGACTCTCCCCCTGTCAGGTTCCTTCCCTGCCCTGGCAGTTTTTGCACTTGCAATAAGACTGTGAGTTTACAGATGGGAAATTGAGTTTAAGTGACTTGCCCCAGGCCATACACAAAGTCTGTGCAGAGTGAGGCGCTGAACCGGGGACACCCGGGTCCTGAACTAACCCCCTGTCCATCCCAACACCATCTTCCTTCCTCTAGCCTCAGACAGAAAACAGAGGTCATGACCTGGCATGCTTTAAAGCATGGCATATAAGCAAGAGTAGACATGGGACTTGAACAGCTTCCAAACAGGATCTTCCTACCTAAAATACATCCGGTGGTTCAGCTGCAGAAAAGACTCTTCACTTCCCTCTATACTATACTTACGTTGAGCTGCTGCCTGCCCCAGATGTGCCTGCATCTTTGTGGTGGGTGAGATGCTTCCTGGGAGGACACAATCTAGACAGCTGTTATTAGAGCCATTTTTCCTGCACTTGGAGCCTCCCAAGCTTTGACTCAGCACTCACTATCAGTGGGATGCAATGTGGTCTTCAGGGAATGCGCACAAACAAACTCCTAGTGCTCAACTGTTGCCTGAGCAGTATCTTCTGCTCTTGACATAGAAGCTCCTAGTCTTTGTTTCTGAAATTGTTATGTATTTAGAAAGTGGATTTCAAAATATGTATTTTTTCCAATTGTTGCCATGGATGAATTCTTCTAGAAAAAAAACAAACAGAAGTGATTTTCAGTCTGTGAGTAAAGCAGCGAGTACCATGACAAAGCTTAGCAGGTTTATAATGGATCTTTTCCTCAGGTGGTAAAGGCCCACAGTTAGTTTTGATTTGAGTCTTGCCTTGTTACGCTTACACAGAAATTGGAAAATCAGACTCAAAATAAATACTGCAAGTGCTGCAGACTTGGTTTGCAGAGTCTCCAGTAGGAAAGTGAAGGATAGCACAAGTACAAATTGTTCTGATTTTGGGTGTAAAGCATTGCGTTTGGCTTAAACTCAGAATCACTTAAGCTTCACCCATACATCCCTTCCACACCAAAGCCCCTCACACACAGAGGTATTCAAGTCTGTGCTCAAAACACACATAGACTTGGGGGAGAGCACATCTGCTGGCAGCAACAGCAGCTGTACAAAAGCATCCTCTGCTTGCTTTCATCTCCTTCCTAATGGAAAGGAAAATGGAGCATAAAGATATTCTGCAGAAGGTTAAGTGCTCCTGTCTAAATGCGGCGGGTTTGGAGGAGTCAATGAAGCAAAGCCAGGGGGGGCGGGAAGCGGGCAGGGGGGGCCTGGAGGGGATGCACCGGTTTCTGTTGTTTGGCTGCAGATGTGTTATTCCAATTAACTTGAAAGTGGGAATGCGAGGGGCGAGTGGGGAGGGAAGGTGAGGAAGCGTTTTTATGGCAGGAGGTGAAATCTGCGCCATAGACAGTGATGGAGATGGCCCTCCTGGTCTCTCTAAGGTCATCTGGTTTTATGTGAGGCGAGAGGTGTAAAACCCGTACATGAAACCCAAACAGGAAGGGCCTGAATGGCACATGTGGAAGAACTTAACAGGCACATGTTTGACCCAGGGCTTGGATTGCTGCTCATCACCGAGCAGCCCTTGTAATTGCAGGCTCTGCTGGACATGTCACTATAGTAAGGTTCAAAATAACCCACCCGCCTTAATTTGATGATAAGCCCTGCGGTTTGACTATGTGTGGATGTCAAGGTCTATGGACTTGTTGGGTGGACGGCTGGCACTAGGATGTAGATGGAAGAAAAGATCTTTAAAATGTCCCTGCTGGACTGTGGTGCTGAAGGAACCTATAATTGCACTGTGGTGAGAGTCTGGTGTGTTAAACTGCATTCCAGGCTGGAAAAGAGGACAAAAAGAAGTGTGCGTGGGGATGACACGATAATACTGAGAATAAAAGTTAATTAAAAAATAAAATCAAGAGAAATGTGTCTCTAAGGCCACTTCTTTCGCAGAGACCACCTGTCAAACGCTTCCCTGTCTATAAACCCAAGATTGGCTTCCAATCTACTCTGCAGTTCTTTAATTTTTAATGCCTCTCCCCCAGTCTCACAGGTGGCTATTATAGACAGAAGCTGTCGCCTGCATGGATACAGATGTGTGTGATGCACACACTGAACATGAGTGCTCAGGATTCGGGAGCCGACACCAGCCGGGAGCAGGAGCTGCCAAAGGAGGTTGTTAAACTGCAGAGAGCAAGGTATCTCGCTCTTGTTAGGGATCACCACGTCTCTTTTCTCCCTTCTCCTTTTTTTTTTTCTTTTTTTTTAATTCTTTGACTCTCCAAAATGTCATCTCAGTGCATTTGAATTGACAGCAGCGCTAGATGGTGAACTGGAGGCAAGAGAATTCAAGGTGTGGTTTGTGTATGGGATTTTTGAGGCAAGAACTGCTGGTTTTAATCCCAGCCTACTCTGTGTTACAATACGTTGCTTTCCCATCGCCGTTATTCCAGGTGAAAAATAAGGGAGTCATAATTCTTTCTTTACCTGACTCACAGGGGTGTTGTGAGGCTCAGTTAGTTAATTATAGTAAAGCTTCTGAATAATAATCATAATAACACTTAGCAAATGAAAAGCGGGTATTATTATCGTTAAAGTAATGACAAGGCACCCTGCTGAAAGAAGCAAATATAATGCTGATTATTAAAATCATTTGTATTTAGTGGCAAATGTTGCTGCTGCTTTATAAACTTAGAGATGTAATCTTGTCCCCAAGCCATAACAATAAGTAATTCTGAGTGCTTTGTTGTTAGGTTTCTCAGGATATAGGAACAAACAGGTACCTTCAGTCAGAAGGCCCTTTAATCTAAAAATTAAGAGAACAATGGAAGAGAAGAGAAGAAAAGCCAAAAGCCACATCTTGCTGAGATGAGGCCAAAGGTGTGTGTCTCATCCGAGCAGATGCCGGCTGCTCTGCCCGCTCCCTCTGGTGCCAGCGTGCCCTGGGATCAAGGGGTGAATTTGGGAAAGGGGAGTAAAAGAAGCTAGAGCGGGGGGAAGTTTGAGTTTGGAGGATGTCTGAAGGCAAGATTTGGTACAAATGACACACATTTATTAATTATTTCCACCAAGCCCAATGGTAAGCTCTCAGATTTACTGCTCTCTCTGTAGCTCATGTCTCTTAGGTTTTATTTCTGTTACCTCCATTGAGCTCTCAGTGCCACAGCCCAGCCTGGCTGCTCTGGCTCCTTTTTTTTTTTCTCATGTACATGGTTGCAGCTTTCCCCCAGAAAATTTTCCTACCTTGCCCTGGTATAGCAGGAATGTGTCCCAATCCTGCCAGGGTCTAAACAGAGCAGTGCTGTGAGGCTATCCTGCCAGGGGGGTAGCATCTGGGATGAGGAAAAAGAGGGAGAGCTTGGGTCAAACCTATCGAAAAGAGAAAAAAACTTGTGATTTTGAAGTAAACATCCATCTTTGGGGTAATACTATATTTTTTTTTTTCTTCCTCTTTTTGCCCTTTAACTACAGTTTAAGATTTGAGCAACTGGAAGGGGCCAGTCAAAAAGTCATTGCTGTCAACTGCATAGTGGAAAAAATGCCTGCTCCCATCAGAAATATCCCACTGCAGCTGGTCATAGCCGGCTGACACTGTAGACGTCGTCTCAGAAAAGGGTAAAAATATTGAACGGGTCTCTGGAGAATTTCTTCACTCTCTGGATGTGCTCTCTCCCAGTCCTGCATTAAAACAAACAGTAGAGAGAAAAAAAAATATCTGAGGAGTTGCTGTTTGCGTTGTATATTTTGTGTTGATGGATGGGTTCAGTTACTAGGGCTATTAATCCAGCAATTTTAGGAACATAAAATTAATTTTTAGAGGAAATAAACTACATAAATAAAATGAGTATAATTGGATATCACTCTGGTTCCACTGATTCTAGGGCTGTAAATTGCACTCTGCGTTTGCGGTGTCAGGCTCCAAGGTCTTTAATTCTGTTCCTTAAGGATGACATATGCAGTGGGGTGAGTGTTTGCTTCAGCAAGTTCAAGTATCTCAAGGGGATCCCAAAATTGCTATAAAAGAAAAGGACTCACTTGTTAATACAACCTCTTTGCTTTTGGGCTGCTATATTTCACCTTAAAGTTGGCTTTTGATCCCAGGAATGGTTATTATTCATATAAATCTAAGGCATGTGAATGTGGCATAAATATTTCAGTTGACATTTTGGTATTTGTATTTTGTTCTTGGTTGTATTCTGGTTGAAGTTGTATCGTACTCTTTGTCTTGTGACTGCATATCTCTACATCCTTGGTCTTTTGTGGCCGGTTTCAGAGGGTTGAACTGTAACCGTTTTCACACCTTGTGAAAATACATTTATTTCGGCTTGTGAACCTTCAAGCTCACAAATATGGCAAACAGGAGGACAGAAAAAGCTTTATGGTACTTTAGACAACTCTTCTCTCACCTTGGAAACCTGTCAGTGATTTTTGATCCGTTTCTGGAAGGCCAAATTTTGAGACCCAGCAATTCATTGCCGTAACTGCAGCATTCTTAGACAGCACCATGAGCTGCCCAGAATAAAAGACACGTTAGATATATGAATTTCCTTTACCTCTTATAAGGTCTTGTCTTGAAACCCGCATCTCCCTGGATGATCGGGTGGAAGAGAAAAAGAATCCTGGAGATATCTCTTCTGGTCCACTCTGGCAGAGGCACTTAGGAACTCTTCATTCCTTCACTTTCTTTGTTTAATTTATTATACTGTCATGTATAAACATCTTCAGGAAAATATTAATTAGAGTGTGTACTCTTTGACAACTAACTCTAAATGGATTAAACATGCTTTACTCGATGAAGCAAGGAGGTGTTGATTAAGAGAAATTGAATTGTATCCCTGAGATAATTTTCTGTCTGTGTCTAGAGAATATAGGCAAACCAATGCTTGTAGAAGAAACTGAGCTGCTACACTCCAAGTATCTCAAAAATAATATTCAGGACATACATATTAATTGATTTAATGTAAAAATGTTTGATGCAAACTTGTGCTGAGACTTGAAATTGAGGTCCTGACCATTCTCTGTGGTCACTAGAGGATCCCACAAGAATGGGAACGACCTGGCAATTTCCAGTTTGGATAATTATGTTCTGCCTCTTGAATGTTTCCCATGCCCTTTCAATTAGTATGATAATCATCTTCACTTTGCGACCTACACTGAAGTATAAGTGACAGTACATGCTGTTAAATAGCTGCCATCCTCCACCCCAGAATCAGCTGCTTTTCAGCAGTGATGCTGGAGTGGAGATCTTTGTCACCTGGCGTGAATCAGTTGATGGGACCAGGAAGGTGAGGGGGCTTCAGGATCGTGGTAGCATCAGATCTGCCCCTTCTCTGTGGGCTGCTTCAGAAACGCTTCTGGATTAAATGTCTAAAACATGTAAAAGAGCTCACTTTAAGCAAAAAAGGGGCAAATAAATGAGTTATAGGGAAAGGAGGGGGCAGTCACTGTAAATTCAGTAGAATTAACAGCAGGTGAGGAGACCACTGCCGCAGCTCAAGGGTGAATTTTCAGTACGACTGGTGTAGTCCATCAAGCAGCTGCGGAGGAATGAAGAGGTGCTGCAGCTCCCATCTCCCTGACAGTGTGATTTAAAGAACTGTTCTTTGCTGGCCTGGCCTTGTGTCTTTCAGTTGCCTTGAAAGGGAGAGAACAGTGTCTCTGCTCCCTCACTGGCATTTGTCTTAAAAATAATAAAAAAAAAAAAAAAAAAAAAAAAGAAAAAAGAAAGAAGGAAAGAAGGAAAAAGAAGGGAGCGTTCTGTTAAATATGGGGGAGAGAGTTTTCCAGCTATTGAGTAACAAGACAAGGGGAATATTTCACTGTGCTTCATATGATTTGTTTATGTTCACCTTAATGGTAAGGAGTTTTTTTACGCCAGCATTACATCGTGTAACAGATAGAGTTTGCACCGAGACAGTAGTCCCAGCTGCCTTTTGGATATCAGAGTTTCCTTGCAGGAGATATGTTGCTATTTTATATGTTTTTTGATATTCAGCCTAAATGAAGTCTCTGAAGGAGGATCTGTCTTTTGCTAACAGCCATCATTTTTATATAAAGTCGAAGGTATTCATATTATGTCTTCATTTTCTATATCTCAACTAGTAACAATATCACAACTACTCCCTCCTGACAACTATATTCATTTCTCATTAAAGATATTTCATGTTTTATTCAGGAATTTAAATGAAGCTATCAGAGCCTGTAATAGCAACAGTTTGGGATAATTGTATCTCATTGATGGCAGCCTCAAGAGTTCTAATTAATATATATTTAGCTCCCTGGCTGTCTTTAGACCAAACGCCTTAGTATGAAAGACAGGGAGAGGCGATAAGGAGAGGGGGAAGGGAATAGACTCCAAAATAACAGCCCCTTATTGAAATTTGGACAGGAAAATCTGTGTTGCAAGAAGGAACTGCGTGCTTTGGGATTCTTTCTTTTTTTTCCCCTCATTCAATCCAAAATAACTTTTGAGATGTAGAGTCCTTCTCAAGAAAAGAAAATGCAAGAATATAGATTTACTGCCCACTTGTTTGGAGGGGAAGGAAGAATGACAAATATGTATTTTTCTCCTCCAATGATACACCTGATATCTGAGTTCGGCTTATCAGTGGTCTCTGCTTTTATTACCTCTTTCCTTGGCTCCTTCAGCTGGACTGCTCCATTCAAAATTGCTCAGTTTTACAGATATGATCTGCAATGCAAACAGGCTCTCATTACACTTTTTCATACTAAAAAAAAAAAGAAAAAAGCTTACTTTGGTGTATGACTGATTAGCCCTTACCATACAGCTCTCAATTTTCTTACCCCCTTTGGGCCTTTTTATTCCCCCCTCCTTTCCTTCAACACTACCTTTTTCTCTGTTGTATGAAATGAGGCTAGGAAAAGATTTGGGGAGGGGGTATTATTCTGTCATTGGAATTCATAGCACTTGTATTCACTTACAAGCCTGAACTATTTTCTCAAATCACTTCAGTCTCTGTGACTTTCTCAGACTGTAGTTTATAAATCACTTTTGTGGTACACTATCTAGAGGGGATCAAGACCCCTGGAAGCTTGAGTCATATTGAATTGCATTGTGTAACGGAGAGTCATTAGGAGTTTACAGTCAGGGGGAAAAAAGAAGTCTTATAAATAGGCTAATTCAACTGGCACTTATATGTTTTAAAGGCATTATTGAGGAAGGAGGATGGTAGTATTATTTGCTCCCAATTTTGCTCTCAGCAGCAGCAGCTAAGGGTGGCTCTTGAATAGGACAGGAATAGAGATTTTATAGACCTCCAGCTTTAAAATCTCTTTTTTTCCCCCCTTTATTATTTAAGCAAGTACTAAGGACTGTTTAGAGGTTTATTTAACTGGCTTCCAAGATGGAAACTAATCCAGCCTATCCTGGCTTAAATTGCCTCAGTTTCTCCTGAATAAGAGCTGCTTCTCTCTTACTTCCAGCTGATTTTTTAAGGTGTTCATTTGAGAGAAGCATCTTGTGCAGAGCAGAACAGGGGCTTCCTGACAGTGAAAGGATTTTCAGTAGAAAGGTTATAAGGCAGCTGCATTTTTTCAGTCCAATTCTGACAGTAAGGCTATTCCAGTAAAGCTTTTCTTTTTTTTTTTTTTTACCTTTTTTTTAAAGTAAAAAAAAGAGTCATGATGTAATGAGAAGGTATTTATTTCATTTGGGTGTGTTTCACTTGCAGATTCATGACACAAAAGTGTCAGCCCCTGGGCGTTGCCTTACTGTGGACTGGATTTTCTTGGCTGAGGTTGGACAACATCGAATACCTGGATATCCTCACACCTACAGGTGTGGTAGAGGGAGAACAATGACCAGAAGCAGGTGCCTGGCCCTCAGGAACTCCGACTCACTGCCAACAAGCTCACTGCTAGCTGAAATTGCTGCTGTTTCTTTTTTTTTTTTTTTTTAAAAAAAAGACAATTTTCAGTATTGTCTGCAGATCTCAGTCCCATGTCATCCACTTCCATGCCATCTGCGGGGTCGCCGTGCTCGGCGCGGACAGGATTTTCTCAGAAAAACAAAGTGAACCCTCGGTGAAAACAAGAGAGGAGTCAGAAGTTCAAAGGGTGGAGAGTTGAGCGGGGCTCGCGTGGCCGGCAGCGACTCTACGCCAAGTGTCTCCTTGGGACTCGGTTGATGGGTTGCTTTGCAGCCCTGCCCCGGCGCTTCCATAACCTGGGTTGGAATCCAGCCCAGCCCTGAGAGATGGAGGGTCAGTCCGGTTTGATAGTGTAAGGTCAGAAATGGAATGAGGCTGGGATATCTCAATCGAGATTCGAGTGTATAAAAGTATAAATCAAAAAAGCAAAATCCTTGAAGGGACACCTCGCAGCTGTCTCGGGAAATGAAAGGCTTTAAAATAAGAAGAGTGGAGAACAGGAGAATCCTGTAGCCGGTGCAACTAATAACACTATTTGGTCTCGACTCAGAGAATAGCAATAGACAACTCTTTGTCGTCTGGAAAAGTAGAGGGTGTACTGTCAAACCTGGGGAGAGATGCTTCTCCTTAACACGGCACACTGCCAGCATACTGGGTGGGTTATCTGTGCATGTAAATATAAATCATATAATTTATACTGCTGCTTTCCAATCAAATACTTTGAAAAAGGTTGTTCTAAAAAGGTTTTGCCAAATGTAGGGACCCCTATTCTGTGTCCTTGAAAGCTTTCGATAGGCTCAAAGTTCACCACCAAAGGCACGGAAGGAGAAAAGAATGGGCTTTTTCATCTACATTGCTCCTGAACCTTGCTGTCTCATTTTGCTGCAGGATACTCATAATTTTATGCTTATTTAAACAGACACATCTCTAGTTTATGGGCATATTCCAGGAAAAAAAAAAAAAACCAAAAAAGAAAAAAAGTCATGTAGCTTCGAGTGCAGTTCTCATGGGCAAACACCTGATCCCCTTTAATAAGAGATAAAAGGGAAACTATTCCCTTGCCAGGCTGCTACATTACAGGGCTTTGCTCGCGGTAGCACGCTGGTAGCTGCACTTCTGACTGGTGCATGGCATGGCAAAGGCTCAGCTTGCAGGTACGGAGATTATCAGCAGCTTGTGCCAACGCCACTTGAACCCTCTGGAGCAGAACTTGTACGTAGCACTGAGTGCCACACGATTAGGAGAGAGGAGAGGCTTAAGAGTTCAGGATGTGCACATCTGCCAATCAAACACAGGTCAAAGGTGGACCTAACTGATGTTCCAAGCTGCATCAGCCTGGATCTTTACTGTTTTAAGGATTTAGATTTTTTTTTTTCCCTTCAGTAGTTCCCAGTGGTTTGATATTTTTATCGCTATTAGTATTTCCTTGAGGAAATTGAATTGAGTGCTCGGCTCCCATGAGCTAGTGTATTTCCCCCCTCCCAAGGATATTTATAAGTTCACATTTGTGGGCTTTCTTTGAAATGGTCCATGCTGGTGCACTTCTATTCTCTGTAGTGTCTGTCATTAGTTAGTTGTAAGGTTTGGATTTCCTTGGCTTGCCCACAGAGATGGTCAGAGCAGTTTTAAAAAAGGGATGTTTCAGCTGTGTAAAGTGATAAAAGCTGTGCAGGCTAAAATGCTGCACCCCCACTTATAGGGCCAACTATAAGATTTCTCTTCCCACAACTTTAAAGCTGCTGCTTCTGCAGCATTGCCTTTAGCCGGTAACACAACAAGACATGCAAAAAGCAGGTACCTGACACCTGGCTAGATATCTGGGATCCCAAAACAGAAAAGGCAGGCTGATCCTTATAAGTGTTACACCCCACCCCTCAACTCCTGCTGTGTTAGAAAGAGAACTGCCATGAAGTTTTTTATATACAGAGTATATAAATATATGGAATATAAATATATGGAATATACAGAGTTTGGTACTTGTTAAATAAGGAAGGCCATGGGCTCGTTTTTCTAGTTTGGATTTGTGAATCTGATCTCCCTTTTGGTCCCGTTGAATGAATTTGTGCTGTTATTGGCTGTTTTTCAGGATATGCAAGGACTGACCTCTAAGCAAAGCATGGCTCCGGATATCAAATTTAAAGACGAGCCACTATAGGTGAGTTCAATGGTTCTGACACATCAAAGTCCAGCAAGTCCTCACATTCCTTTTAAAGCAGAAAGTAGATGTTGGAGATGTTAACTGAGTAACTTTGCAGGTAAACTTGTAACTTCACTGAACCAGAAGGTATCTCTTATTCACACCAATATGGACACACCAGGAACCCCATAAGAAACTACATTTAAGAGAAGGTTCCACTGAGCAAACCCAATGTGCACTTAGTTCAGATAAACCCTGGAGAGTCAACCAGTGAGACCTCAAAGTCCAGTGTAATTTGTGGTCTGATGTATCCCAGTCAAACTTCACTGCCCTCTTTCTACAAATCAAACGGAAAAAATCAGGCAAAATGATCAGGCGTTCAGATGTGGCTCCAGAATAAGTGCATCTTCTGCTCCATGGTGTCTGGGTCTTGTCTCATTTCTGCTCATGTGCCACTCAAGAAATCAGTGCAGGTTTTAATTTGACATTCAACCTGTGCAGAAACATCTACGTGCTTAAAAAGAAAGTAGGTATTATTCAAGTGTATTTAATTTTTCATGATGTTGTAAATGAAACATTTTGAAAGTCCTTTCTTTTAAATGTTCTGTTTGGATAATTGCCCTAACAAGCAGCAGAGTTAAATGGCTAACCTGCTTCTCTCCTCAAGTAACTGGCAAAATACTTCTTGCATCTAAACTTTAAATGGTGCCTTTTACAGAGGTAGTGCATGAAGCGAGAGGAAAATATTATGGAGGTCCAGCTCAAAATTTCTTCTGATTTCTCTGGCGACCACATAACACAAGAGGGTTCCTCTCTGGAGAATGAGCTGTCCTCCTGGGTAAGCAAAGGGGACCCTTGCAAGTTATTTTTAAAAATTGCTTAAAATAAACAGATAAAATAGTTAGTCCAAAACTCTAGTAGCAAATGGGAACTTGGCCTAAGAGAGGATGGAGCAAGCATGTGTCCTCTCCTTGCTGGCTGTAGTCTCCCCTAGCCTTACCATCTTTTTTTTAGGATTTGATCAATGCTATTTCTGCATTTCTAAATTCTCTAGTTTGAAGCCGTTAAAGTTTTTGTGGTGTCTGACAGCTCTTCTCTTTCTAAACAAGAACAGAATACTGCATGCACTCAGAGAAACTAACGATATTGAAAATCTGCTGAAAGCAGGGCGAGAGAGTAAGGAGAAGAGAGGATTAAGGAAAAACCCTGCTTTGAATCCATCCTTTTGTTTTATGGCCGATATGGCCTCTCTTCGACGTATCAACAAGAAACAAAGAAATGAAATCAAATGAAAGGGTAGGAGATTAGAAGAGAATTGTCTGTAGCACTTCAACAAAGCCACTGATCGCTTGTGCCGGCGCTGGCTCCTCTCCCCCCCCCACCTCTCCCTCTCCGTTCCCCCTCGTTACACGATACTACTTGGGAACATGTTATCAAGGACTGAGAATCAGGCCAGTGGCTGCTGATGTTAAAAGGACATGACATGTGCACAAGGCAGGGCATAGGGGCTGGCTGCACATATTAAAGGCAAACACATCACAATCCGATTAGTAGAAATGGAGTGTGTGTGCTGGCTCTGGGAATTTTTTTTTTTTTAAAGTAATACTTCTGTGCTTTTTCTATTGATTGATTTATTTTTGAAAGGAGTAATTCCCCTCTAGCTTTTCTCTCTCCGCTCCCCTTCTCCCTCCTTCTCCCCACCTTCAATTCCTTCATCCCTACGTTTTCACCTCACCAGAGCTCCCGAAGAACAGGAGTTCAAAGGCAATTGGAGTAGAAAAAAAAATATAAAATATTGCAAATGCAAAGAGCTCTCTAATCTCTTTTTTGACCTGTCCTGTACAACAGGTAATTTCTGCAAATCTAACACAAACTTGTAAATCTTCAGTACTGGGAGACTGGGAGGGATAAAAGCAACACAGAATGTTTCATTAGGATTTAAGCTGACTAGCTAAATGTGTGTGCATATGAATTTTTGCCAGCTATGTTTTTAAAGTTGTTTTAAAAGTGTCTCATCTTCCTTAATACATTAGTTAGCCACCAGAGTTTTTATTATTTTATTAGAATGCATTTCTTGTAGCTTTCTTTCATTATCTCAATAGGAAAAAAGGGAAACAGATTCCTAAAGGAAGGATAGAATTTAAAATTCTTATACTTGAAAATAAACTCAACATTTTTCATTAGATTTAGCACATTTTTTTGAATGCAGAGTAAAGAATACAGTCGGTATTCAATATCTGTAATAATGGGTTCAGGTTCTGATATAATGTAATGGGCAATATTATGCTATTGGACTGCAATATTCCTGTTTGTTTAGCTCCTAGTCTAACTGAATAATCAAACGCATGTAAATTTAAGTTTTCATATAGTCCCATTGAGAATAAGGGGATAATTTCTTATCTGCCTAAAGTTAGACTCACTGTAAGTAGTTTGTTGGTTGAGGCCCAAAGTTTAGTCTCAAGTCATTGCACTCACAGGTATCCTTGCTCAACAAATCAGTTAAAAGCCTTCTCAATTTTAAACATATACCCAAAGCCCACTGATTAGGATTCAGTTTGGTAATACATGTGGTCATGAGGTTGGTCCAAGGGAAAGGTCAATCAGCAGAGGAATCAGACAGGCTTTTCTGCAAAAACTCAGGATGGTAAATACATAGAATTTAGTGAGAGGAAAACAAAACCATGGGGAAAAGGAGAAGTTCAAATGAGGTAGGTGGACCTACACGGGCATTCTCGCTTCCTTCCTTCCCACAGCTTCCTCTGTTCCTATAATCTCAGCACAGATGTTTCCTTTTTAATCCCTGGCTCCAGCTGGCAGTGCATCTCTGCTCTACCGTACTTAGTCGCAATTACTGCAGACATTAACTCTGCACATGCTTCGGAAATTGACTGCTTTTTCTTCCTTGGAAATGTTGCTCATCATCAGGTTTTTAACAGCCAGAAATAAAGGCCATTTGTGTACTGATGAATCCTATTCCCTTCAAGATTTGTAAGAGAGATAAAAGGCACAAGAAGCAGGCTTGAAACAATTGCTGGCTTGGTGGAAAATATGGATATTTAATTTACAATACCTTCCTTTACTAGTACAGAGATTCTTCATCATGTGATGGAGAAGGCATGGGAAGAATGTCAAGCACATGCCATATTCACCTGCCTGCTGTTACTTTTCCAAACTAACCACAAGTGCTTTATTTATTTATTTTGATTAGCAAAGCAGAGCTTGGTACACTAAGCTGATTTCAGGCTGCATTTTGTTATAGATGAACTTCCATTTACTAATGGAGCAGGGGTGGGTTGATCAAAATGTCAAAGCCACAAAATGTGCACCTGATGGTCAGTTCCACTCTGTTCCTCTCCCCAAGGCGTGACACCATCTCACCTCCTGTTCACCCATTTGTGGTGTGATGCTGCTGAAATGCCATCAGAGCCTGGTGTGACACAGGACAGATTCTTACAAAGCCAAATATAACTGGTCCCTGGGCTTGATAGCAATGCAGAGTCCTCCAGCTGCTGAATTCAGGGGTCCCAGTTTATCATGATTATCCTAGTAGTGTATTTTTTTCCATTTGCACATCCAGCAACTTTCCATTGGATGTATAAGCGATCTGAGCCAGCCACTCTACCACAGCAGATGGGACTGATGGGCATAGGAAGAGTGAAGAATCTGGAGACCCTACATATCAGGTAGGGAAGTTTATTTGCTTTGATGAAAACTCTTAAATAATGTAAATAGTTGATGTGAAGTATCTTTAAAATTATTAGAAAATCCTTCAGTTAAGCTCGACTCTGTCTTTCTCTGTGTGATACTCATGGACTCAGAATTCCTATTCTTGATTCCCGAGAATAAACTGAAATCATACACTAAAATCTATTAATGAAGTTACTGTGTGTTGCTCACCTTGTTCTCCTCATTCCCTTTAGCACTTGCTGAAAGCACTGAATACATTGCTTTCCACCCCATTCCTGTCAAGGAGGCAAACGAATAACACGTCCAGCGTTTCAAGTGGCTGCTAACATGATGTGTACAACTTCAGACATTTAAGCGAGCACCCAGAATAAGAGGATAAAGTTGGCAACAACCTGGGGTCATCTTGCCTATAAACCACCTAACCACTGCCCTCCAGGTAAGAAACTGGAAACCTGTGCTTATCTCTACCAGTTAGTGTTCTTAGGCGAGCAGAAAATTGCAGATTAGAGAGATGTGCTGTTACAGATGCAAAAACCTTTTAAAGCCCCTGGAGAGCTTTCAGTATGGATTCGTACTACCTCTCAGTCAATAAGAAACATGGGATTTGTTTGACAATGACAGTTCTAGGACTAAAATGAGAAAGTTCTGCCAAATGGTAACAACTCTGTGTGCTCCTGTGGAAAACTTGCACAGACGTGTGTACAGTTTTCTCAGGAATGACCCATAAAATCCAGATTATTATATAAAAGGAGAGGTTTATTTACACTGTATTGCCTAATACTGCATGCAGCCTTCAGTATCATTACACTCCATTGAAAGGGCACAATGATTGAGTATTTTGGCTTCCTACTGCTATTGTATCCATTCATTGATGGGGAACAAGAAAAGAGAGTGAGAAGAAGACAACAAAAACAAAAGGGCTTGAGGACAATTCAACTTTGAAATTGTCTTTGCTGGTAGTTAAAAATGTTAAATACAGGAAAAGTGCAAATAAGCCCTCCTTGAAACTTACTCAATAAAAGTTGTTAGGAAGCTTTCAATAGTTTTTGTCCACCTTTGGCTCTTCTGGCACTCTTCTAGTTCAGATGAAGTGAGTATATAGGCATCATTGAGATCAACTATTGGTAAATTAAAGAGGGAGTCTTTGTCAGGAAGTGCAGTGAAAGGACAAGGGGCAATGGTTTTAAATTGGAAGAGGAGAGATTTAGATTAGATACTGGAAAGAAATTCTTTACAGTGAGGGTGGTGAGGCACTGGAACAGGTTGCACAAGGAAGTCATGGATGCCCCATCCCTGGAAGCGTTCAAGGCCAGGCTGGATGGGGCTTTGAGCAACCTGGTCTAGTGGGAGGTATCCCTGCCCATGGCAGGGGGGTTGGAATTAGATGATCCTTAAGGTCCCTTCCAACCCAAACCATTCTATGATAAAACAGTAAGTGCAGTTTGGCTACTGCAGAAAAGCTAACTGTGTAAAATCTATGACATAAGTAAAGCAGGAAGAAAAGATAAAGTTAATGATTTTTTTTTTAGCTGTGGGATTTTGATTTGTTACTATTTCATGTAGTGTGCTCAAGCATGCCACAAATGGTTTGATATCTATGAGATAAAAACCAAAACAAGGTCCAGGTGACTTAGAGAATAGTTGGGCTTCTGAGAATGAGCATCAGTAAAAAAAATGTAGCAGTAGTCACATTCCTTGGAGGATGAAGGCACTTCAAAGCAATCTGTCCTCACCCTCCACCCTCCCAGTTCTTCTGATTTAAACCATAGCATTGATCATTAAAGTTACTTTTCTTTCTTAAAGAAATTTGCAAGTTTGTCAGCTTTAGCTTTTATTAGTTGATCTGGTTTAGCTGGTAGTTTAAAATGTTTAAAAGGAACTAATCTGTACTGAAGTCAGCTTCTGTATGCAGCCAGCTAGATTCATAAAAGTGTTCTCCAATCCTTTTGAACTAATTTCCAGAATCTCACAAGCCTATTGCGTCTCTCCCTACCTGAGCATGTTAAGTGATGTCATGGAAAGTTTGGAGTAGAGATCAAGCGTACGCTCTTGATGTGCCCTCTTTCTAATAAGAGTTGGCTACTGTGGCAGAGTTGAATGAGAATTCAATTGTGATGGAAGTTAATAGGATTTATTTTTGTCGCTGAGGTGCTGGGAAGTGGATGAACCTTTTGAGTTCACTTTGGCTTCCAAGCTATGTCAGCTTGTCCTCAATGGTCTCACTGCCTTTTCCAGTCTTTCCCTAGACCTCTTTGCATGACTACTGATAGAGATGCAGGACTGCATCTGTATCAATAAGCAGTGCAGCATCTTATGAGCTACTCCACAGAGGGCAGTAGTTGGTGCTGTGGGACCGATTTCTATGCTATGGATATCTGGGGGAGGATTTGCTTTTGACTTCCTCTACTATGGTCTCATAAAATGAATTTCCGTTCAGATTGGGCACAAGTTTTGTTATTTTTATCTGACCGTGTGTAACGTGCACCAGAGTGCAGACTGTGGGGGTGATTGGGAGATAAAAGTACATTTTTAATCCAAACACACACACAAATATAGACACAGCCTACATTTCCCTCTTTCCAGCTGCCTTATGAGGAAGAGGAGCTGGCTCAGAGAAGTGATCCTCCCTAAACAGAAAGGCTGGTGTAAGCAGTAGGAGACATGGAGAATAGAGGCTTTTTTTCCCATTCTGTTTTTGAGACATATATGAGAAGGCAAAAAGTTCTTCGTATCAACTCCTGATTTCAAATGGTTATCCCATAATTTCTGGAGGCGGTTCTGGATGTTGCCTATCTGGTTTAATTTGGATGGAGAGGTCACGTGATTTGTTTTTGTTCCCTGACTAAACGGACCTGATGTTTAGATTCACATTTCTTGAACTGATATTCTTGTTATGACTTTAAGCCGGCTTCCCACAAACACTCTTAAATAATTGATACAAGTTGGCTATTTCCCTGGGAAAATGTATGTCTTAAAATATTTGCAAACCCCAAATTTGTATTAAGATTTAAATTTGAATTGACATTTCCCCGCACAATGTTTGTCTGACTCCATTGTGTTTATAGGCAGAGGTTATGTTTTTGGCAAGCTGACATTTAATATTTTTTCTATAGTTCAATCCAAAAGGAACAGAAATTGTCTCAGGTTGCAAATTCAAATGGAGATTTTCCAAGTGCCTATATTACAAATTCCCATTCACCATTTGAAAATCGAGCTGTCTACTTTTTGGTCCTTATACTATCACCAAGCACTCGTGATAGCAAAGCTAGTAAACATTTTTCATGGAGTTAGACTCGTCAGTCCCATGTTATCGTTAAATGGAATTCAGAAGCAAGCAAAAGGAGAGCCAAGAGAAGTGCTGCAGTGTATTTGTCCCAAAGGAATGGCCAAAATGTACCAATGTCTCTTCTTGCCTTCTAAGAGAATGTTAGAAGATAATCACTTTTTTAGCTAAACAAAACAGGACAAAACTACAGAAAAAAAAAAAAAAAAAAAAAAAGACAAGAGAGAATAGCAGCCAGAAACTAGCTTCAGAACCATTTAAAATCAGACTTTCCCCTGGCACAAAGTAATCCTACCCCCGTCCCCCCACTTACTTAAAACTGTAGGGAGGGGAGAAAAAAAAAAAAAAAGGGGGACTAAGACAAGAGAGAATAGCAGCCAGAAACTAGCTTCAGAACCATTTAAAATCAGACTTTCCCCTGGCACAAAGTAATCCTCCCCCCGCCCCCCCACTTACTTAAAACTGGAGGGAGGGGAGAAAAAAAAAAAAAGAAAAAGGGCAAAAATAAAAAGGCAAGGAAAAGCCTTTTAGGTGAGCTAGTCCATCCCTTGCTGATCCAGGCATGCTGCTGACAGTATTTTCACATCCATGAGTGCTTTGTCCAGGCTACTTTAACTCCATTGCTAGGGCTTCCATCTGCTCTCAGGAGGGATCATTCCATTTATTTGTTGTGAGTTGGCTGTATGGATTTTTTTTTAAGTTTTATTTTTATTTTCATTGACAAACCAAGCAATAAAGATTGGGTTGCCGGGCCCAGACTTCCCCACAGTACAGGTTGTTGTTTTGTTGGTTTTGTTTTGTTGTTTGTTTTTTTTTTCCCTGAGAATAGAAAAAAGCTTTCAAAGTGGAGAGTATCACCTCCCCCTTGCTGCTCACCATCACGAAACCCTGACTACAGAAGCGTCTCATTCATCCCCTGAAGTGTAATCCCTTGAGATCTCGGAAATACTCCATAACCTGAAAACACTCTTTGTTTTGAAGGATAAGAAATAATGGACTGTTTCCACAGTAGGTAAAATGCAGGGTTTTGTCTTGAATTAGTGTCAGCTTTTACTAGGACACGGGGGCTTATGTGTATTTCTGAACCAGACAAGTGTTGTGATGCTGCGTGTGTTCTCCGCCGCGTTAGCTCTATTACTAAGCAGAGTCTGTCTGTCTAGGGGTCCACTTTCCAGTATCAGACAGTTTTGAGCCGGATTCTGAGTTGTTTTACACCACCGCTCCAAATCAGACAGTTGTTATCAGCAGGATGATTGATGCCAGCGTGAAGCAAAGGTGGGTGAGACTGACCTCATGCACTTTGCATTTCAGGCAGGAATCAAATTTTGCTTCCCAACTTTCACCTCTGGTTACAGGCGAGCCGTATCTAGCTTTGCGAAGGGAAACAGTTGGAGGAAGGCTGTATGGGGGGCAAAATGCAGTTACATTGTGCTCTGCCCGTGAATTTGCAGGCTGCTGTGCTAGGCATCCAGCTCTTTGTACTAACAGGAGTGCTAATATGATGTATTAAATGTCACACCAGCATCGCTGGGTATGCATATCTCTCCCGTTGTACTGCCTGTTTATGCTTATTCAGCTCTTTGAATAATTTAACACATTTCATACTCCAAATTACCCACAACAGTTTGACGGGGCTGCTGGCAGTTTACTTGAAACACTCAGTGTTAGGTCAAAGTAGGGCCCAAGCATCTGCTAAATAGAAGGACATTTCATACTTAGCAAAGCATAATTAGACCTATTCCTGCACACTTTTCTTTGAAAAATACGTAAATCCATGCTAATCCCAGTGGTACCAGAGAAATAAAGGGCTGCACTCGACACTGCTATGTATAGCCCTGCACCAGGAACGATTTGGGCTGAAGAAGAATAATTGTGGAGGCCAGTAATTGTTGAGGACAGATAAAACTAAGCAAGATGACACAGCTGTATCAGCACGTCATTCATGCAGTTGCAGAGCAGAGGTACTGATTGCCTCGGTAATGGAATTAGGGATTTGGGAAACTTCACTGACAGCAATGCAATATTCTTCATGCATTTATCTCAGACTTGTCTCAGAACAACTATCCACGGTGTGAATAACGAACCTGGAAGCTAAAGCTAAAGGTCCTCAAATTGCCAGCTGGCTTGGAGAAGGAAATAAAATCTTCATGCTGTTCTCTCTATTCCAGAGGGGATGTTAACATTTTCAGGCAGCAACTTTAACATCACTAAGGGAAGGAAAGACCCAATCTATAAGTTTGCCTTAACATTGAGCTGGTCACGTGCAACTGAACCTGCACAACTGCATTGATGCTGCATTGGGCCAGCACCTACATCCTGACTTGACTGGAGGTGGGATGCAGGTGGACACAGTGGTCTGCACTCATCCATCCCCTTGCGCTGCTGGAACCAGTCACAGGAGGTGCCCATCTCAGACTTACACTTCAAGTTATCAGGCTTCATCTTTCTCTATTGTGAATTAGTTCAGGCCCTTGCCCTGAGAACATTTCTGCTGGGTGGGAAGAAAAGGAGGAATGAAGAAAAGGGGGCATAGCTGTTGGCTGGATGGTTGGGTCTGGGCATCCTGTTCAGGATTAATGCCAGTGGTGGTTCATAAAGTGCCAATGTTGTTTGGATTAAATTAGGAGGGGGACACTGAGCTAAGAGAGACAGACAAAGTAGCTGGTGCTTTGCATATTTGCCGATCTGGAACGGGGGAATATTTACTCACTAGAACATCATCTCTTTGTCTTTTTATTGTAAGCAAGATACAAAATGAGCATTGCTTTCCCAGCGGTGCCTATTTGCTCCACGCCTCAGTGGATGAGGCTGTAGGATAGTCCACACACTATTTGCACTCGAGACACAGGTAGCCCAATAATAAATCAGTGAGCTTGGCACGATGCTGCTCGAACTGATTTTAGGGTGTAGCTGGGAGGAGATTTGAAACTGCCAACTGCTGGATGCGTGTGTCTCTGAGCCACTCGTGATGCAGTGGGCTGGGAGGAAAACTGGTCTCCCTCAGGGCCACCCAACTCTCTTTTCAGCACCGCTCCACACTCCCCTGCTCAGGCAGAAACCAGAGAAGGGGCAGGGCCACAAAAAGGTGAGTGTTTTCTATTAAGCCTTAAAAATCTCAGCCCTCACAGTGCATCAGGTGGGAGGAATCTCTCCTGAGTCCCGTGGCTCACCCAGGGCCTGGCAAAGTGATGATGCAGGGCGCAGTCAGCGGAGATATTTGCAAAGTGACAGCAGGGCTCTGATTGAGTGAACCTCCCAGGTCCAAAGCCCCACGCTGCTCCGGAGGATATGCTGAAAATCTTTCTCAGGGATTTGCACATCCTTACAACAACTGAGGGGCTGTAATGAAATGTTTGCTTATCATCCATTTAACCCGCTTCGAAGCAGCCTGAGCCTGCATTGTAACCTCAGGTCAAAACTATTTTGGATAGCTGAAACTCATGATAAACACATGCTTTTGAAGGTTAGAAAGCCATCAGTGGGAGACATCAGATTCGCTTCTTTATTATTAGAAGGGGAGAAAATCCAGGAGTGTTCAGAGCAGCAAGTTTTGTATAAAACATGAAAAGCAGATGGGGGAGGTGACAGAAGGAAGGAGGAATCTTTTTTGATACCAAACAACATTGCTTCTGCAGCAAATCCTTTTTCCTTGTAATTTAAGATTGTGCTTGAAATAAGGAGCCAGCTGCACCCGGGGGGAGCAGAGGGCAGCCTGTCCTTTTGGGTGCTTGATTGGCTCTTTCGTGTATACCTGATAATTACCAGGGAGCTGGTAGGAATCCAGTTGTGCTGCTCGAATGTGCACGGAGCAGCGTCATATTCACGGCAGCCCTGTTGGGTCTGAGATCTCTGAAAGAGGCAAAGAAGACTCACAGAGCCCAAGTCTTTACTAATAGCAGGTTATGGCCTTACCTAAACTTCACTATAACTGGTCCTGCTAAAGGTCTATGCCTGCCTTGGGGTTTTCAGCTGTATTAAGTAAGCTACATTAAGGTATTTCACTTAGAAAATACACCTTTATTTCTCAGCTCCGCATAGAAGTCCTGCTACTCCCTCTGTGATATGGGAGGGAGCGTATTTTTGAGTGCAGTCTCACAAACATGGTTTCTAACATCATCATCATCATCAGTGTCTGGGGCTGATGAGTGAGATGAGATGGGAGGAATCTCTTTGCACATGCCAGCTCTGAGCTACAGCTGACTGCTTGAGTATTGCACGGGGAAACCAGAAGCACTTTAGCTATTTTTTAATACAAACCTTGATAGACCTGTGCATGTCTGTCTGTATACATACACACAAACATGCAAAAGTCTCACCCCTCAAAATCACAGTCCTGTACATTTAAGCCACATGTCCCTGAACAGTTTTCTGTATAAAGAGCAGGGCACTGTGCTTCAGCTCTTCCCTTTCTCCCCAGTACCAGCCATATCATGCCCAATCCAACAAACTTTACACCCTTGCAAGAACTTCTGCCTAATAATCCCGTTGTACAAGGCTTTCTGCCACAGCAGCCAGCTACAGGTGGGATTAGCAAAACAACCACAAAGGAGGCCTCCTCCACTGGGAGGACCCTGCATTTCCTCTTTTCCCAGGACCTCCAGGCTAAGTGGGCTCAGTTTCCAAGTTAAAAGATGCTGGTTTTTTCTCTTTTCCCCTAATGGTCAGAGATGGCAAACTCCCTCTGGGATCTGTGCATTCAGCTTTGTTCTTTCTCCCTCCCCTGCTGTCGCCAGTAATTAAAACTGAGCGAAAAAACTGAACATGCTATTTTTTGAATAGATATTTGAAATTTAAAGTGGAAAAAAAAAAGTTGTGAAACTTGTCAGATCAATGATTTGACACATATTATTTAGCTGGCTCTAAATATTCTGGAGTGAGAACTTAGTTAACAACTTGTTAACAAAGCATAATTCGGAATAAAACCCAGCTCTCTTCGCTAGCTGCATTTGCAAGATGGGGCTGGTTCTAATAACTCTGTCTCACAAATACTGATGTGGTCCTTTCTACTGCAGTTCCTAAGAGTTTTTGCCACCCTAATGCACAGAACCAGAATGGAAACAAAATACAGAGTCAACGCCCACCAAATCTTGGTGCTCAGAATACTGCTGAACACCTTGACGTGAGTAACTTGTCTGAGTCACACGTGGGACGTTGGTGTTGGGGAACTCAAGCCAGGACTTTTGGTCAGTGCTTAAAAAACGAGTTCTTCCTCATAACAAAGCACTTGAGAATGAATTACATATGAGAAGCAAATTCCTCGAGGACAAAAAAAAAACACCCAAAAAAGAGGTTGTTTTTCTCATGCCTGCTGTGTAGTCTGCCGTCTCTGGCCAGATTTCTCACTCTACCTTTGGGCTTCTTTTAAAGGCTACTTTTAAATGAAAGATCAACAGATCTGTTTTTCCCCGAAATGCATCCCTTACACCCTCACACCTGTAAACAATGGATTTTTCCGCATGAAATCAAAGGGCAAGCACATCCTGCTACCAATTTTGACTCTCTAGAATGGTGTAGCATATAATCTCTATTTTTCATGTGATTTGTTAGTGACTGTTGCTAGGTAATGCCTTTTCCACTAAGCATCAGTGAGCTAATGTGAGGGCTTCGAGAATGTTTCATTATATAATTAAGCTTTTGGTGGTGCTGACTTCTACTTTACCAAAGTCTCGCATCTTTTTCATGTGAGCAAAACCGTTGTTATGGCATTGCATATGGGGAAACAAAAAGCACCATTGAATCCAACTTAATTTCTTGATAACATTACTGTGTTCTGCTTTCTTTTATTATTTGTTACACCCATTACAGCAGCATCTAGCTAGACTCTGTGTTGTTTACATTGAAAACATGACAAATACATGGAATATATGACCCACTGGAGGTATCACTAGATCCCGAACATCTCTCTGGACTCCATACTCCATTGAACAAATGTTGTCCCTTTATTCTGACATCTGGACACTTAGTTTAACAGTGACCTTTGCTTCCCAGGGACAGGACTGCGATACAGAAGAGCTACTTCAAGGGAATGTGACTGGCTAGATGGAAAGTGAGAGGGGAGATTTTCCCTGAGATCTTCAGACATGTGGACCTCAAGGTACTATTAATTTTGTTTAAAGAGTGGGATGAAGAATGGGGTGGAGGACATGTAAGTGAGACGATGTAAAAACAAAACAAGCCAAAAAACCCCCCACAAAATCCAATATTAAGGGTTTGTATTTTGTCAGGCTCCACACTAAATTTCAAGATTGGTGACTTATATTGGAGGGGGAATACTTGGACATCACAGTACACAGGGATACTGTGATGCGTAAAGCAACCCTGATGTAAATTTGCTTATCATCAAGGGTGCCTAGCAAATAGGCAAGAAAAAAAACTTTACAAGACAGCTTTGATCGGCTCTGGCACTGCGTGTGAAAGTCTAGCTTAGTTCTAAGACTGCCAGGGCAAGTGAAAGAAGAGCCTTTGTAATTTTTGTCTTACCATTATGTCACTCAGTGCTGTAGCCTTCATTCTCCCCGTGCAATTTGTAAGAGACGACAAGTCATTCAAAGTACCTCTGTTTACAGAGAGCCTCGGTAATACAACACCACGGTCGGGCAGATTCCATGAACTGCAGACCCCGTGTTGACAGATGGGGTTTGTGACTGATTGTTTGATGGGCGCCGTGGGTGAGGCTGTAGGGGAATAGTGGGAGAAGAACAGGTCGCTGGGGTTTTTGAGCTTGGAGGTCATGTAGGTTACCAGTGAGAACAGCTTTCAGTGCTTTTCTGTTGCATTGTTATCTTGGTACCGCCGATGAAGTTTTAATTGGGGAAGGGCAAGGAGGATTCTGCTCTCGTCCTACACAGTTGTAGGGATGATGCTGCTGCTTGCAGCATCTCGGGGCAGGATTTCAGGAGCTGCTCGCTTTCCACCAGGCACGAGCCAGCCGACTGGGAAGAAAAACGAGGTGGGGATGGCTGCATTTGTGTGGAATACCTCCTGCAGATAATGGTGATCTGGTGAGCAAAGCCAAAATGGTATGTCTGAAGGTACAAATGCCTTGCACAAAATAGGCGTAGCATGGACAGCAGTATGAGTCCCCCTGCGCACTGATAATACAGCTTAACCCAATTCAGTCTGTTTCTATGGCTTGGTAAGTTTTAGGACTCTCTGCTGGAGCCATCTAGCATCAAGCTGGTGATTAAATGCAACATATTTCCATTCTGTAAATTAAAAAAAAAAAAGCAAAAAACCAACACCAAAAAGCAATCCACAAGAAAACAAAGCAAAACCTTCATGGTCTGTTGCACGAATGCCACTCAATAGCAATTAGCCAATATCAGTTATCTTCTTGCTATGTAGGCTTCCTCATACTGCAAAGTGTATTTTGGGTATTTGAATCCTAACAATTATTTATTAGGTGTCTCAAAGCATTCAGGATCCCAGTCACAGGATCCCTTGTGTTTGAGGGCTGTAAAAACAAAGAACAAAAGAAGAGTCCCCAACTAACACACTCACAAAGTAACTACAAGGCAATTGGCAACAGATGAATACCGAGGGAGGCAGAGCAGTATGCTGGGAATGATTATAGCAGAACTGTCAGCATGAAAGGCAGTGCTCATGAAATACCTTTAATCTAGCCACCGGTGATTATTCTTTTTCTGGGCAATCAACTCTTCCCCCACCCTGCAATATCTTACAGGATGTAGCAAGCACGCATCCAAAGGTGCTGTGCTCTTGTGAGAGACCCATCTCCGTTCTCGTCTCCATCAGGTGAGAGACAGAGATTTTCAAACCTGTTAAAAGTCATACCGAAGTGAAGCCAGGGATAGATCCCCAGGATCCCGGCCCTGGGTTTCTCACCCTGAAGCAGAAGACAACGCTGTCATTCAGAACGGCAAGTTCCCATTCACAGTTATTTGTCATGTTAATTACTAAAGACAAAATTCTCCTTCATCTCAATCCTGCAGGTCAAAGCAGGGAAGTTTAGCACTTCACAACATCAAACTTTGCTTTCATCTGTGTACAGGACATCATTCTGAAATTCCTTTTGATCAATTAGAAAAAAAAAAAAAAAAAGCAGACAATTTGAAAGTTCGCTAGTGACTGGAGTTGTCATCTCTTTGTTAAAATGAAGGGAAAAGGAGTCTCTCTAGTCATTAGCCATCAGCTGGGTGTGTCCATAAACACACATCCTCACCAGAGCAGGTAAGGCGAAAGTAAGAGCCGTGAACAAATATTGACAATCACTTCCATGCAGGATCCTCATCACATCGCTCTTGCTTCATTAACTTAAACCCGAGTCGTTAGCTCTATTAGATCCCTGTGTACTGTGCTATAGGAAATAACCCTGGCTCAAAACCCGACATTTTCCACAGAAAGTGGATGCATATCATGACTGTAATTTAGTGCACAGTGTACCTACGTGCTCCCACATTAGCTGTAATCTCTGTCGTGCTCACGCCAACATTCCAGCAGTATTTGGCATTTCACGAATGCAGTATTTATCACTGAAGTTCATACAAAGTTGCAAACCCTAACAAGGCTTATCAGCTTTTACAAACCATCTCTGTCCACTGGAGTGTGACATGCTGAGTATAATTCCACTCACTGTGCAGTCATCGGATGTGAAGGGGGAAAGAGGGGGGGTGGCTTCAAAGCAGCCTTTCGTATCGCTTTAAATGAATCATGAAATCAAATGTCCATATACCCTCTAAGTTCCTGCAGGTGAGATGTAACCTGCAAGCTGGGCACTTAGAGCAGTCTCCCAGTCAAATAAAATCTTCTCATCGTTACTGATGTGGTAATTATGCCCTGAAAAAGAGCAGCACAAGTGGCTGTGCAAGGGGAGAGGGACTCTGAGCTCAGTCCCAGCGGTCGCCCTGGGTGGCTGGGGGCAGATCAGGTCAGTGAGCCTCCGTTTACCTACTGTCAAGTCAGAAATCATCACAGTTCCTGGATTTATTTCAGAGACATATCAGAAAGCATAATTAAATATGTAAGTGTATAAATCTTTGCCTCTGAAGTTTTAAAAGATTGTGGTATTGGTACGAAGAACTTGATAACCTGCTTTTCTGCTGGTCCAGCCCTATATCCGGGGCAAGAGCAGAGACAAGAAAGCTTAAAAAGGAATTAGTACCTGTGTTTTTGTATGTCTACATGCCCCTGGGTATATAACACCCCATCACCACCCCTTTCCTGCTCCTCAGGCACAAGTGTGACACACTGATGTGGGTGGATTTTGATTGAGAAATGAGCTACTGTTTGTATTGTCATCACAGAGCTCTCTAAAAGCTTGAAGTCAGTCTCAAAAAAATCAGGATGTTAAAAATGAATGCTATCTTTTTTTTTTTTTCCTTTTCTGCTGTGTTTTTTGGTTCTTCAGTCTGCATTCACGTCATTTGTGCAATGTGTTGTTGGGATTTTTAGTATGAGTAGAAGTCAGAAACACCTCTTTTATAACAAGATCTTGCAAATGCTTATTCTCTCTCTCATTTAATTCCACCATATCAGGAGTCAGGCTGATAAGTTTAATGTCTTGAGGTAATCCCTTAATTATTGTGTCAGCTTTCATGGTTCCATTGACTTCAGCTGAGATGTTTCAATATACACCAACTGAAGGTATGTCCCCTAATATTTGAAAAGAGCAGGACCAGCCCAAGCTTGTGTACAGAGCACAGCAATGGATCCCTTGCCTGTTTTTTATCATCCACTCTACTGTTTGCACCTACAGTCCACGGTAACAGTGTCCACAATAGCAGTTTGAGCTGCTTCAATAAATGTTGTTGAAAAGGGAAAGCTTGTTTCTTCCCCCCACCCTCCCCAGGATCCTTTTTGGGGAGGTTTTTTTGCAGTTAGTGAATTCCAAGGCACAGGCGTTGGGACTCAGAGCAGAGAAGCAAGTTCTCTGCCTGCATCCGTGCCTGACTCATGCTCTAACCTTGGTCAGATCACTTCGGTGCTGGTGTTGTTCTCTATTTCTTAGTCTTTGAAATGCATATTTTGTTCTCCTCACAATTCTGACATTGTAGCATCTTTCTGGCTCTAGCAACAGTCTGTATCATTTTAGATATACGTTATCCTGTACAAAAATACCCACCCACACCCCACGCCCCAAAAAAAATCACAGTAGCCAAACCTCCAAATTTAGATTGAAAAATGTGGAGCTGTGTAGACAAGAGGGTATTTTTTTTTTTCAAATGTGACTCGATAGCGGGTTTTTTTTGTCTCAAAACAATTTGAGTTATCAGAAACTCTTAGTCTTTAAGTTTACAATTCGGCCTCCTACTGGGAGCTCCTGGACGTGCTGGACCACCCAGCAGCTGGAGCTGGGACACATACTTCAGCAGTACTTTTGCATTTCCAAGGGTGAGGGTGGGTTTGTTGCAGATGTCAGATAGCTGCAGGCTGATGCCCTGTCCCTCTCCATCCTGTCCCATCCCCTACGTCCTCCCTGCCCTATCCCCACAGCTGGGTTTTGCATTACTTCTGCTGCTGTCTCCTTGGTGCCTCACCTCCAGCAACTGAGGAAGAGGAGGAAGCAATAACAGACAAAACAATCTTCCTACTGCATTTTAGCCTGTGTAGCAGCTATTATTTGTAGTAGCTAAAAACAGCAGTCACAAGGAGATTTCTGCTCTAGACTTGTAATCCTGGACTGGAAAGAGCTCTTATTCAGATGCAGCCGTCAGCGAATCCTTCTGCCACCCTGTTAATCCCCTCTCCTTCCCCACCTCACGCCTGCCAAAGCTGGAAACCCATGGCCAGAGTAGCTTTATACCAAAAATACTCAATTCCTCCTCCTTTTTTTTTTTTTGCTTCGACTATTTTTGATGCATTTGCAAGGAGAAAAGCAGTTAACGAAAAAATAAATACAAGCAAGATTTGCTGCATTTTGGGAAGAAATGAACTCATGTATTTCGAAACGTTCCGACAAGGCTCAGATCTGAGAGAGCAGTGAATCACTTGCTGAAGATGTCTGTTTTTCTCCTTTGGGTGCACGAGGTGTCCAGGCATCTTCCATAGGCTGAATCCAGCCCCGCTGGCAGTCAGTCCCCAAGTGGGTGGCACTACTGTGCCCTCGCTTCTCGCCAAGGGTGGTTCTGCACTGTCTTTGGTGAGCAACCCCAGGTCCCCGTGCAAGCACGCTGTGCTTGGACGGTCTCGGTTTTGTGCAATGCTACTCTTGTACTGCCAAAGCCTCCCAAGAATGAATTGGTCCAGATGGAGGGCTCTCCTAATGTGGCTCACAGCCCTTTCCACTATAAGAGTTGCCCCAGCCCTCGTTGACTACAACTTCAAACTCCCTATGGAAGAGTCTATGGAAGACCACGCGGACATGCACTAAAGATTCTCACCTGAGTGAGGTGTAGCTACTGCATGGCAAGTATATATCATTCTCATTTACCTGAACACCTAAGTACTGACCACCCCATTAATCAGCTTGTCATCAGATCCTCTGCTAGCGGGTTGGTGGTTGCATCAAAGCGCACCTGAAATTTTTTGGCGCTCAGACCTATGGATTCAAAGGTCCTTCACTGAGAAAGCCCTGACTCTGTATCCATGAATAAGTCACCCCTTATCCAGCTTGTCTATGTCTGTGCCATCTTAAGAGCAGACAGAGGGAAGCTGTCAGCCTGGGCACTCCAGCCGATCTTCGCTCTCACAAGCAAAAGTAGCCTGTAAGATAGAGAAGGACACATATCATGCCTTTACTTTGTACAGCAATCTCGATATTTTGTATGTACTTATTGCTCTGAGTTTGTATCCCTTTCCCACCTGTACTTACGCTGTCTTTTTTCTGTGGCTTGTTATTATTTCTATTGAGCAATCTTCAGCCGAACTGGGAGATCTTGCAGTGACTCACTTACTTGAACATTATTGCCTAGTTCTTTACACAAGACAGATTGGATATGAATGAGATCTCTTGTCCTCATGAGCATTATATTTATTTCACAAGACATTTTCTTCAGAACTCTCCCTGCAATAAATTATGTGGTATATTTATTTTTTCTTCTACCATGCTATAGCTCTGTGCTTTTTTTTTTTTTGTTTCTCATTTTTCAGACACTTCTTCTATGATCTGCTGTTGTTGTTTTCTGTTTTTCCTTTTCACAATCTCTTAGCTATATCCTTGGGATTTTTTCCCTTGTGCATTTTTTAGCACAGTGCATGTATTTGATGTAGTCAAAATGAGAGCTTGAGATAAGTATTTAAAGTAACAAAATGATTTCCCTCTTTTATCTTTCAGATGTTGTGTAATGACGGAGGAAAAAGGAAAGGAAAAAATAAAAGCAGGTGAAATGTTTTAAATGAAGTATATAACTGTAAGGAATATACTCATATGTATCATTTTTTGATCTTCATAATGTCAGCTGAGTGAAAGTCTTTGGAGGTGCCTTACTTCTGAAGAGTCACTTCTCTGGATTTCAGCAACTGCCTTTGGGAAGAGCCGGCACAAATGCTGAAAACCCTGTGTGTAACGAAAGGGAAGGTGAGTATATTTAGGGTGGGTGACACTGAAATGGGACTTAAAGATAATGTATGTCCATGGTATTTATAGGAGTCCCATTTTAGGACTCTATCTCATTGTCAACGTATCCATCAAAACATCACTACATTCCCGTCTCAACTCTCCTGCGTGATTTGTCATCCCCTCTCAAACTTTTTAATCCACCATTGCTTGGTGGAGGTGTTCTGGAAGTCTGGATTTAGACCAGTTGTGGCCTTTCTGTGAGGGAATGCTGGAGGAAAAGATGGTTTGAACTGAAGATCAGATATAAGTAATCCAGTGGGCAGTTTTGAAATCCAAGTAGAAACTGGACTTTGAACATTTTGGCTTAGTCCCATTTCTATTCTCCCAGCAACTTGGCTATTCAAAAGGAAAGCCCTAGTTAGACTCTGATCAGGGCAGAAAGCTGCTTCTGAGGCAGGTCTAACTTGTTTTACCCCAGCTCTTCCAGCTATTTTTAACTTAAGTAGCACCTCTAGTTGACAAAGTGGACAGGTTAGGAGGGGATCTGTCTCATATATGTCATATAAAATCAGCAATGACTTTCAAATAATAATTTATTTTTATATGTCTTCAAGCAGAAATTCAGTTACCAAAGCACTGCTCACAAGGAAGCCCTTGAGGATCTATACATTAAAATGCATTCTGTGGAGCAATGCCTGTCCTGGATGAGACTTAGTGTCCAACATGTATCATTAGATAGGAGTATAGCAAGACATAAAAGACCTGCCAGTCCATTCCTCAAATTCTGTTGCTGTACCATATTTAGCTACTAAGGATGACTGTTTTATTTCAAGACAACTTTCATGTCTCATGTTTAAGACTAGAACTAAACTTCTTCACCTGGAATGCAGTACAACACTGGGACATGTCATATAGGGAAGTGGTGGCATTTCTCTCCTTGATGACTTTCAGGGATCATCTAGACAAAACCAGCACAAATCTGGTCTGGTGTTGATGTTATTGCAGCTTCAGTCAGGAGGTTGGCCTAGAAACCTTCACGGGTCCTTTTCAAATATTTTTTCTATGATCTTACAGTTCTGGTAAGTATGTTACAGTAAAATAACCAGATGGATTTTTTTGGAAGTATAGAACAGATACCCTGAAGGCAGAAAACAGTATGTGGAGAAGACGACATGGGTGGGGGGGAAAGGCGCTCACTTCTTTCCATTTATGAGTTATAGAACCAGGACTCCTACAAGGAGTTGAGAAATTTGTCTTGATTTGGAGATGAGAAAAACAAACACTTCTGAGTAGTTTTTCACAGTAAGACTGCCTGGCTTCTGATCCTCATCCTGTCTTGAGAAGGGTAGACAGTATTTTAAATGTTAGAGCAGGAACCAGCCTGACCCTATCTAATCAGTTTGGTGTATGTATCTTTCCAGTAGGGATTAAATATGTCTTGTCTCCTGTGGTTTTATTAAAGGGCAGAGAGGAGGCAAGGAGCCTTTTACTTCTGACAACGTTTCATCTGGTTGCCTGAGGTATCTACTGCTGGGGAAGAAGGAGGAAAGAACTAAATCTCATTGCCGTACCCAAGGCTGGTCCAGGGGAACTTTGTGGTGGGGCTGGGTCATACCTGAGGTTTGCTTTCTCTGTGCACAGGGCGGAATCAGCAGGAGAGGAGTGTAGGAATAGTGTTGGAAAGGGGGAGATTCATAATGTGCCCAGCATCCTCCACCATTGCCTCCAGAGACAACACTCCTTGCATGCTTGGAATGGTTTTGCAACCAGGGTTGCTCAGCTAGGGATACTCCACCCTGGGATGTGTTGTGTAGAAGCTCAATTGGGACAAGCCTTGGGATAAGCCAATCCCTTTTCCTCCCTTTTCCATAAGTGTTCCTTTTACTAGATTAGTCAAAACCTTCTGCTCCCGATGAAACCCGTTGTCTTTTTGTGTAAAGCCAGACTTCTTGCACTCAGCCAGGGGAAGGGCCAGATCCAGCTGTTCTGCCAGTAGATGTCCCTGCATGCACGGCTGTGGTGGGTGTGCTGTGTGTTTCCTGGGAAAACTGACTCCCAACACACTGAAATTCACCTCATTCCTGATGGGAATTGTTCATATGGATTTTTTTTTTTTTTTCCTCCTATTTGGGCTTCTGGTGTACAGTTTAATCAAGCCCCACAAGTGAAAAAGCTGAAATAAAAAGAAAGTTCATTCTTTTATTGCAAAGCGCTCTTTCCACTATCTATAAATATTTTTCTGTTTATTTATAAATCACAGGGCAAACAGAATGCAAAAACCCTGAACTGCTTCACCCTGTTGTGCCCTTCACTCCTGTTCTACATCATACATTCAAATAACTTCCACAATTTTTCCCTTCCTTGGATTGCAGCATTTTCTTGAAGCAAACGTTGGTTTCATGCACTGAATTGAACAAAACAAGACAAATTATACCAGAGAGTGCTGAGCACCGGGGTCCTTGCAGCTTGGCAGAAGTCACTTGGCAATTTTACAGATGCTGAGAGTCTCAACCTTCAGCCCATAAGGTGTCTTCTCTATTAGGAAAATCCATCGGCTGGCTTTCATGGCATGTGGGTGAGTTTCTGGTGTTTTGGACAATGTTCGGTGTTATAATCCTGCAATTATATATTTGCATCCTACCAAATCAGCACCAGAAAGTTATCTTCAGAAGTGCAGAGGCTGTCACTGCCATTCTTCCTGGGAATCAGGGAATGATAATTGTTATGCGGGAAAATTACCTTTACATGGTATTGATTTTTTTTTTTATTATTATTATTTTATTTTTTTGCCCTACTGCCTGTTTTTACTGGGTAGGTTTTTCCCAGCGTGGGGCAATTTTATTTTTTGCCCTACTGCCCATCCTTACTGGGTAGGTTTTTCCCAGCGTGGGGCAGCGAGCAGCTGGGGTGACAGCCCACACGGTCACAGCTCTCGGTTGGCTGAGGAGGGACAGGCAGCCTCGGGGGTCTCTTACCAGTGGCCACCGGCATCCCTGCCCCTGCCAGCCCCGTGACTCGTGGAGGGGGGACACGAGTGACCCACCCTCACAGCCTTTTGCTCCTGCTTTGAAGCCAGGGTAGCAAAAGGTTTCAAAAAGACAAGAGCCGCAGCCATGAGTGGGGGAATGGCTCAACAAATGATTGGTGGAATATAAGTATTTATTGATTTAAGAGAATTCTTTTCTTTTTGCCTCGCTTTTGTCTTCTAAGGCAACTTTCTTTTAAATTTATGTCCCACATTGTCACATCAGGAGGAAAATGCATGAGAAATGTTTTGTTATTTCAAATTTATTGCATATTACGTCAGCTGGCATTGTGGACTCACAATATGTAATGCTTCATAAATTATGAAAAATAAATGTTTTATGGGCTTACTACGCACTCTGTTTGAAAACCGTTGAGCTGGGGAGACTCACTGACCCCCGTACAAATTAATGTGCACATTATTTTCATTATTGCAGCTCAGATGGGAAGTTTGAACATCTTTATATATTTATTTAAAGGAAAACGAGGACAGAAGTTGCTTGAATACAGTTATTCTTTCTGGCAAGAAGCAGGTATCATTTCACCCAGCTCATAACCTATTGCTTCCCTCACAGTCATTGTTATTCCAGGCCAAAGCTTAAACTCAAAATCTGAACTGCAAGGACTTAGCACAAGCTTCCAAAGGTCAAATCCAGCAGTCTTTAGCCAGGCAAACTAAATCTCCAGGTTGGTAGGATTTTGTCTACACAAGGACTGCGGCGTTTACAGAAAACTAGGAAAGGAGAAGTCAGGATCCTGCAGAAGGGAAGGCACTGAAAGGTATTTCTACCCAACTTTCCAGCCCTGCTTTGCCTGAGTGTGATGGTGAGTGACAATCAAACGAGACCTGGGCATCACAGCCGTCAAGGGCCTCACCAGGAGCGAAAAGCTAAATCTCAAGGCACCGGAGATCTTAAACCTTATCGAGCACAGAAGCCTTCAGCTCCAAGCCTCAGGAATCGAAGGGAAATGTCCTTACCCGCCTGCATGGGAAAGTGTGTCGTCCCATTTTCTGAGGAGCAAAAGTTCACTCCAACATGTGTTGCATGGGAGGTGTGCGTCTTTTGGGGGGGGAAAGGGCACGGTGACGTGAGGTACGAGGAACGGTGAAGCACTCTCAGCTATATATTTTTTTTTTTCCTTTCCCCTCGCACCCAAATATTTCTGTTACTTGCAAAAAGAGGTCAGGTGTTGCAGCTCTCCCCTGGATGGTTTTTATATTGCACAGATCCACCACTGTGTTTCTAATAAAGCCATCAAGAGCATAACCAGGAGCTCCCTGCATGGGCTTAAGCAATATAAGTCACTGCTTCAGAGGACTCTCTTAACTTGGGGCTGGATGGACTGAAAAATCTTCCAAGTTATTCTCTCCTAATTCAAGTCAGCTGAGGCATCAAAATGTCGGGCAGATGGACAAGATCTTTGGCTGGAGCCAGCCTATTTTCTGCTGCTGCTAGGGCTATTGCAGTCAACACTTTGAGACTTTTCTCATTTATTTATTTATTTATTTTTTAAAATCGGTGAGCTTTTGAGAAATTAGCCTTTACATAGGCACATTAAAGGAGATTTCTGTATGCTTTCTAGCGTAAGAGCCCATGCTCTAAGGATCCTGACTTGTCCTAAACTGCATTAAACCATGCTACTTATCCCCAAACATAGTTTTCCTTCTCTCCTTTCCCTCTTTTCCCTCCTTCTTTATCTTCATATTGCTATCAAGAATTATTGGTTTAAAGACTATGTCTAAAAGACAGCGAAAATTATTTTCTTGTCAGTTGTATTTTCTCAGAATTATTAACTCCAGTCGTGCTAACCTTGGGGACTCTGCGTTGGGGAAACGCAAGAGAACAGATAAAATAAGCAAAGTTCATACTTTCTTTTTATTTTTGCGGTGATTTTTATAGTTGAAAAGAAACCTTGCCTTTGCCTCTCGCATCCAGTGGAGGGCAGTTAAGTACCATGATACAGAGCGAAGCCGACTTGCACCGCGGTGTAACGCTCTCAAGGAGGCAACCAATGATTGAAATTAACTGTTCTTTGGCTGTGTGAAATATCACTTAGAAATACCTGAAGAATTTAAAAAAAAAAAAAAAAAGGAGGAAGAAATGGAAAGCTTTTCAATTTAAACTGCTTTTTTTGAACTGCTTTGTTAGCAGAGCAGGAGCAGATCTGAAATTTTTCTTCGATAGTTGAGGGGAAAGAGGAGTCTTATATCCATAAACACAAGTTTCAAGTGTTTCCTTTTTATATGTTAATCAGAATTTCTAGTGTATGGATACTAATGAAAAATGTTCCTGATTTTCCTTTTGCTTCCTGACCTCAGGAGTCTTTAGGTTTTAATACTGTACTCATAATTTCAGCATGAAGAATAATTTTTCAAGGCAAATTTTCCTTTCTTGATGTCTCAGCTGTACCAGAAAGAGTAAGACAACTCTCAGGGACCGGGATTACAATGCAAATACAGCTTTCATTGAAACTGTGACTAGTTTTGAAATGTTCCCCTAAAAGAAAAGTTTAAAACAAACATTCCAATCTGAAACAGAAACCTAACCATGTTCCTCTTAAAAATGGGTCTCCTCCAACTCCTCCAGTTTATAGCACATACCCTTGGGCTATTACAGTCTAGAAAAATCTGAAATAAAAACCACACTGTTTTCTGGGTCTGATCATGCATCACTCGGTCAAAAAAAAAAGTTTAGGGCCTCCCAAGAAATATAAGGTTTAGGCCTTCCTGACACGTGTTGTTTCTTTTTAAAAAATACAGTCTAGTGCATCTTTATTGCAAATACATCATTTTTTGTTTTATTCACTTTTAAAGGACTCACAGGTGGATTGAAACAGAAAGCTTTAAAAACATTTGTAATTGCAGTTGCACATAAATATTATTTTGGTCAGCATCCTAGTTGTTTTTCACATTAGCAGGGTTATTTACTTTTCAAATTTTGTTTGCTTCCCATCACTAGTCTCATGATGCCGTAGTGTAAGATCAGGCACAAATAACTGCTTACACTGAAAATTAAGTTTCTGTAAGTAACTATTTTAAAATGGTTGCTTTTATGTTTGCTGCTGAAGGATCTTGAGCACTCCTGCCAGAAAGGAAAGTATTTATTATCTCTCTTTTACAGATGAGGAAACTGAGACACTGTGAAATTAAAAGCTTGGGAAAATTAGTACACAGTAAATTACGGTGTGAATTTACTGTGTACTACCCACCCTGCACGAACTCCTCATGCGGACTGGCAAAGAAAAAGGATTAAACTCCTTTAAATTATCTCACATTTGCCATGGACAGACAGTTGCCATGGATCAGCTGACATGCAGCAACTTCTTAACCCGCAGCGAGTCGTTCACACAGCGAATCCCCTCGGAGGAGAGAAGCAGATTCACGGGGCGCTGTGCTGAGTAGCTAATCCACTGCAACTTTATGCAAGAGTTTATTAGTCACTAATTTCCCCAGCTGGCCAGATCCTAAGTAGTTTACCTAAAAATCGCAGAAGGAAATCTCTGACAGAACTCAAAGACAGACTTTGAGTATCCCCGCAGCCTTGAAAGCAGATGCTGTGAGTTAAAAGCAAAATATCAGGAAGGAATAAACTTTGCCCTTTTTGAAGGACAGAGCATCTGCAGGATGTAGTGTATGGGTTAAACTGGCGAAGTAGGGAGGTGGAATCAGAAGGTGAGTCTTCACATTTGAGAACCACCTTCATGTCTCTGGGTTTTTGGCATTAAAGCTGCTTCCAGCATCGTGGCAGTGCCTTACAGCCCAGCCCAGCAAACCTGCAGGAGTTTGCTCTGCAAAGCCACAGGGCATCCGCCTGTCCTGGGAATGCTGTCAGACATCTCCTCCAGCCCCACGGCTGGGCTGGGTCCGTGCATGCATTCAGAACACCCTGCCTTCTCAGTAACCTTCTTGCCAAGTCTCCTTCCATCTCAGCAGTGCCACTTCTGGAGAGCAGAGCCACTGGACACCACCACCGCAACCCTGGTCGCTGTTTCCTGGCCCCAGTGGTGACCTTTGGGGTTGGGAGGCCACCGGCGAGGCTCCAGGAGTGACCTCCTCGCCCTGCAGCATGCTGAAGGGCTGATGTTGAAATGACTTTGGCAGGAACACTCACCATTGTGTCCGACCCAAGCTGGAGAGATCAGCGTGTAGGGAGCTGGGACAAGGGTTGGCTGGTGGGACGACAATTACTGACAAGTTCATTCCACTAATAAACAAAGACATAAATGATGATGCTGTAAAGAAGAAGCAGGATTCTCTGGAGAAAGCCCCAGAGAGACCTAGTAAAGAGGAGAGATGTTTAGATGACAGTTTTACATTACACCACTTTGTAAAATATGTTCTATTTTAGCTCCAAGCTTGAGTCCAGTTAGAGCTGCATCAGGGCTTAGGAAACAGCATGTATTTTAATGCCCTGTGAACAGGAATAGCTGATAACTAGCACATTTAAATGTGAAAAGCAGAACTTTTCTCTGGGGGATGTATTATTTTTTTTGTGTGTGTGAGTATGGATTTAGTCTTCATAGTTTACATTGCAGCTACAGCATTCCACTGGCAGTCATTTATCTAATGACTTACATCTTTCAGGCTGTGGAAAATGCAGGATAACAGAGAGAGAGAGAGCAAGTGGTAGTGTTGGGGAAATTCTTTTTAATTTGCATCTCAGGGCTGAACCTAGGATCATAAATATACAGAAGTTAGCACCTTCCTAACACCCCTCTGCTATCTTATTTCCAGAGCATTACAATATGAAAACAATGGGATTAGGGCACTATATGCTTCACTCCCTCCCACCCCGATCCCCAAAGTAAGTCTAAATAGAGCTGGATTTGCTTCTAGTACAGTTGAAATTAAGACAAAGGGCTATGTCTGAGATAACATTTCTTTTTTCCCCTGTAAAGCTTAATCTTAGAAAATGCCTGTCTGTGCTAGAGAAATGGCTTGCATGCAATATGACAACCATCTTTTACAGAGGCAAACTGTACTCACTGGGCTCTAATGTTGTAAAGGAAAAAGCTTTACAGGTATAATTAACCTGTGGAATGCCCTTCCGCAAGATACTTGTGAAGTACTGGCACTAATACCATCTGTCTTCATAACTCAGGGCACCAGTGGCCTACCAGCTGAGATCAAGAAGCAATCTACTGTGTCCCTTCATGATGTGACTCTGCTGAATGAATTAAGAGGTCATGGTGACTTTTGTAGTAATGGTCACTGCTGGAGTTGGAGGAGGTTTTTGGCTTTGAAGGAAAAACCTGCAGTTATTTACAGAAATGAGCAAGAGGGTGCAGCACGAGACCTATAACGAGGACAGCCCTGGCTGCTGCAGAGGAAGATCTGCACACATCAGGGAGATTCGTGAAGGAGAAAGGTAGGTCAAGGTAGGGGTTTGCCCATAATCTTAGTGCTCAAAAAAGTAGAAGTTACTAATTGAGATGGTGGACAAGTAGGAGCATCTAGTGTCTCAATGAGTATTGCTGATTTGCAAAGGAGCAAAAGTGAATGTTGAGAAGGTCAGGGTAGTCCCGTGGCTGGGACAGAGATAGGCTTTGGCCTGGAACAATTCAGTGTTCAGCACAACCATGCTTCTGGATGTTGAACCTGTTTCACTAAAGACTCATCTGTAAAGAGAGAAAAGTAGAAGCCGGGATATGTGAGTGAAGGTCTCCAGAGAGATGACCCCTGGTCTGAGGATAATGGTGTTTGGAGATGAGCTGAACTCCTGTTGTCTGGTACAGTGAGGACCTTCTACAGTGGTACACAGGCCCAGAAACACTGGTTCTCAGAAACTTTAATACCAAAATCATGGGAAACATTTGAACTTTAAATGACTCCAGACTTCAGTTGCAATTTAGTAGGATTTTAAGGCTGGCGCTTTATATATATAAGGCATATATAAATACACACACACATAAAAAAATATATATGTGTGTGTATTTATATATATGCCTTAGTTTTTTTTTTCTATTCTGTCAAATAGATTCAGTAGCTGTCTCTTAAGCTAGAACTGGGAGAGACTCTCTTACAGGAAGAGGTTTGATGGAGCTGTACTAAGCGTTGGGGAATTTCCATCAGAGGTTTTTCAAATGTTTCATTCAAGGCCAGCTTGTCGTTAACCTGAATATTTGATTTGAAGTCATGCTGGTTTCACATGTCACGCTACGCTGGCACTGCGTGAAAGTGGTGGGAGGAGAGACTGGAGGAGGGGGATTGAGCAAGTAGGGAAGGATTTGGTTATCAAAGCAGAGGACTTAGATTCAAAAGTAATCGACAGAAGGAGATTACTTCAGCTCATAGTCCAGACAAGGGCTCTATCCCAATAAATTAGTTTACCCACTCATACAAACACAAGCGCCTCAATGTGCATCATCAACTTCATCCAGGGACAAAGAGATGATGCCATCGCTTTGCTGCCAACCTGACCAAACAGAAGGTTTGCTAAAGCCCAACTCTCAAGAATATTAATAAAAATAAATGATTTTACCCTTCTGGTCTTGCTTATAGCAGGCTGCTAATAATGCCTTATGAGGCTGCTACACAGTTCAATCAATAGTTTGATTTTTCTGCCCTAGAGCTGCCACAAGCCCAAACCCCACGCTGAAGCGGCTGAGCAAGGACCTGGCCACAGAGACAGAGACGGGGAAATGCGGAACGTGGTGCCTTGTGACTTCCAGGAAACTTGGGCATGGACTGCTCCTGCTGAGCCCCATCCACCACAGCCCCTGCCGCATCCCACAGAACCCACAGACGCCCCTTGGTGCCTGGTACAAGTTATTTATTAATTTCTGTGTCGCCTTATGGAAACATTCGGGTTTGACAAAGGGAAAAAGCGATTCGGCGTCCTTTGACAGAGGGAGGTTGATTTTCATTCGAGACAGAATGGCTCATTTTTACCTTTTTAGCTCCTGGAAGAGTAAAAAGTGAGAGGTCAAACCTGCATCACCATGACAACCCCTGCAGCGAGGGTTTTTGAGCAGATGAAGGGGAGTGATAATGGAGCTGAAGTTTCTGCCCGTTCTCATAGTCGCTGGGCTTTTTATTTTGTTCTTCCTTGTTTCTTTTCTTTAGGCCCTGTAAGGTGTGGCCCCATGCGTTTTTCAGGGGCTGAAGGATAACACTGGCCAGTTTAAAACACTGTCATACTCTGTTTGAGATCAGTTCTTGGTGTAGCACTGCCTGGACACCCGTAGAGTGTATATAAGCCATATAAAAAAGCAGATCATAAGAGCTAGCCATAGAAGATCAAATATCCCCTCAGATGCATTCCTTACACCTCTGTAGGTACAATATGCCAGCAAGTGCAGTCATATTATCGGGTTTGCATCAAAGGGAACTGTCATCTCTGCCTTTCCTGGTGGTGCCTTTGGCGTCCAAAAATAAGCTCAATAAAACAGCCGTTCTCTGAGGAGAGCAGGCATTGTACTAATAAAGAAATTCAAAATGGGGTGGGGGTCTAAAGCGATACACTCAAAGGGGTTGCAGGTGAAACTGAAAGCTTCTCTGAGATGCTGAGCTCAAGCCCTAGTTTCCTAGACCTGCACAAGAAGGAATGTGTAAGAACAGATTGCAGATAGCTGAGGTTACAGCTACTGAGCAAAACCAAGTCAAATTTAAGTCACACAAACAACCCTCCAATTTATCTTCTACCTAGAAACTCACCCAAGTCCAGGGAAAAACAAGCAAAATGGCAGATTAATAATTTTTTTTAACATCTCTGTTTATTCCAGGTACATACCAAACCGTGTCTCCCCCTAAAATGGGAAACCTTCTCAGACTGGAACACATCTATTTGGTGTGTAAATGTGGCACGTAGGATAGGTTGTTCTTAAAGCCCATCTAGAGCCTCCAGATGTCTTTTGAATAATATGCCTATTCAGAAGTTTTGTAACATCCATTTTTTTTTACCTTGTTGTGGTTGCGACAAAAAATGAGACAGAACAAGAAATACTAAATCTGGTATTAGAATGTCAGAAAAGTTAATTTTGCTGGAAGATTTTGCCAGAGTCAGACTTTAGTGAGATCTATACAACCATCAGACAGTTATGAGGAAAAGAGGAATAATGAGAGTTAACAGTAAAAAAGTTTGGATTGGCTATAAAGTCTTGAGTTGAAGCTGTTCTCTGTGCCCAAAGGATTAGGTTAAAGCTTTTGCAGCAGGGATGAGTTATTCCATTTTTGCCTGGCGAGGGGTTTCTCACATCTTCTTCCAAAGTGGTGGACATGTCCCTTATGTCAGTATGGAGCTACACAGCCCGTCATCCGGAAAGGCAAACTGCAAAGAAAGAGCATAGCTATGGTCTGTCTGCCACCAGATTTGAAACAATAGCTGCATCAACACATTCACCCAGCAAGAAAGCAGAGCTGGGCTATTTGGATCAGCCAGCAGATAAATCAAAGTAAATCTGAGCGATAGTGATATGATGTTGCAATAATAATTCACTCCTCATGCTGATTTAGAAGAGGAAGCCAATTTAGAGTTTCACAAGCACAAGGGCCAGCGTAGAGCCCTGTGGGACAGTATGAAAGAGAATAATCAGTTCACATGGAACGAAAGCGTAGGTTATCAATTGCATAAAACACAGGCCTGGCAGAGAACAGACGAGATAATTTCTGGAAAGGCCTTGGATTATAATCTGTGCTGATTTATGAACTGCTGGACTCTTGTATTTTAATCAACCAATCTGAAAAATTAGGTTAAATATGAAGCCTCTCTATGTGCGAGGATTGCAGCAACATTAATTTAAGCAGCATGTTAGATTATGACAGAAAATGCAATTTCATTCTTAAGCGATGGGCCAGAAACCTCAACTTTCCTCTTCCTGTGGTGTGACTGGGCTCTCTTCAGTCAGATCTGAACTTTAGGTATGGTCTCAGAGAGGGGCAGATCTCCACTCTGTTGGTGCAGCTCAGGACAGACTCTTTTGGGGAGCTCATTCTTTGAGGACAGAATAATAAATGCCAATCACATTGGCATCAGACCATTTGGAGGCTTTAATTACATTTATTTGATTTTTATTCCTCACTGCAACTCTACTCAGCCATTTCCAGGCACAGTGGAGTCAATGAAACCTGATGTTGTTTTCAATTTACTAACGTCTCTTTGAAAAACAGACTCATCTCACTGTGGAAATGTTCTGAAAACAAATTGCAGTCATTCTCTCCCCCCCTTCCAAGAATAATCAAGTGCCAGAGCTTTATTTTTTGCTTTGCTTGGGTAATATTTGGACACAAATGATACCTGGCAATTGTTCTTTCATTGATACTATATCTTTAACATTGCTGGTGAATCAGCTGAAGCTCATAGACTTTTAATTTTTAATTTTAAGGAGAAACTTTCCCATGGAAATACAGTGCTCAGTCTCAAGATGAAAACCAGCCTAGGAAAGACCTAGGGACTGGCACAGAAAGTGTGAAATACCACATGAGCCCTGTAAGTAATTTTAAGGAGAAACTTTCCCATGGAAATACAGTGCTCAGTCTCAAGATGAAAACCAGCCTAGGAAAGACCTAGGGACTGGCACAGAAAGTGTGAAATACCACATGAGCCCTGTAAGAACTCGGGACAGTATCACCTAACGCTTGGGAGAAGAAAACTACAAGCAATGCATTTTTCTCTCTCCAGAGCTGTTCTGCACACCTCTTGACTGTGAAAGACGCTGGCATGGTGAGCAAATATTGCTGTCCATGGGTTAAAGTTCAAACACATCGCTTGAGTAGATGAGGAGTTCGACCAGAATGACTAGCAGAATGACTAGCCATTTCCTTCAGGGAGTGGTGACCGTGGGGTGTGGGATGGGGTGGGGAGAGATGTGGGTGTGTAGAGTAGGATGCAGACAGTCACAGCCCTTGTACAGCAATTACCATAAAGATTAAATAAATACAATAGCCTAATTTCACATGGAAGTACACTTTAATTAAGTCTCTGCAGAACAATGAGCTGATTCCATAAGAGCTGTGAAAATCATCACTAGGGACTGTCCGGAGGAAGAGAGAAACAAACAAGAGAAGGTCTCTTTGTATAGAAAATATGTACAGGAAGTATTTTGAAAAGCTGTTCCCAGTTAATTTACCTAGGAAGAATTAATAACAAACTCCAGGCTTTTGCTCTTTTTTAATATAAGCTCCGTATCCCAGAGTCTCATGGTGGTTAGCAGACTGAGGGCGACAATTCATTTGCAGCTTAATTGCAAGAGCATCACAGTCTATTGTGTGGGATGCACACCAGTGGGCTTAGCTAGGCTGAAATGCAGTCACTTCTGGGCTGGAAACTCTCATGCAAGGTAAGCTCCAGGTGCATAAGGAAAAAAGCTGTTCTTCCAACAAAGTTCATGATGCGTTCCTTATGTTAATGTGGTCAGGTAGAGAGTTCAGGAGGAGACTCTAGGAGAGCATCCTCTGTAAAACTTCCCTTCGTTCAAAATGCATTTCCCATTATTTTCTTTATCTTCCTGTATGGTCAGAGTTTCTAATGCACCAGAAGTACTCCATAAAAATGAAAAAAAAATGTTGCCATTATCATTTCTACAAATGCCTGGATGCATTGTTTAGGCACAGGTAAGCTTGGCCAAGTTCATCACTATTCTCTTCCTGAGGCTGGGATGTCCAACAGAAGACAGTTCAGCTACCAGCTGAACATCACCTTATGATTTGTGACGAGTTTGAGCTCAAAAATACCTACAGAGCAGGTACCTTCATTGCAAAGACAGTGTTGAGACATTCCATAAACCCCAGCCAAATGCAGTGTGCATGCAACAGAACAGTTTAATGATCAGCTTGTTGTTTCTGAAGCATGATTTTGCCTTGAAGCCTGAATGACTAGTGGGTTTAAATTACCTACGGTCTGTTTTTTTTTTACTTTGTAATATATTACAGACAATTTTAAAAATTATTATTATTTTTATTTTTTAAACCTTTTATCACCTTAGAGACTGCCAACTGATAGCTCTTAGCTATGCAAGGCTCGGGCAGGTTAGACCCAAGGTAGCACAAAATCACTTGATGCCCATCTTATATCAAGGTTCTAGAGGCTTTTGGTCAGGCACTGCCTTTGTTTGTTTATTTTGTTTTTATGCAGCTAAGTAACATAACATCTCCACGGCTGTTGTCTTGGGCATGACTGCCCTGCAACCAGAAAATTGTAGAAACCAGAAAATCAACTCTCAGCTCATGCAAGTTTCTGCTGTCTGTTTGAAAGAGGGTTGAAGCACTTGTGGAGGTTTAATCGAAATCTGAATACATGTGACTGAAATTGGCTCTCTGTGATTATTTATACAAGTACATCTCTGCTTCTCGCAAATTCCCAGAAATCAAATGCCAGCCTTGTATGATCATTTTTTAAAGGAGTAAATATTTGTTGAAAATTCTTTGCTGTATTAATTTTACTCTCCCTTCTCTCAGGCAGTCCTGACAGGGATGGAGGGACTCCTGGTGTGCATCAATCAACCTAGGGAAGAGGGACCAAAATAGCTGATTACTTGGGCCATAACACGCTATCCTCGGAATGAAACCCAAACTTTTCAGGTAGTCAGGCAAAGCTCTTAAAATAGCTCGTTTTCCCCATACGTCTGCACACCCAGCTAAAATCTTCCAGGAAGTGATCCTCATATCAACACTAGGTACACCAGGTACAGGTATTTTAGGTAGGAGGCAGTTTAGGCACAGCGCTGCATATTTCTATGTTTTCTTAACCCCCACTTGAAAGCACATCTGCCAATAAGTGGTTTATAACTTGACAGTCATCCACCACTGTTTTTTCAGTGCTGTATAATGTTGTCAGTCCCTGTTGCTGACCTTTTAATCTTTTTTTTACTTTCTCTCTCTCTTTTTTTTTTTTTTTTTCTTTTTGGTAACCCTTTTGCCTTCTTTTTCCCTGCTCAGACCCATTAGCAGGATGTTGTGCAATATGGTGCTTGTCATCTGTTTTCAAAGACACAGTGATGAGATACAGGTATGCCAGATGGATAAACCTAGTGTGACTAATTATTGTGTATTTGCCTTTAATTATTATCATTTATTACCAGAGAAAAGACAATAGAGGTTCCCAGACTCGGAAGGGAATGTCGGCAGAAGGGGATTTTTTTTTTTCTTTTCAAGAGACTGGCACATCAGCAAGAAAAGTTTTCTTTCTGGGGAGAAATACAAGCAAACATCAAGAAAAGAGGAGTCACCGTGACCCATGCAGTACTCTCCCTGACACATAGTCGAGGATCAGATAGCTCACAGGTAATAAATAGTTTCTTTGTAAATATAGAACAACTATTCTCTTGCTTGAATGTCCATGCAGGGTGTAATGAATATATGGATATCCTTCAGTCAACTGCATGGATATCCACTATGAGATGCAGGGTAGCCTTCTGTCCTCTCTGGTCTGGTCCTGGGAGTTGTGGACAGCCCTGGCTCTGCCCCTTTGGCACCAACAGAAAGGGGAGTGATCAGGGGTGGGTACAAACAGGCGCTCAGGTGAGTGGGAGAGGAGGTTTTCAATTGGTCCATAAGCCAGATGTACATTACCTGCTCCATGGAGGGGTGAAACCTGAGATCCCCGAGCTGCCATTTTTTAACAAATTAGGCTCAGGGTAGCAAGTGTTGTCAAAGGTTTTTGTGCCATCAGGCTGAGCCCTCGAGCCTTTGAATGCAATTTGCCTCTGTATCTGACCTTAACATGCAGGATTTCTACAGTGTTTGGCATAGACGTAGATTTTCCTCTTTGAGGTCTTATAAGCTTATTTTCAATAATTTTCTCACACACATTATAAGCATGTGCTTTTATAAAACAAATGTTTTAAAACAAAGATGATAAGAGCACCTCACCTATGAAGACAGACTGAGAGAGTTGGCGTTGTTCAGTCTGGAGAAGAGAAGGCTCCAAGGAGACCTTAGAGCAGCCTTCCAGTACCTAAAGGGGACCTACAGGAGAGATGGGGAGGAACTCATCAGGAAGTGTAGTGGTAGGATGAAGGGTAATGGTTTTAAATTGAAAGAGGGGAGATTCAGATTAGATATTAGAAAGAAATTTTTTACTGTGGGGGTGGTGAGACACTGGAATAAGTTGTCCAGAGAAGTTGTGGATGCCCCACCCCTGGAGGTGTTCAAGACCAGGCTGGATGGGGCTTTGAGCTAGTGAGAGGTGTCCCTGCCCGTGCCAGGGGGCTGGAATTCAATGATCTTTAAGATCCCTTCCAACTCTAACCATTCTTTGATTCTATGGAAGGGGATATTTCTGTTGCATCTCAATAAGCATAGGACAGATACTTCACTTAGCTCAGGACCCACAGCCTGGCATGTTGGTCCATTTTGAAGGCTTGAAGGTTGACAATGGTAGGAAAGTTTTGGAAACATTAATACTGTAGTCCTAAAAGCTGCTTTCAGTTTACAGTTGAATCAATTCTGTGATTCTGTGATTTACAAGTGCAAGCAGGTTTATTATGGCACATAAGTCTGATCTTCTTGCTTACGGGCCACAGCACTTTAATTTGGGAGCAGCCACACTGATTTGGTAAATAGATTGGGGAAGAACTTCAGATTTAGGCTTTAAAATTCATAAGGATCTGATTCAGTACATGTTACACTGGTATTTTAACATATTTGCTCTATGGATAAATTGCATCATAACCTAGAGGAGCAGTCATATGCCACAATCTATCGTAGATAATACCAAAACATAATCAATGTCACCAGGCTGCTGAAATATTTCTATATATAGTATTTGTCAGACAAATACATGCAAAGACGTTAAAAAAACAAAGTCCGTACATGGACGATTTGCAAACGGGAGAAAAGGCTAAATTTGCCACTGTTTGCTCTGAATAGCTTACCCAGATTACAGGCCAATTTTGTTTTGGACAGAAATATTTTCCATCACAGAGTCTGCTAAAGTCAAAAGAGTACTATTCCTTTGGCCGCAGGACGGGCTGAAGGGCCGGGTTGTATTTTGGGACTGGCAGCTCTGACCGTCTCCCTTTAACCCATTTGAACGCAGTTTGATTGGGACTTGACTGAGCACTTAATAGTCTGTGATTGCCTTGATTGTGGACATCTACTTCTAAACCAAATGCAATGTCAATATATCAACAAAAAACTGCCCCTGATAACCAAAAAAATATTGCATTAAGTTGGCAGACTGAGAATTAAATATGCAGAATCAGCCTAATGGAATAACTTGCCTTTGGTTGCAAGAGCCTTCATCATTCTTAAGAAGATTTAAAGCTAATCTGACTTGGAGCTGTTTCAGTCCAATTATTTTTCGGCAATTTTTTCGGCTTTATTTTTTCTTTTCAGCAGCATTATTCAGTCTTAACAATTTTTATTTTGTTAATTTTTTGCATATTGAGTAAATGGGCAATCAGTTCAAAAAAACATTCTTAAGTAGAAATGAAATGCCCTGTAATCCAATTTTGATCAAAATTCATCTTTGCTTTTCAGGGACCAAGCAGCCTGTGCAGTTATCTCCGCGCTGCACAGAGTTGATAATAAAGCAGAGTAATGCTCACATTCTTTTCCCATTGCACGTGGTGGGAACGGGGCATTGTTCAGCCGGAGCACAATGCACTGTTCCCCCAGTGTGTAGCAATGCAGAGGAATGGAGAGGAGATGATTTCTCCCTCTGCTTCTACTTTTGTTTCTCGAATGTCTACAAGTCTGAAGGAAACCTTTCTTCCCACCTCCACGTGGGTGGTTCTCTTCCCTGGAAACCTTCCTGTCTCCCTCTCCTGATGCCTTGTGTTCGCAGAAGATAGCTATCTCGCTACTGCAGCACCTTTCCCAAAAGCAGTCTTGAGAAGGAGACAGATTCAGACGTCTTCTCAGACCTGTTTTACCTTCCACTTCAGTGTCTATTGCCTTTTGGGTTTGCACAGATAAAGGAGCCAAAGTACATCACAAAAATACAATCCATTTCCAAATAGTGACTGCACAAACAGGCTTTGTATGTCTTATACGTTGCATATGGGGTATTCCCTGTTCCATTATTTTTTGCTTTATGCTGGCTTCAGTGATACCAGCGAAGCTCCTAACTAGCTTTTATTGCAGAATCAATACCTCAAGGAAAGACTCACTTTTCTTGTGCAACATCAGCAAAATTGGTAGCTTTGATATGGTTGTTTGCAATCCATTCCTCCTATAAATGTCCTTCTTCCTTCCCACCGCTCATTTCCTCACCAGCTCCTCCTAACTACAGGACAAGCTTTTCTCCATGTTCATTTTTCTCTGACATCAGTTTACTTCTGTACGTTTTCAGAGTTCCTGAGTATGTTTATGTTCCTTGTGACTTGCAGTGGCTGTGTATTGATGTTGCTTCAGGTAGATAAGCAGTGGAGAGAAAATAAATGGGTTGAGGAACTCTGGGAACAATAGTGGGGGAACAGGCTGTAGAGAACAAGAATGGGAGAAGGGCAATTGTTTGGTCCTTAAAAATCTTTGGTCTTCACTCTCATACTAATGGAAGTGTGACCATTAGAGAGCTTCCTTTTCTTCAAATTCACACTGAACACTATAAAATACATACATTCATATACAAATACTGCCAGCTTTTTCTTCGCCAGGTTAAGAGTAATTTAAAAATGTGTTATGATTACAAACATGTTGATTCATATACAAATACTGCCACCTTTTTCTTCGGCAGGTTAAGAGTAATTTTAAAAATGTGTTATGATTACAAACATGTTTCAGAACTGATAGCACGTGTACAAGCTCTGTTGTTGGAGAGGATGTCCAGATCTCTGAAATTTTAAGAACTAGAACAAGTTTCAGATTCAGAACTGATAGCACGTATACAAACTCTGTTGTTGGAGAGGATGTCCAGATGTCTGAAATTTTAAGAACTAGAACAAGTTTCACCATGCTGTGATTCAAATAATGAAAAAGTCATTGTTTCCAAGAGCAGTAGGATTGCAGATTTTATGCATCTAGATTTGGCTGGCTGCATTCATATGGACATTTCCCAACAAGGTGTCGGTCATTGTCCCCCACCCCAAAAAGACCAATAGTAAGAATTATGTTGCAATGCAAAGGGCATTCCTAAGATGAGGCATTCTTATTCAGTGATATTTCATTTAATATTAAAAACTTTTATCAACTAATAGAGCTTATTTTCCAGGCATCTGTCAGAGTAACATCCATCCAATGAACTACATGGGCTTCTGAGCCCACAGGATTCTGCAAGAAAGGTTGTGGTGGAGGACTATGCTCCTGTGTGAAGCAGGGCTGCTCTCCAAGAGGACCTTGGCTGCATACCTGTGTCTGGGTTGTCACATAAAACAATTATTAGATGGAGATATACGTTGTTAAATAATCATCTCTTCAACATCATCGGCAACAGCCAATTGTCCCCAGAGAGGAAAGTTAAGAGAGGTAAGACATCAGTATCAAATATGATTAAATGCAACTCTCTGGTATCCTCCATATAGCAAAAGTCTTCCCTTCCTTGGTGGCAGAAAGCACTCATGCTCATAACTAAAGAATAAGAACTTTTCAAAGAGATTTGATTGTTCTTCCAAGTTACCTTTATTTTCAGTTACACCTCATTAATTATCTTCTTGTTTGTGTCTGCTCTTCTCACTATATCTTGCAGTTTCTTGACGCTTCACCCTTTCTGTTTTCCTCACCACCTAACCTTAGAGCATTTCTTTCTCTCTGAAAATCTGCCCGCTGGTATTTTCCATGAATCCATCTGCATTGAATTATTTATAGATACAATAAAGTCCGCTTTTGTCTAATGTTTATTTTCTTTAATAACAAGAAACATGGGGAAAATGTTCCAAAGAACCGAAAAAGGACTTGACTTTTCCTGGACGCTAGGCAACAGTAGCCAAAAAGTACAAAACAAGCCGTAGGATGTTCGTAAGATGCCTTCTAAAAATAATAATCTTAGTACGTTGGTATCTAATGTGCTTTTTACATTTGTTATATTTCCCAAATCTGAGCCTAAGTTATAATGTTTTCATGTCACTCTAAAGGCTCTAATGGACAATAAGTTACTATGAAGGCAACCAGGAGCAATAAGCAGATGGATTACTGCTGGTGGAGCCAGACCTCTGCTACCTGTTTTCCTTGTCCAAAGTGTTCTAAATAGGTCATGGAGGTCTCTTATTCTGGTCATTCCTGACCAGTGGGTTTATCTTGTATCTGGTAAAAATTAGAGCAAACAATATATCTTACTTAATGAGTCATTGCTAGTCCTTTGTTACCTTTTACTGCTTGTTTGAATTTTCTTTTCATTATGATTTAAAGGCTTTTCCCATCTCCTTTTCCAGTAGAGGGTTTATGTTGCTCATTTGCTTCTTTCTTCCCTTCAATTATGCGAGTCATGCAAACATTTCCCCTTGAACACTTTCCAGCTCCCCCCCACCCCATACCTCACCCCCTCCGTGTCCTCCCCCTCGTTTACACAGCTCCATTCTGCATGGTGTTTCCTGCACTGCCTACACTAATTGCACTTAGCATGGATGCAGTGGGGGAGGGAGTATGGAAAGGGAGAAGGCAAAGAAAGGACTTTTGAGGAATCTGGGTGAGTTAAAACTGGAGACTCCTCTGCACATGTGAAAGATGGAAGACATAAAATAGGCAACAGAAGGAATGGGAGAGAGGAACGGATTAAATTCCAGGTCCAGGGTGATCAGAGACAGCCTCAGGGTGGGGGCATGTTGGTTCTCATCTCTTTGGAGGGAGCAAGGAGGGACCTTCATGCTGCAGAGATGGGAGGTCAGGAGACTCGGTCCTTGCTCTCCACTCTACCCACCTGATGCAGAAGCCAGAGGGTAAGGCTTATGGAACATTCCTTGCCACCTCTCCTGGCAAAAGGTTATTCAGCATGTGGGGCTGGTTATTTTTTTTTTTTTTCTCACTCATTCTGTTTCCTTTTCTATTCCATACCCCTTGACCAGTTGTACTATTGGAATTGCTTGTCGAAAACATCTCTTCACTGCCTCTGCCCCCACTCCAATTCTTAAACCACAGACAAAAGTAGGACGCTGACACCACAGAAAGGGTGTGCTGCACACGTCGGGGCCCTTCTTGCAGGCTGAGGATGAAATCTGCCTGGAGGACTTGCAAAGTTCAATCCCTGCGCTCCCCGCACTGTGTTATGGCTGTGAACACCACCTCTTTCTCAAGCAGCTTTTAAGCGTGAGTATTTGCCTCAGAAAGAACAAACACACACCATCAAACAACGTAAGTAACAAACAAGCCCTCAGAGACCAATAGCTCCCCAAATCAGCACTCAGTACTCTCTGAAACTTCACTCATTTGGATTCAAAGGTACCTGGATGCAGAGCACTTGAGACAGAGAAACTGCACATCTGTGGCATGTGTTTCCTTATGTATTTATTTATTTTCCAATCTCACACCTGCCTACTTTAGCTGATCTCTAGCTATCAAATTGTGATGGAGCAAAAGTAATAAAACGCCCGTAGGATAGAAAACCCTGCTTGAAGTTCTCCCACAGCTCAGACAGACCTAGATGTGTGTTTTTCTCTCTTCACCTTGCCATTTTTCCATTCTCTTCTGTGTATTTCATATATCCATATATATATATAAATAAATACATACACACACGCACGCGCATACACACATACACGCACAAACCCACCCCTCCCCTTTCCAATCCTTCCTTTAAGGTTTAATTTAACAATAACATTTGCGATCGGGGTCCTGAGCATCTCAAGGGCATTGCGCTTGAAATTGCACACACTCCGCACCATTTATCATAGCCTGACATGTGTCATGTTCCAGACTGCAGCTCCAAGAGGTTACAGCTCACGACTGCTCCTTTGTTGATCAGCTGCCGAGACAACTGAGGCACCTTTCTTTCTTTTTTTCTTTCTTTCCTTCTTTCATTTTTTTTTTTTTATTATTAAAGCTGCACCGTCCTCTTTTCTGAAGGTTCATTCTGACACAATAGGAAAAGCAAACGAATTCTTCTCCACTCTCTGCAGTCTCCCCACCGTATCTTCATCAGCACCAATTCAGATCACATTTATCTTGGGTTTGATAGGATAGCCTGTGCTGGTTAATATTACTGCTTAATATTGACTGTAAGATGGATAAACTATTTTCAAGGTAGTTCTCTGCCTGACGAGAAGAGCCAGGGTGCTGATAACTGCTAAGAATACTGGGGAAGGTGGTAAGGGAGTCCCAAAGTGCTTTCCTGTGGCAAAATCCGGGCTTGCCAAACCAGTGAGCTCTTTCCATTGCTGAACTCCAGTTCTGCAACTTTGGAGAAATGAACTTTCTCTTCTCCAGACCTGCTGTTTCATTTACTCCATCCCTTCTCCTTTAGTTCCTTGGTGCCCTGCAGAGCTCTTGCTGAGTGCAGAGCACCTGAGCATGCATCTTTGCAGAAATGATACGTACAACAATTCAACAAACCAGCTGTTTATAAAGCGTATTGACAAGAGCCTCTGAATTGCATTCATAAATCACTTGTAGATCTTACTTCTGCCAGTTCTTCATCCTGCCAATCAACACTCATATAGGCTATGGGTGTCATTGCAATTTAATGTGTGAAGGATGCAAGGTACTGTTGATAGAGAGAAATAGGGTTTGAATACTGGTCAAAGATCTGAACAAAAGCAGACTTTGCTTTGTATTTTTCCACTTTCTAAAGAAGGTTGGCATGTCAGGTGAACTAATAATTTCTTATTTAACCATTTATAATGACCAGGACTTGAATGTAAGAAATGCTGAGCTGAAGCTGATTTCTCCATTTCCTCTCCCTGTTGCCACGTTCAGCTCTGTCCTGAAGGACTTCAAGCCCGAATGTTCAGGTCCCAAGTCTGGCTGTGTTTTGGAATGATATTTGATCTTTTGGATTCCTATTCCCCTCTGAGCTCTAAATCATGCAATGTTCGTCACCACCTGTTAGCATCAAGCACAGTCTCCGCAGACACAGTTGGAGTTGTGTACTTTCTCTCACTCTCTGAGCTCTTGTCGATGGATATTTTTGGGGGTTTCCTTTGCTCCTGATTCATCAGAAGTGCCAGTTGGGAGGGGTCAACTACTACCACCATTTGTGTGTCACACACCTAGTAGATTCACAAATGGAGGGTTTTCTTGCCATTGGCCAGCAAGATTTCACACTCTGTCCTTCTTTGTATGTTTGTTGCAGCCACCCATCTTTTTGCCTTCCAGTTCAGCTTGCTCCTCTTTAGCAGTCTAACTAGAGGAGTCTGAAGGATGGCTCATTTTCTCCCCCTTTCCCAAAGGGGGAAAGGTCCAGTGTCATGGCTGTAGCTGGGTAGTCCCACATTCACAGCATCCTCTCTGAGCTACTCCCGGGCTCAACGCAGAGCCATCTCTCTGCTGCCTGTGATGCTCGCTCCCCTTGCATTGCTGCTTGCGTTCCTGACCTTGACTCCTGCTTGATCCCTGTCCTCCCCCTCTGCCAGCTCCCAGGCACCTGCCCGGCCCCACGGGGATGATGTAGTGCCATCAGCTGGGACAGCAGAAAGCAACCGTGGGACTCGGCCAACTTTCAGTCACATAACTCTCCCTGTCCTGGGGAACACGACCACCTGCACAGTCTCGCCTCCCCCCCGCTACTGAAGGATGGAAGAGGTTTAGCTAAAGTAGGACAAAGCACAGACTGCAGCTGCACACAGAGACCACCATCAATGCTGCTGCTCCATCAGTTTGCCACCCCAAGCAGCTTCTTTCCTGAGTATGCCTGTCCCCAGGCAGCAAGGAAGCTTTACGTTGCTGGTTTGTGCAGTCTTCAATGAACATAATGCCTGCACACAAGTCCTGGTGAGACCTACTGAGGATATTTGAAGGGGCTGGAGCCACCTTATTGCTCGAGGGGCTGTGCCCAGGGTGTGCTTGTGCCTCACTCTCTTTTTAGAACAGCTGTTCCCATGAAAGCTGCTATGGTGTTTTAATTCCTAGCTCCAGACCACATAGGGACCAGTCTAGCCCCCAGCAGTTTTAAATGGAAGATGAATAATTTTAAGGGTATTTTGTGGATACTTTATTTTTGAGGAAAGAAGAGTGTCTGCTATCGTCAAAACTAAAAATAAAAATCCCTCTCAGCCTTCCCCCTCCAACAAGAGATTTTCTCATCCTAATATTGGTCAGAAATGGAGTCCCTCTGGGCTGGGAGTGAAAGGGATACACAGCTACTCTGAGTGTAATAGAAAAGCGAGGAGGAAAGCAGCAGACATAGTAATCAGGCAAGCGGTCAGTGTTTCAGCTGAGACCATCCTCTGAATATCTCAACCATGAAGTAGTGCTAAGAGTGGATTCAGAATTGGCTGAACATCCTGGTCTCCCCGTGGAAGAAAATATGGCTAGAGCAGCCTCTATTTATTGGGATGGCATTGGGGAGATGCTGGAAGTTAATTGGCTCCTCGGATATGGAGAGTAAAAGTAACCTTGGGTCCCTCTGCTAGTAAGAAAAGGAGATAACCACCAAGCCAAACAACATATAAATAAGAGGAGAACCAATAATGACTTAAAAGAAGTATTTAAATGCAATCAAGCAGAGCTGCCTGTGATATCAGAGGAAAGAATAATGACATGTGTACAGTAGACACAATGCAGATTACAATTTATAACAGGATACAGGATGGAGCCAGCACTTGATTAGGGGACCATGTTACAAATTTTTCAACATATGTCCTCTGTTTTTCTTTGCCTTGGCATAGAAGGCTGGGCACTGCTGGTAAGTAAATCAGATCGTCAGAAAATGCCCATGTTGATGAGAATTGCAGGATCCAAGGAAATTAACTTGACTTGTATTTTAGACATTTCTGCCATATCCATTCCTTGCCCAGAGCTGTCAACTGGGAAGGAGTTGTGCCTGCTTACAGCTTTAATCAGAGATAAAAATTATCCCTAGTTCATGAATATATTTATTATGAAGATATGTCAATGGTAGAGAATAGCTTCTCAGCATACAGTTCTGCATGTCTTACACTCAAACCTGTCATGCACTGAAGTGTTTTGTTCTCTGCATAACACCCTCATACTCGACTTATTGTCCAGCTCATGCACGCACAGAGCCTGGGCAAGGGGAAGTCCTCCAGGACAAAACAGAGAGCTCCTACTGATGAGCATTGAAGGACCTAAAAGCTCCTCGGGTGTCTGCTTGCTGTGCCTTGGCCGCGTATGAACCATTCGCCTGATTTCCAGGGAAGAGGTCAGGAAGGAAATTTTCTCTCATTCTGACCACAAAGGCTGCTGGGGCTCCTTCGATCTTCCTCTGTAGCTTAAGGCTTGGTCTTCCTTCTGGATGTGTTCACAGCTGCGTGCCCTGCTGTTGTCCAGACCCGACGCTTCAGCACGGCTCTTGACCATTAACACCAGTAAGTTGTGCTTTCCGACGGGGTGGGAGGAGGCTGTGAGGTGGTATTTCTTGTGAATAGTCGGGTTATGATAATAGGAAGCAGTCTCCACGAATAGAGAAATCCTTTCCACTTCTAAATGTCTTTTCCATGCCAGCCTGGTAACTCTACAACCCCCGGAGTATTCTAAATTAAAGAAAGCAATACCAGAACAACAACAAAACCAGGAATGTGAATGACACACTAGCAAAACAGAGAGCAAATGGCTGACAAGGGATGTTTATACGTCGCGTGGTGTTATTTTGGCTGCTCTGCTTGTCCAAATTCCCCCCAGAAAACAGAGAGAGCACCAGCAGCTAAATGAAGGCTCCTTGCAGGGCAGGGGCTTGCCAGATCCCGCCGTGTGTGTGTGTGTGTTCATACCGGCGTGGGTGGATTTGTGTGTGTATGGTGGGGAGGAGGGAAGCTTGTCACTGTGTTTTCTTTTCTAGACAGGCATAAGCACCCCTGTTTATTTCCAGCATGCCATCTAAATTCAAAATCAGCATAAGCTGATGATGTTAATTGATTTATATGCATGCAGGCAGTGCTTTATCAAAGGTGGAGGGACATAAGGTCATTCCCCTAAGGGCCTCCAGGGAACAAGTACCCATCTGAGATAATATTGAGATTGGCATAGTTGGGTATATAACTGCGTCCAAGTATGAAGAAACTGAGTTCTTTGTCATTAGCAAAAAAAATAATTTTCCTATTAATATTGTAATTCTCCTTTTAATAAAGGCTGCCCTCATTGAGGTCTAGGAAAGTGCCCTCCAGGTCCACCAAGGGGTGGCCTGGGCTGCAGCTGGCAGGCTGGCTGCCTTCCCGGAGAAGGGAAAAGTCGTGTTGAATTTGCCATCTGAGCAAGGCTCTAGGAATTTTGTTCCCTTCAGGTCAATCTACCACAGCCATGGTGGAAATATCAGAACACTTCCTTAGAGGAGGTCAGCAATGACATCAAGACAGTGGGGACTGACAGGGAGGTCTATACATTCTCAGGAAATTTCATGAAAATATTTGCCCAGTATCTCCCAGAGCTGTACTAAGACCAGAGCTAGAGAAGGGCCTTGGCTTGCAAGTGGCAAAGGAAGAAAAATATGTCCCCTCTTGCACTGCCACCAGTTAGAAGTGGAGGAGAGGAGAGGGGGCAGTCACTAATATACTGTGCCCAAATTATTTCACTATTGCTATTGGTTTTTACCATCTATTTAAAAAAAAAAACATAATCTTTGTTAAGCATGAAAATGGGTTAACCTGAACTGACAGTTATTTCTTCTTCTTTTTTTTTTTTATTTTTTCTTTTTTTTTTCCTTGGGTAAATTACGGGAAAACAGAAATTAAATCCATGTAAAAAAACAGTATTTTCCTTTTGTAAGCAAACCTCCCCTGGCTGACAAATGGGGAATTTTGCCCTCCCTAATGGGAGCTGCAGTATCTGATTGCTCTCTGACTAAGCAGGAGCTCGATGAGGCCACCTTTACACCAAACAATCCCATACATCAGAGGCCATCCCTTTGAATTCAATGGCTTTACTGGTGCTAAGAGAGGATATTGGAAACTTAGTCTTAAATCACACCTTTCAGGTAATAAGCAGCAATGAATGGAAGAGAAAAGGAAGCAGGAGGCTTATAGGATTTAAGGAGTTTCTTTTGAAAAAGGAATCCACCCTGCTGCTGATGGCCAGATGCTCATGTGTGTCTGGAGATGTGCAAATAAAGCAGGGTGTAAAGCTGTTAGTGGTGGTTCACGGCAACAGACTAGCTCCTGTCAAGGAAAAGCAGGTTAGGTAAACTTTTCAGGTATTTGGAGGTGAATCTTTTCATTTGTGCACAGCCCTCGTTTGACCCAACTATTTCACATCATTACCAATTGCTTTGTTCGTACGTATCAAACTTCCTTCTTGTGCTTTATTGGTTTCTGCTCTTCCTGACCTCTTCCAGCAGTTTACTTTCTAACATCCTGAAAGCTTCATCATGACTGTTCAGCACACCTCACCCAGGGCTGAGATTAAAAGTTAAAAAAGAGAAAGAATGAACACAACAGGAGAGAAAACAGAAGAGCTTTTGGCAGCAGCCTGGTGACACTCTGGGGTAAGTGAAATGGGATGGGTAACCACCTGGAATAATGGCAGCAGGGAAAAAAAAGAGAGAAGAAACTCAAACAGCAGGGCCTGAGTGAGAGGATTAGAGGAAACCAAGCTGAGCAGACTTCGGGAGGGGAGAAAGGCAGAAAGTCTATCTATTTGTCTCAGCTCTCTGCACCAAAGAGACGTTGAGACCCGTTAAAATACAAAATGGGCTCATTTAAATCACAACACCGGGCCCAGATATCTTGTATCCAGCAGCTGCTTCTCTCCTGGACTAAAAGTCTGCTCAGCTCTAAGGTGTAAGAGCAGTCCCAGGGATATCTGCAGCGAGGGAAGGAAGCTGGAAATCAAATAGGGGGAGATAGTGTCTGACTTCAGCGGCTGCAGGACACTTTGCTGCACCACAGCCAGTGTAGCATCAATGATCCCCTCCCTCCACAGGTGCTACAGAGCTGCATTTGTGCCCCCTTCCTGCACACTGGACAACAGGGGACAGAGGGGAGGTGAGGGGACATTGGTCTGGCCGAGGCTCACTCAGGCTGAGCCGGGGACCTTCTGCCTCTTCTATTCTGGGAACTCACAGCGGGGTTATGTTTAGGCTGTCTAAGCTGAGCAGTACTGCCATTGGTGGAGGATAAACATATTATTCAGCATAGGGAGGCTAAGATTTGGGAGCCTGGCTCTGTTCTGAACAGGAGTGACAATGGAAACATTCAGTGCTTATGCCAGGAAACATCATATGATTCATTTGGTGTCAATAAAAGAAAAAAAAAATATTTTGACAAAAGCAGAATATTTTGCTTAGTTTTGTTTTTTTTTTTTTTTAATAATTCTCTAGTATATGATAGAAAATTAAAATGTAAAACCAAATACTGTGTCCCCTCAAAAAGTTGGCATGGGTTCCTTAGCGCAGCCAGAATCTTTCTCCCAGTTTTCCTCGAGAAAGAAGTACTGGCAAAATCAGTTTGATGTTATGAAGTGTTTCAATGTTGATGGAATGACGTAACTAATAGTCAGGATACATATGGATGGCTATCTCTACATTTATCTCACCAAAGAACCTGACCTCCAGGTGTTCATCTTTAAGGCTATCAATTAAATTTGCAAAATTCAGGCTTTGGTTTGGGTTACAGTACCACAAAGTATCATAAAGTTCAGTGATGCATGGATTAGGTTCGAACAAAACATAGAGATGTAATGTTAAAGCAGAAGGAATTTCAGGAAAGAGGAACCGGCAGTTTATTTTGTGAAAATACAAATATGTGGTACCACTGCAGCTGTATAAAGTCTTCTAGCAAAAGACAAAATGTAATTTATTTTTTTTTAAAAAGTTGGTTTGAAAACAATAGGAGCATTTGACGCGGTACTCTTTTTTTCATTAAGTATATATTTATTTTTTTCTGTGTACATTCTACTTTTTTTTATAATGCTAATGAAGAATTAAATTGTTACATCTTCAGACTAATGACCTTCATTAAGCCTATTTTAACAATTCCTTCCCAACCTTTCCAAATCACTGCCTTGTGTTTAGGAGACACAGAGAAGTTTAGCTTCTATGTCTGCCTTTGATATTTCTACCAACTGTAGATTTGAGAAATACAATGCTATGTCCCAGGGTACATGTCCTTGACATCTTTGGTCCTTTTTGTGGCTATCTCATAATTCATGCAAGTGATGCCATACAACTGTAAGTTTTTCATGAGGTCATAAAACTGATTTATAGAGGTTTTCCCATAATCTCCAAGCAAATTAAAGAAGGTTGATGGAGCTATGCAACTCACTGTTGCCTCAACAATGGTCTCATTCAGAAATGACACTGAACAAGATTGAGGTATTAAGATATCAAGAATGTCCTTAAGCAGCCTTGTCTGTCTGTAAAAAATGTGATGCCTACAAGCCAGGAAAGCTTGTTTCTTCGGTAAACGTTGTTGATTTTAACTATGACATCTACCTTAAGATTAGTCAGGTATTTTCTTCCTTCAGTTTCTGCTTCCAAATGCAAAAGTTTGGTTAATCTGTTGCAGATCAGCACTTGGGAAAACAAGTTGAGGTTAATCTGCTTTCCCTTCTGAGATATTTGAAGTTTAAGTTTATCCATTTTTCAAGCAGTGTTTTATTTTGATTTTTGGCTTTTAAAATAATTTTACAATAAAGGAAATATTCCAAGAAAGGAAAAATTCTATGCACACACGTGCATATATATATATATATATATATAAACTATTTAAAACATACTTATATATAAAAACTAAAAACAAACATCATGCTACTCTATTTTGAAACTGTTAAAAGTGGACATTTCAGAATTGTGGGAACTTTATTCTTCCATCTTTACTTCTGAAGCTGTTTGTGAAGTGCTTGCATTTTGACAGAACTATATAGTTCAAGAAAATGAGCTTTCACTAAACTGCCTCCAACTTCAATATATGCCCTGTGTCAAACTCAGAGAAAGCTTGGATGTAGTTCCAGCCTCTGTGGCTGGGGCTGAGTGCCAATTATGCTGCTCCCAATGGCCTATAACTGTCTTTTTTGCTTCTGTGAATATCACATTTCTAGTTAAAATCTTCAGGATAGCTTGCAAACTATTTGCTACTATTGCTCCAGAGTTGAAAGTAACCTTGAAAACACTTCTCCATGGTAGCAATCGAGGTGATTCTTCCATCCTTTCTCAAAAATGGCGGTATATCATTCCTATCTTTCCTGCTCAAACTCTCCTCAGCAGGTTTCTGAAGACCTTTTTAAGGTAGGTGTTATCCTTTTTTTTTTCCTTTATATTTGAATATTTCATCTCAAACTTCACAGGGAGACGACTATCTCCCAACTGCACGAGTCCAGCCAGGAGTGTTTTGTATGTATGTTCTAAAGCATTTGATGCAGTCTGTACTGTGATTATATATAAAGAAATTCATTTTTAAATCACCCCTTTATTGGAATGAGTGGGCCTTTTAGAGGACAAAAACCATAAAGATCATACACAAACCTAGAGAGATCTGAGATGAGAAATTCAAGTAATTTTAAGAGTATTTGAAGTATGAACAGGGAAATATAAACATTGAAAGCATCAGTTTTATTATTAGAATTAAAAATTAATTCTCAGAATGATTTCTGGGATAATTTAAAAGTGCTAATGAAAGTATTGGGCCAAATTCTGATCTCACAACTTTGTAAAAACTTCTCAATGGGAGTTCATTGAAAGGGAGAGGGCATCAGCCTTGTTATGTTCAGGCACAGTACAAATATATTTCATATTTAAATAAAAGACAGCTTCTGTGACACACATATTACAGAGCTATATTTCAAGGCAATGCTGGCTCATGGCCAGCATATTGCAACAGGCTGGTAAAAGAAAGCAATGAAATGATTAGATGCTGTGGCCTTGCATTTGTTTTTCTGTTTATGTAATACTAAACCCTTACTAATGTCATCATCAATGTTATTGTTCTAGTGTTGCAAATTCTTGTAGTTTTCTCATGACGTTCCTTAAAGCCTCAGCTGCTGGAATCAGGTGATCATCATGAGAATTTCAAATTTCTTGGTTTTTAAATGTAACCCCCTAGTTGTAGAAACAAGTTCAAAACCATGTTTTGAGTACAACTCAAACCATCTTATTATATGACTGTATCAGATGAGTCAAAATATGCAATTTACAAAAAACAGTCTGTATGTGAAACACAGAAACTGCCCTAAAAATCCCAGCATTTAATTTAAACTAACTCCCTTGTTCCCAGTGCCAATAATTAAAATAAGCCTGGCATTCCTTGTTACCCTGTGAAATTACCTGCAAGGCCTTTTCATATTGTTTCTATGCTGTTGTTTTCATGCTCAGTAGAGCATTAAGAGTCAATGATGGGCAGCTCTTGTGTTACTCTATGAATCGTGGGGCATTTTCCCTTGGACGCTATTGAAAATCCTCAAGGTGTTTATTGACAAATGCTTCCTACGGGCCGTCATAATAGAGAATTCTCCTTTCTGCCTGCTCCCCAGTTCCTGCAAGGCCCATCTGCTCCACATCTAGGCATGCTGTTTCAAAAAATACAAATACATTTTTTTTCAGTACCCTCTGTAATATGCCTTCAACAGAAGTTATGGATCAAGTGTGCTTCCAGACCAAAGGTACTCAGTCCTCCAGCTTTGAACAGTGCACTGCCATTTCCCCTCCATTTGTTTCTATGGTGCTGACTATGTGTGCGGTCATCCATAAGGGTGCTGAGATACCCTGGAGAGAGAAGGAATAGCTGTAGCTATTTTTCATTATTATATACTTCACTTCGTAATAAATGAGATCCATAGCATGTGAACACTGGTCTTGTAGATCATCATATCAGCAAGCACAAGGAACCTTATGTGCCACAAAGCTAAATAAAATAAACTAAGCCAGCCAGGCAAAAATAGTCTGGTGAGACATCAGTGTTCAGGAGTGTACAGTGTGTCTTCTCAGACTGAGATCGGCCTCAGGACTTACAGTAAATTGAGAACAATTAGTTTTAAAGCTAAAGCCATCATCTGTATATCTGTCTCATCACTATCTCTATTTATATACACAGGTAGCAGAAATGTATAAACTTGAATTTCCATTGTCTTGACGATGTCTTTGGGATAACAAAGACCAGCAAACAACTTCTGATCTGAAAAGAAGCAGCATCAGCAATGGGACTCTTGTTCAACGCTCGTGATGACGGTGAGTATTGAATATCTATCTAGAGCAGGCCAGATCACAGGTGGAATTTTAAGACCAAGGTTATAATAGAGTCAGGTTTTAAAAAAAACCCATGGGTTTACAGGTAGGGTATCTGTCTGTCTGCATCACAGCACAACAGGCTTGGTTGGTCCTGCTGAGAGCCTAAAGTGAATTTCTAACCCCAGTAGGTATTTTGACCAAAAATCCAAGGATGTGAACTATTGAACATTTAACCAGTGCTAAGAAAATTATGGATATCTATTTCCTGAGCGGCAGTTATACTCCAGGTGATGAACTTTGCTGTTATTTCCATGGCTTAGTGATACTTTGATACCTCCTGCTTTTGTGTAGTGATCTATTTATTGAAAGGTGAAAGGCCATTCCCAAGGCTGGGGCGATTTTTATGGATGCAGAGAAGTGTTAGCAAGAGGCTCCGGAACACCAAAACTTAGTTCTAAAAAAACACATTCAGAGATACAAAATCATCCTAAAGAATAGCAACCGATAAAATTTATACAGCATTTAAAAATAGCACCAGTCTATCCAGAGCATAATGATTAACCCCTTAAGACTTAGGTTACAGGAGACATCCCTTTTAACAGCCAAGTCCAGCGGCTCCATCTATCTAAAGCTCGATAGCCATTCACAGTAGAAGAGGGTGGCTTTCTAATTTTTTGGGGGTTTCAAAACTCATGGTAGATTATAAACAGCAAGCTGACAGCTTCCTCACAGTTGTGGCTACTCTAGTGTATGACTTTTGAGTATGGGATAACAGATAGTTGGAAATTAAGTCTTTTCCCTGAGGATGGTGTACAGAGTCAGGAGTTCCACAGAAAGAAAAGAGCTAGAAAAAAATCTTCCATATTGAGGACTGCTGGAGGTGAGGACTCTACCTTTACAATTCATTTGGCATCATAACATTGTAAAATCATGCACAAAAATTTACGCGCACACAGAATTCTCCCACTGTTTCAAAATACAGTGGTTTTCTTCACTGTTTGCCTTGGAGTGAGTGGAGAGAATTCTGGTTTGGTTAAACTTTCTGCCTCTCAGATAAAAAACAGCAGCAATTTTCTGCTTGAATTTCTCTGTGACTAAATCCATTGATCATCCTTTCTCTCTGTGAGTGAGGAGTGTGTTTTCTCTTTAATAACTCCTATCCTTCTCCCTGAATATTTTTTTTCTCTCCCCTTCGCTTGTTTGTGTTGTGTTGGTCAGTCCACTGCTCTATTCCTCCGAGAGACAGAGAGAGCACAAAATTGAAGTTATTTTATGCTTGGTCTCCCTCAGTCCCAATTTTCAAATCTTCATGTCAATTTTCACACATCAGTGTCATATGGTGAATGCTATGGAAATTTCAGTGGGGTCCTTGGGAGACAATTTATACATGACCCCCTATTCCCTCCCCCAACCAGGCTGCAGCCCCTGCCTTTACAAAGAATAAATGGATTTATAATTAATGTGAATTTTAACATATAACTACATTCGGAAATTTTCCCATTATTTGCCTCTTTTGCAATGTGAGTTCAAGGGAACACGAGCTCTCTCCCTCTCTTTCTCCCCCCCCCCCCCCCC